>NC_053159.1:168917267-169231434 GCF_016835505.1 Polypterus senegalus
TAGTATGAAAAGAAACCAAAGTATGTGGAGTTCAGTAAACCTGTGTCCTGGGGATAGTGAGGCAGCAGCAAATGCACACAGCAAACCCCTTTCATACAGCCCTTCAAAATATCCCTGATTAAGTCTGTCCATTTATGATGTATCCTTGCAGTTTTATGGACTTTTATGTATCACCAATTATTTTTCAGGAGCTGCTGGAGATTTGATTATTTTGTGTATTGATTCATTTTAATTTGCAGTGATTTTGTCTTTTAAAGGATTTCATATATTGCACAATTTGGCTGTTAAGAAGAAAAATGTGTATGACTGCTTTCATTGTAAATGCATTTATTTTATAAAACACTTTTTATTTTGGACATATTCACAAGAACACGGAAGATCCTTGTAAAGCCTGAGCATGACATGTTTCATAATTCAAAGCTGTAACAAATATTAGGATTTTAGAAAAAAGTGTTTTTTAAAGTACGTGAGAATATTTATGGCCCTCTGTTTTATTGTATTTGGTATAGAACTTGTAGAGCAACAATGCATTATTGCATCCAATTAACTTTTTAAGCACACATTCTCCATTAGCAACTTGTTATGCATCAGTTTGAGACAACACCATTTGGCCCAGTTAATGGAATTGATCATATTTATGGAGCAGTTTGGTGCTGATTGTGTTTGTTTTTAATTATTTTTGGCTAAACACTGTTGACTAATGACCAACTTAGGACTGATTCCTGCTTTGTACCTGTTGCTGCCAAGTTAGTCTCTATCTTCCCATGGTCCTCAAATGGAGAAAGTTACTGTGATTAGATAAATTAGCCATTGTAACTGTCCTGGGCTGGAGTTCAGTCCAGCTTGTAATTAAGAAAGTTGCCCCATAATTTGGAATTACCAGAATGTACATTCAAACGTATTGACTGTACTGTATATCCCACTAGATATGTGAAAAGTATGGGAGCCCACTTCTTGCTGTAATTGGCAATACATTACTTTTTCCAGAACATACTGCAGAATTCTGTGACCTGTAGCAAAATCCTGATGTTCTGGGAAAAAAAGCTAGATGAAGAATTCTATTACTTTTCAATTATTTAGTCTATATGTATACATGTATATTAACTTGTGAGCGTGCATATAAACTGATTTAATGTTCTCTCCTGTATTGATTTCTTCTTAATGTAAAGAGGCTGAAAAAGTTTACTGTACTTGGTTCATTGAAAAATAAGCTCACACTCTGTGAAGAGCTTCAGTCAGCATTGTGTAATTAAATGCCCAAATAAGCTAGATCTCACATCCGTCTATCTGTCAATGTTTCAGTTCCTTTTATAATTCTACACATCACAGGCTACTTTTATGGGCTGGTTTAGACTTAGCATTTGTACATCACATTGTCCTTGATTTAAAATCCTGCAGTGGCAGTCAGCGATACTTCAGCTTTCCCCTGATACACTAGCTTACTTACTATATTTTATTTTCTTTTTTGCCACGTAGCATGAAACTTGTATCAGGACAATAAAGCCTTTGCTTAGAAACTTAGCACACCATGGAGAGATCAGACAGCCACAACTATGGTATCTCGAAGAGGAATCAAAGTGTATTCAACCAGATGTTTTCCAGCACATGGCTGAAGTACTGACCACAGGGATTTTTTCTGCCTGTGTAGTGAAAGCTAGAGTTCAGACACTGAAATCAAACACTTTATCATACATGCTAAAAATGGACATGTTTCTAACATCAAACTTTGATAAGAGGTTCAAGAAAGGCATATTGGTTTGCACGCCAACCCTTACTAAAACTATCAAGGCCTTTTATTTTGATAGCTTAAAGGTGCGCTCAAAATTTCAGGCTTCATTGCACATTATCTTAGTAGCTCAGACACAATGCTTGTCGGTGCCATCGCTGAGAGAACATAGTGAAAAATAAAACTTCAATTTGCCTACTGTCCAGTATGCCAAGATAATTCTTTCTGTTGCTTTCTTATTTATTATGCTCATCACATATAATTTGATTTTTATAAATTTTGATTTAATTCTTGTTCTATATATTTATATTTCAAAAAGTGTAGAAAATTCCTTTTATAAAATTACAAAAAAAAATAAACAGATGTACTGTTTATTCTTCAGATGATAAATTATGAAATTATTTTGAATCACAGATAAGCAACTACAGGATAAATAGAAAAGCTGCAAGATACAGTATATCAAAGGTGTCAAATTAAGTACAGCAAAATAAATTTACGAACAATATGAGTTAGTAATTCCAAACACACTATGCATTGTTTTAGCTTTATTTCTCTTCCTACATCCCTGCAGAGCAAATGCGTTTTAACCTATGAAAGAAACTATTTCCTATTTTATTTATTTATCAGGCCTTAACAAGTGAAACAGTGCTTTCCTGCACAAGTTCTAGAAATTATTTACATATTTAATGATCTACGAAGATAAAATTTTAATCATTTATCAAGTTCACAGTCTTATCTTACAGCTTAATGATAACAAACCCAGCAAATTCATAGGACTAATTGGTACAGAATGTCTGAATTATTTATATCTGTGAAAACAGCAGAGCTTGTTCAGAAGGTGTATGGAGACTGCAAGTCAACACTTATTATTGTAGGGAGGTGTCAAAAATAGAAAGACAGACACATGTCCAAAGGAGCATTTGAATGGCACACTGCTTCCATCTAGTGTGCAACAAGGAAAATTCCAGTCAAAGTGTTTCACCTTCTTTTGTGAACATTTCGTCATCTTTGGATTGAGAACTTTTAGAATTTTGGTTATAATTTTATATTGCTTAACACCATTTTAAATGTCAGGTGAATTAAAACGGTTTGCTAAACTGCTTTATTAATTAGGTGTCCTATTGAAATTAAAAGGACTCGGTATTTGCTAGCAAAAATAACATTAGTAACAAAATAATGACCATAAATACATTTTATAATTTTAAAATTACTACATTATTTCTACATTATTTAACACTACAGCAATTTTTTTTAAATAAATCCCTTTCAATTTAAAATGATGTTGGTTGAAGACATTTATGTTGTAGGAGGAATCGAATGTTTCAGATTATTTTAAAATAGTTGCTTTATTGGAAATAACAAAAATATACTTTAAAAAGTGTGCTTTTTTTAATGAACTCTCCAGGAACACCGTTTAGTACAGTCACTACAAAATGTATGTTTTCTTTTAAAACAATGACCCAGATATGGCATTAACATTTTCAAAATTCTGTATGATTTAGTACTAAAATACAGTATACAATAAAAAAAATCTGCCAGAAAACTGTAGTAATTGTACAGTGCATAATGCACATAAGCAAAATCTGGTTTGAAATTTTACACAATAAACTATTCACAATTTCAGTTTTGACCAGTTCCTTTTAGATGTTGCAAAGGTAACTTGAAAAAATAAACCAAAACTGCATTTTAAAACAAATTTTTACAGACAGAAATCTTAACTTTTTTTTAAATTGAGCCGTGTCTTAATTTTTTTCTGCAAATCTTGATCCACCCCCAAGAAGGCTGTGACCATCGTCACTACTCATTTCTAGCTAAACTGAAAAATAATGTATGGAAGTTTTTGGTTGCAAGGGTATTTGCCCAACCTGAATCTTATGTTTCTAGCTTTAGTGTATTTGTTCTGAAAATATCAAATATTGACTTAAGCTATTGTAATTCCTAAGAAAAGCACATTTCACTTGGTATATCATAAGCCCAAATAAAACTAATTCTTAAATAATAGTAAATGTTTTTTCTCTGTGTGTGTCTCATACAGTATATATATTTTTTTTCACACAGATACATTTTATAAGGTGTGATTTAAAAGCGAGATTGTTCAAGTTGTGAAAATGTAATATTCATAGCAATTTTCAGGACACTGCATGTACCCATGACTAGTGATCATTAGTTTCTTTGATTTGAACATTTTTCAGGCAGATGCCTTTTAGCTGACTTTTTTCTTTTGCTTCAGTAAAAAAAAATAAAAATAAACTGTGGTTGGACATCAACGCCCAGCATATAAATAGAATGTCATCACTGCAATTTGTTGTGTTGCCTTACTGAACATTTTAATAGCCAAAAAACAAAATATCCATCTTTGAAAAATCTGTTTCACAATAAAAATGTCCTAGTATAAATTAGCACAAGAAGAGAGGAATCTGAAGACACTCATCTAAACTGAAAAGAACAGGCTAATTATAAATAGTTTGCCATTTCTTTAGCTTATTCAGAATACGGCCAGTAATTCACCCCGAGATGGAAGCCTGCTTATCATAGCCATCCTACAATTACAGCATACCAAGGAAAATTAATTTCTTCAGTTAACTTGCCACGCCTGGATGTTTTTGGAGTTGGAAATGTACATTGGACACACACCCACTGATCCTTGGAACAGGGTGCCTAGGGCAGTTCCTGAGCAATAACTAATACAATCCAAGAGAGTCCATTCATAAGATACAAGAGTCTGACCATTTTATTAAGAATTACAGCACATTTTTCTGGGGCGACTATTTTTGTGGTGCCATTATTTCACAGTAATGGTAATAAACAGCAGTCAGTAAAGCACACATAGTATTTAAACATGACAGAAAACAGGGTATACTTTTTGTTTTATTAAAAATGATTATTGACAGTTGAAAACAGGAGTTAGGCTTTTTGTAGACATTTTAAATACAAGCTAAACTGTACTAGCCCAGAAATTTAAAGAAGAGAAAATACTAGGATTTCAACAGTCCTTATAGCCACTGATAGTAAATTTTAACTAAAAAATAAAACCAGTGTTTAAACTACAGTGCAATTAACATTTCCATATACGTCATCTAGTATGACTGGAAAGTAACCCTTAAACACCTAATACACATTCTGTTATTTCTCAATCTTGAACAGATCTTTGTATATAGATACAGTATATAAAAAATAAACTGGAGACAAACAGTGCAAATTTCCATTGTCTTTATATAAAAAATTGCAGTCCATGACATTGTTTTTCCAAAAAATTAAATGCACTGACATATCAACCTATCACTTTTGCTACAAACATATAAACCTTGCTGCTCTTTTATTTATTTATTTTTTTTTAAAAAGTGCTTTATCTTCTGTATGAAAATATTTATAGGTGCACTTATACATGCATTTGGTTTTTCCATTTTTTGGGATGGCCAGTCCAACCGTGCAAGTTGCAGCAAATAATTATTTTTACTATTGAAATTCTGAAATATTTTGGTTGTCACAGTTTTTGGGTAGATTTACTAAGCCTTAAGCTCAAGTGTTTCTGATATTCTTTAAGGGGCTTTAAGGGTCACTTTCATGTCTTTTTCAAAAATGACTGTTCTAAAACAATTAAATAACAAAGTATGCAGAATCTCCTGTATGACATTTAGAATTAGTCCAGTACAGTAAAATGAAAAATATGTACAATACTTTGGAGCTACAGTATTCATATAGAGTACATGCTTTCATGCATTCCATCTTATAATTTTATATACAAATAAAATCTCTGTGCCTGTTAACCAAAGCATTGGAAGAATGTGTGTTCCACTTTATCAAATTTAAACAAAACTTCGAAATAAATAGTTCAACTTTGTATGGTACATAAACTAGCAATGGCACTTCAACTGTTGGCTTTATACTTACCAATTTTCAAATCTCAAACTGAGTGAAAAGTGTGACTGTGGTAGAAAAACAAACACCGTGTAAGTCATGCAGACATTATGATTATTTATGATTCTACAAATTTAAAAACATTCATTCAGACACATGACTTACAAGTTTCTTGAATTTGCACTTAGATATGTGCAGTAATGTTTAACCCAAATTATTTAAATGGTTACAGATTTTTGAGTTCAATAATGTACAGTGTTAAAATATTTATTAAAAAATTTATAATAGACTCGGATTGATACAAGTATGAACGGGGGACATGCTGTCTGGAGGAAGTGCCCTACAACAATTAAGTGACATTGTCATAGGATCATGGCTAGTCTCATGCATCATTGCCCACTATTCGTACACAACTGAACAATGTAGTATGTTGTATAAACTGTTAGATTAGTAAATCTACCCTGCCCTGCTTCTTAATCGGTTTGTGTATATTGAGAATGACATATTTACTGTTACTGAAATACACATATAAACTAAAAACGACAATGCTTCTTCAGCAGAAACCTACAATAATTAACCTTCTGTGCTGCATTATCAGTTTTATTTTGTCCAAGGCACTATATGCATTTTGTACACTATTATAAAAGTAACATCGAAAACAACTGCGCCCTGTTTAGATGCGTATTTTAATTTGAACATAAAATGCCTTTAGTTTTTGACAACCCTTATTTCCAAGAGATGTGAAAGCAAACAAAAAAATAAATGCCATGCTCTTATTATAGAGCAATCTTAACACAGTGGTGCTTCAGCTTGCATGGTAGCATTCCCTTGTTAAGCTGGTAAAATTCTACAAGCTGAATTAGATCTGTAAATCTTGTGTGACCTTCATCCATAGAGAAGAACAGCTCTCCATCTTCCTCCAACTAAATAAAACAGATGGAAAAAAAATGTTACACATGGCAACATACAAGAAGACAGACTACACTTAAGTTGAGGGTATGCTGACTCTTAGATTAGCAAGAATTCTTCCATCCATTTTTCTGAACTTGGGCCTTTCATTTTAAGGTCAAAGAAAGTTGGAGCTTATACAGGCAGTCCCGGGTTACGTACGAGATAGGGACTGTAGGTTTGTACTTAAGTTGAATTTGTATGTAAGTCGGAACAGGTACATTATTTTAATAAATGCTGTTGTTGACCGACTGTAACCAAGTGCTCTGACAATGAATGATGGAGTTTCATCTCTATCTGACCTTTTTATTATTTCTACTTTATTTTCAATGGTGATGGTTTTTCTCTTCTTTACTATATCACCAGCACTTGCATCAGATTTGTGTTTCAGAGACATTCTTGAAGGGTGAGGACAAAAGGTTAAGATGAGCTCTTCTGTACAGCACTGTCCACACTATCGCAGCAGGAAGGCACCCATCAACACGTCTGATTAACTGACAAGAGACAACTTTCTGCTATGTGTAACAGTACAAGCAGGCTTGCTATTGAGAATGACTTCACCACACAGACACCTCCACTACAGTATGCTGCCTGCAGTTTCCGCTTACCGAGAACGAACACGGTGTGGCCAAAGGTGGGTAGTGAATCACCCAACCCCAATTTAACAGGCAGCCATCCGAGGCACACTACAACGCTACCCCTGCCGCCCCGTTCACCCTCAGTGGCCCCCATTCAGCCACCATCGGGTCAGCGCTTGCAGCATTACCAGCCGTGTGTGCTGGGCAGGCAGTGAAAATGCATTTCTCAAAGGTGTGCTCCATATGTAAAAGAAAGACATGCACACACTTTCTTTAGGAAAGCATAACATCATTTAAAGTTCTTTATATAGGAACGGACATCTGAGGTTTTGGTAGAATTCCTAGTCCAGTTACCTTTGTTTATTATTAGATGATGGTGAATACATGGCTGATCAATGAGGCATATGAGGATACCAAGACCATGTATATGTTCACGTACTGTTGTGTACTGGACTTGGACAGGTTTTAAAATGCAGCAAATATTAATATCGACATAATTATATAACAGCTTTAAATGGGCTTAAATTTTAAATGAACTGTACTTCTAAAGTACTGCATGGTTAAAAAAAAAAAAAAAGTAAGAAATGGAGATATAGAGATGAAAAGGGCACAGTGGAAGAAAGGACAAACTTCAGTAATCAGTGGTATAAATATTTGACTTAAATATAATTTTTATATGTTTTTATTTGATAAATTTAACATTAATCCATACAAGGATATGCTTCACTGCATCAATGAGATAATTTTAGTGATTAGGCCTTCATATTAAACTGGAAAACATGCATTCTGTTCATCTCTGAACTCATCCAAAGATAATGATAAAAGTTTTCCTTATTCTTAGCCGTGTATTGTTACTGTGAGATATCATGCCTCATTTATTCTGATTGGACTGTCCTGAGAGCAAATCAAAAAACAAATACTTGAGGATAATCTGAAAATTTCTGCATATTTTAAAAATCATAAAATCATTGGGTCAGATGAGGATATTGGTGTTCTTCTGTTTTAGTTTATACTATGGAGCACTGACAGACTGCGGAGATCGTTCCTCCCCCACACTATGCGACTCTTCAATTCCACCCGGGGGAGTAAATGCTAACATTAATTTTATTTTAATTTTTTTTTTTCATTTTTATTACTATTTAATTTAATATTGTTTCTTTGTATCAGTATACTGCTGCTGGATTATGTGAATTTCCTCTTGGGATTAATACAGTATCTATCTATTAGTAATTTTAGTGTTTTATATGGTATCTATAGGCTGACTGGGCTTTACCTGCAACACCATTTCTGTTCTCTGATCATTTGAACATGATGTCGTGTGACAAAGCAATCGCATTTTTTCATATGCAAAGAAAATTGATCATTCTAGATAACTACAGTTACATGATTCCTTCACACATAAGCAAAAAAAAATTCTTGGTCCAGTTAACCCATCATTGTCTGTACAGTTTATGTTGCATAATTCTGCACGTACAACTGAGCACTTTAAGGCATGGTTTGAAACTGTGTGTCTTCCATGCCTTAAGTACGGCAAGGCAGGTTAGTAACTGAGACTAACCTATAGTCAGGGGGATAAGAAATAGAATATACCAATTCAATTCAGCTTGTGAGGGTTATAAGAACCTCCCATATACTATGCACTAATGTATAGGTAACATTTAATATAACTTAAATAACTAGCAAATGGCTCTTACAGTGTGATTTGAGGAAATTAATATTATATGTTCATTACATATTGGTAGGAATTTTTCCAGTATAATGCTAGATAACAAGTCTAAATAAGTAGTTTACACATTAGATTAAATACAAAACAATTTGTGTAGTCTGGATGCCAGCCCTGGTGTTTGCTTTATTATTTATCCATTTTTGTCCTGAACCACCTTATTTCAATGCAGGATTAAGAGTCTATCCTGGCACCAACGGACACAAGGCAGAAAACTGTATTTTGTAGGGTTTGCAAGAAATGGCTTTAGAAGTAGTTTAACTTAGAAAACTAAGATTTTGCAGACACATTTGTCTATGACTGCCTGAGTAAATTGCTTGTTAACAGTGCATTATTTAGTAAATTTATTTAAATGTTACCTTAAAAACACTTTAGATATAAAAAAAATCAAGATTCAAAGTTTTAAGGAAATGGTCTGTATAAGTATATGGCAAACTCTGCGACTGTAGCACAGCCCATTTAATACTTACTGGCAAAATTTGAAAGTGCTTAATTTTCTGGCTGTGGCATAATGACAGGACAAATGTCTTCGGGTTACTTTGACTGTCTCTCAAAAGGAACACCCTAAAAAATATTGTAAACTGTCAAAAACATTTACATCATTTTTAAAAATATTTGATACCATATTTTAAAATATAACCTTTAAAAAAATAAGTGCTGGCATATTGCGTTCTTATAAGCTATCAGTGTGTAAAAACAATTTAAATGCAAGAAAACATTCATTACATACCTACCAACTGAACTACAGACAAAGAAAATATTTATGTCCTGTTGGTACTTGCTGAACTACATGTGTTTAACACTAGAATTACCAGAGCCTACGAAAAAACTCGTAAATCCGTCCCACCTTAAATCGCTTCTTAAAATCGTTCACAGCTCTCCACCAGCGTCTTTTGTCATCTAAATGTGCTGATAAAAATCATGCTGCAAGTAACCTGGCTATTCCATCTCCCCCATCGACTGCCTTGATTGATTTTTCTGGGAGTGAAGTGGAGTTTTAGAGTGGAAATAATAGATCGTTGTTTGGAATATATTATATATATTAACTATCAAAGAAGTGCTTTCAGAATATCACAGATGTATTTGATTATGCTCCATGTAAATATATATATTTTTTTAAATATATGGAGCAATATAATTACAACTTGGGCAACTGTTTTTAAGGATTTTTTTTCATTTTATAAAATTAATTCAGAGTCTAGGACTATAAGAGAGAATGTACATAGTAAGTAAGATCACATTCCAGTACTTAAAGTTTTTTCCCTGGGTAATAGTTATGCTTGGAATTCAGACTTTTAAAGCTGTAAGTATATAGTTTTCTTTTTTTACAGTTTTTCTTTTGACTGTTTTATCCTTGTATGAAACAGTAGGTAGTGTGGGGTATTATGGTCTGTTTATTGCATTTCACAAAACATTTAACAAGTGCATTATGTTGCTTTTCTAGGGTTAAGTGAAATATTTACCAGTTTTCATTAGTCAAAAACATCACAATGGTTTAAAACATTTGTAAAATCTACATTCCTCATAAAACCAGTTAAACTGACTCTCCTAGCAGATAACAGCATTTAAGTTTACTGAACATTAACTCACTATATACATAAAAAGTGAAATTTAATATAATCACTAATTCTCATTTTTTCAGAAATTTGAATCGTGTTCATGACACTAACATGTCATAAAAAATAAGACTTTTTGAACAAAAAATAGTATTTTTTTCAAATTGTATTTACTTATCAGGTATTATTGTGTTGCACTTATAGGCAGTTGAAACTCATTATTGTAATTATGATGCATGTCTTTTATACATTTTACATTACTTACCCATCAGTAAGACCTTGCTGTTCAATTAATCTGTGGGCTTCTTCTCTTGAAATTTTATGATGAAACCACGGGTATGTTCTGTGAATAGCTAGTGGTAATAACAGCTAATATTATATTTAAGAACATTTTTTAAATACTGTTGACATAATCATAAAAAACATGAGTTGCAGATGTTCTTTCATATTTTTGATAAGAAAATATTAAGCACATTTAAAATTACAGACTCCATTCCTTTTTATAAGAATAATGTTCTGTCACAACAGTAAACAAGAAGCTTGGGGGAAAAATGTACCAATGATAAAGTAATTTATAATGTCACCAAAGAACTTATGATCTCTGCTTATTGTTTTTTATTTTTGAACTACATATTGTATGTTTCATTTAATTGAAAAAGACAAACTGTATAGTCATTAAGGTTAGTTATTTCTTAATTTCTCAATTTAATTGTAAACTACTTTAAGAATATATAAATGACTTCCTCCCGGCTATTAACCTTTGAGTTTTTCTGACCTTTTTAAGCATTACTTTATCTTGCACTGTATTCATCATGAACAGGCAGCATTTTAAATTTTCTTCTGAGTCTTGCCCATTTCATCACAGTGAAATAATGATTTGTTTAAGACTAAGCCATTATCACCTTTACAATGACAACAGGGAGTCTAGCTGATATAACAATAATACCATCCTTTATATAGTGATTATCACCAGGTAGTAATGTGTGAAAGCTGAAGATTAGTACATTAAATTTTCATTTAAGACATGTAACATTTTAAGTAGGCATTAAAGACTGAGTGAGGTTAATATGAAGGTTAGAATACATTTTTCTTATTCCGGGTTATCTAAAAAGTGTCAATTGTGTGACATCATGCTGCAGGAACTTAAATGTTTTTTTGGTACCAGTTTGAAATTTCTAAATATATATGTATATATTACCAATCAGTATTTTTCATGTAGAGTGCAATTTATTTTTTGCTGTGCCTCATTATGTACTGTATACTGCAAGCAAGTGGAAGGGAAGTTTTAAATGTTATAAGAACAACTCTGGAGATATAAATTCTGAAATCCTACTGGCTACCCCTTTAGAAGATGACAAAAAGACTTATTTTAAGCTGGAACTGTCAAAACACCCAGAGTTTCCTCATGCAGATGTAATCACAGTACCAGTATTACTATGGGCATTAACCACAAAACTGCACAGCCATAATCTGAATTCTACCAAATATAACAACCTTAACATATTGTATTGGACGTGCAAAATTAAAAGCTCCTTGGTTTCTTTTCACATAAATTAAAATGCAAGTTGTTTTTCTCACTCTGTAAAATACTTATTATAATGCTTGTTAAGTTAACCACAAAAAGGGAACTTTAGTGAGCTTTATTACATTGTAGGAACATTCACACAACAATGAAACTACATTCAGTTTACTGGTGTTGCTACTATAAATGGACGCAGTAGATATGGCAAAGTGGGAAATATTTGTAATATATATTTTTTTTTAATCAAATTAACATTCTGATTAACAGTGTAATAATTTTAGCTTTGGAAAAAAAAAAACACAAATCTTTTACATTCCTAAACAATCTACAGAATATATATATTGGAAGGTCAGTTTACTGCACTAAACAGTAATTACGCAGAGTAAGTTTGAATTAGTGTACGTTGAATCTTTTACTTATTAGAGGGAAAAATATACCTACTAAAAAGGAGATTGCCAATTAAATATAGCACCAGGCTGACAAATAAAATAAATTCCTTTAGTAACAACGTCTTTTTAGTAAACTAACCTAAATTTGAAGAGGAACTCTGAGATGTGGATGGACTCCCATGTGAATTGAGCCGAAGGCAGGTTTTTCTCTGAACAAAGATTGTTTGAACAAATAAAAAAAGAAGCATTACCAATAGAGTTTTCAAGCAGTCTTGTGATTGTGATGATAATACAGTAGTTGAAGTTAACCTATTTAGCTGACAACAAAACAATCAGGTAACCATTTTTTTGATTTTAGAGAGAGAGAGAGAGAGAGAGAGAGGTGATATAAAAAACACTTATGCTAACAGAAAATTCATCAATTTTGTCCAGTCACTCTTCTTTAGAGCCAAGCTGGAATAACTGGGAGAGTTAACATTATAACTAATTGTATTTTTCTAACATTTAAAAAAGTAAAAACCATCAAAAATGTATATCATTTTGATCTTCAAGGAAATAAAAGAATTTTAAGACCCAAATTTGAATCTCTGTTTACATTTTTAGATTTACAAATTTTATACATCAATTTTTATTAGGTTCAAATGTTTCAGTGTATAATACAAGACTATTGTCCTCCTGATATTTAGATGTTATATCGGCAATATCTCTCACTATTTAAAAAAAAAAAAAAAAGTTATGCTCCTAATGTTAAAATTGTTCACATTTACATTTTTAGCGCAGAAAGAGAATCCGCAGTCTTTTGTATATTTAAATAATTAGTAGGATTAACATGAAAGAAAATGCACACCAATTTAACAATATTAAGTCTTTTAAATTACACATTCCCACTGCTTTAAAAAGTATTTGTTCTGGTATGTTCAACTAAAGGACAATTCCAATATATTGTATACCCGCCAAGAAAGTCCCTCTTCAACTGCAACAGAAAGTGCTTCACTTGGGTTTTCAATCACTCTGCCTTTGTGCCCTGAGAAATCCATTGCCACAAGTGAATTTTCTGAAATGCTTCTCTGGGGAGAAAAGAAATATAAGGAAAATACACACCAAGAAAAGGAAGTTGACCAAAACCTGTTATGTTATATTGCCATCTAGTGGTACTGATCATCTAAAAACCAAGCCAGATAACTGTTGGGCAAACTAATTCTTCTGACTGCTTTTATCATAACATGTAGCAATTTTATAGCAATATATATTCTAGTATTACACCAGTTTAACTATGTTATATCATTTTCATATGTATTATTATTTATATATTCATATTATTGTCCAGCTGAAGATTAACATGCATCTAGTTATTTTTGAGTCCACTTTTTTCAGCATAGGTAGGCAGAGCAACAGGAGTAAATTGGCAAATAACATCAACAAACTTAACAGGAACACTTTATGTAACAATACTGTGTAGCTGTAATTACTATCCTGAATAAGACTTTGATATGAATGCCACTGAACAGGTGGTATGGAAATCGGGGTAAAGAGTACATCAGGTACTGTTGCATACTACATTTATGTATTTTAATACATTACTTGTTTATCATAGAACTGGATAGTGGCAATGCTGCATATAGGTCAGTAAAGTAGCCAGGAGTGTCACTGCACTTCTACTGTGACACTAGGCATACTTTGAGTTGTAAGTCAACCTAAAAATCTGCCTTTGGGTTGTAACATAAAATGGGTTCCTGGAAAAATGCACATAAACATCTGAAGGACATGTAAGCTCCATAGGGAAAGCAATTAAAGGCCAACTGTACAAGAAGAAAGTTAATCTAATTTGCACTTAAGGTCTTGTTTCTGGCAAATTCTATACATAAACATATTAAATATTAGCCAAAAGTGGACTATGAACCAAGCATTTAGTCTGCTGTAATGTATTTATTAGCAGTAATTTCAGGATTTAAAGTGAAACAAGATATATAAGTATACCTTGTTTCAGATATGTGATTTGTATACATTAAAATATAATAATCGTGTAGTTCTCATCAGTTCATAATAGAAAAAGCTACCTATGGGTAAAAGATAACACATAACAGCTTTTTAGTTGGTCATTACTTAATCTGCAGAGAATAAATCATAATGTGTGAAAAAGTACATACTGTATATGTCATAATTTAGTAGCTTCTTGTGAGTATGTTGAAGAAATGTTGAATTTGAGTTTTCTTTTTCCTCATTGATTGTCCATAACAAATTTCATCTTTGAAGACATGATTGTAAATATACGGTTCTAGGGTATCTTGGACTAGAGATCAACATTTCAGCCATGCTACCTGATTTAAAACACTTCGTAATAGACATTGTCTTAAAGCGTCAAGTGATCACTACTTAGTGGTAGGACAATTCATCCTGTAGATGTATGGCCTAAACATATCTGGGAAAACCAAAACTGGACTGTGTGGAGTCTGGAAATACAAGGGGTAGTCCTATTTGCAGTGAGTTCAACAATCAGCACTAGAATTTCACCTCCTACTAGTTAGTAGGCCTCTGGTGAATATAGTATGAATTTGTCCCTCTGGACGACTTCAAAGCGAATGTGGTTGTACTGGTCAGAAGGTGGTTCGTATCTGTAATTTTGTTAATCTTTAGACATACTGGTGCACATCAAGAACAACAGAAGGCATCAAAATGAATACCTTAGTGTGTACATAAACTAGTTTTTAGCGTACGTTCTGAGATTCTAAGCATTTTTTAAAAATCGGCTCAGAATTGCAAAAGTTATTCATAATGTACTATTTGCATGGCATGACATAAACTAAGCCCTGATCTGAGTGGCTTACTTATACCCAATGGATTTTTCACAAAAAAAAAAAAAAAAGGAACATTGTCGTCTTGAGTATTCACACACATTATTTCTGTGATTTTTAAGCTCTGTGGTCATTGAGAAGGCAACCCATTGTTGATGGTTTTGCAAGCATGGCTCTAAGACGTGTGCAAACACATTAGAAGAAGACCAAATACTTCAAGCTGCAGCAAGAGAACCATACACTTTGATATGTCTTTTGAGAAATATCATGATTGAGTTTTCAAAGAAGAAATACTGTCCATTAAGTCCAAACTCCAGGTAGTATTACATGAGAATAATGTCTGCTTTTCATAAGATACAGGCTAATCAAGCAAATACAGATAAACAGTGGTTTCACCATGAAATCTTGCATTTGATGATTCAGGAGGCCTCCAACCTTTCAGGAGCCCATAAACTCACATAGTGTATGCCTGGCTTTTATTGCTTATCAGTACAAATTAGTCATTAAGTGTGAAAGTACACCTGAACTCCTAATGTCGTAACATGTGAAAAACTCAAATGCAGTATTTAGGTGATGTTTCTCCTGATATCACTAATTGGTGCAGGTCAACATGGTGGCAGCTACAGGAGCTTTGTAAAGCAATGAGAAAATATTTTGGTAACTTGACTAGGAATATTTTTGATTGGTGGAAGAGAAGTAAAAGTGACATAGGTATTTGGCGGGATTTCAATCGTATCTGTTTATTAAGTCACTGTGGTGACTGAAAAGCATTGCCTTGGCAGAGCTGCAGAGGGAGAAATGATCTGGCTAGAAATGCTCAAAGTACTGCATATTTAATGTAGAGTGGACTTGTTATTAACCTCTTCAAAGTTGTACCGTAGGTCGACTCTAGCGTGCCTAATATGGGAATTACGGAGTTATTGCTGTGCATTATTTAGTCCCTGTTTTTAGCTGTATTTTCATTCTTGGATTCTTAATTGTATTCTATTTAAATTGTCTGATAACTTTACACTTTGTATTCTCTGTTGCCCCTGATACGACAATATCATAATGTAGCTAAGCTTGGAAATGATCGACTTTCATACACTGGAATCCATGCCAGTTAGTCCTAGAAACATCAGATTGCGTTCTGTGGAACAGTACAGAAGACTGTTATTCCAAGAGGAGGATTTGCAATACCTTGAAGTCTTAAATACTGAGAGCATGGTTGACCATTCAATTCAACATTGTATCAGGGCAGTGTTTGTAGTACTGTAAGGAGCTATTCTAGGAGATTGATGGCAAAGCAGCAGCTGTATCCTCCAACAGACAGATTGAGAAGGCACATGCAACCAAACTGACATTATGTATGATTAATAAGGTCACTCTCCTAAAATATGCAGAAATATTCTAACAATTAATAAAGCAAAATATATAAAAGGAAGGTTGAACAGATCACTAAAAGTATCAGAGGCAAGGTATGGACCAGCCCTGAATACAACACAAGTCAAATGCTGGGACCACTCACTCGCACTGGGCAAATTTAGAATTGACATTTTACCTAAAACTGGCATCTTTAGTATGTGAGAGGAAAATTGGAGTACACAAAGAAAAATTTGCAAAGATATATATATATGACAACCAAGCATCGGGTTGACACTGGATCTGTCAGCCAGCAGGGAAAGCCACTGTTCCACTTTACTACCTTTAAAAAAAGATATATATTAAAGTACTATGTAATCATGTTTATTCATTTTCTTTACCTGCCTTTGTCTTTTCGTTATATTGTGCAACTATATATATATATATATATATATATATATATATATATATATATATATATATATATATAATTTTTTTAATTACTACTTGTATGTTTTTGCAAGTATGTGAAAATTATAGTTTATACATTTACTAGTCCCAAATCAATATAGTACACTTTGTAAATACATATAATAAAATAATACACAATAGAAAGAAGATTAATTAGTAGTTGTAATTGCTTACTCATCTAACTGATCATAACACTCTACAACAATAAATTTACAATATATATTAACACTGAGTTCTTATTAAGTAATGAGATTTTACCTACAGTGGTGTGAAAAACTATTTGCCCCCTTCCTGATTTCTTATTCTTTTGCATGTTTGTCACACAAAATGTTTCTGATCATCAGACACATTTAACCATTAGTCAAATATAACACAAGTAAACACAAAATGCAGTTTTTAAATGATGGTTTGTATTATTTAGGGAGAAAGAAAATCCAAACCTACATGGCCCTGTGTGAAAAAGTAATTGCCCCCTTGTTAAAAAATAACCTAACTGTGGTGTATCACACCTGAGTTCAATTTCCGTAGCCACCCCCAGGCCTGATTACTGCCACACCTGTTTCAATCAAGAAATCACTTAAATAGGAGCTGCCAGACACAGAGAAGTAGACCAAAAGCACCTCAAAAGCTAGACATCATGCCAAGATCCAAAGAAATTCAGGAACAAATGAGAACAGAAGTAATTGAGATCTATCAGTCTGGTAAAGGTTATGAAGCCATTTCTAAAGCTTTGGGACTCCAGCGAACCACAGTGAGAGCCATTATCCACAAATGGCAAAAACATGGAACAGTGGTGAACCTTCACAGGAGTGGCCGGCCGACCAAAATGACCCCAAGAGCGCAGAGACGACTCATCCGAGAGGTCACAAAAGACCCCAGGACAACGTCTAAAGAACTGCAGGCCTCACTTGCCTCAATTAAGGTCAGTGTTCACGACTCCACCATAAGAAAGAGACTGGGCAAAAACGGCCTGCATGGCAGATTTCCAAGACACAAACCACTGTTAAGCAAAAAGAACATCAGGGCTCGTCTCAATTTTGCTAAGAAACATCTCAATGATTGCCAAGACTTTTGGGAAAATACCTTGTGGACTGATGAGACAAAAGTTGAACTTTTTGGAAGGCAAATGTCCCGTTACATCTGGCCTAAAAGGAACACAGTATTTCAGAAAAAGAACAT
Source organism: Polypterus senegalus (assembly GCF_016835505.1). Lineage (NCBI taxonomy): Eukaryota > Metazoa > Chordata > Cladistia > Polypteriformes > Polypteridae > Polypterus > Polypterus senegalus. The sequence goes on from NC_053159.1 coordinate 168,935,351, forward strand.
CATACCAACAGTAAAATATGGTGGTGGTAGTGTGATGGTCTGGGGTTGTTTTGCTGCTTCAGGACCTGGAAGGCTTGCTGTGATAGATGGAACCATGAATTCTACTGTCTACCAAAAATCCTGAAGGAGAATGTCCGCCATCTGTTCGTCAACTCAAGCTGAAGCGATCTTGGGTGCTGCAACAGGACAATGACCCAAAACACACCAGCAAATCCACCTCTGAATGGCTGAAGAAAAACAAAATGAAGACTTTGGAGTGGCCTAGTCAAAGTCCTGACCTGAATCCAATTGAGATGCTATGGCATGACCTTAAAAAGGCGGTTCATGCTAGAAAACCCTCAAATAAAGCTGAATTACAACAATTCTGCAAAGATGAGTGGGCCAAAATTCCTCCAGAGCACTGTAAAAGACTCATTGCAAGTTATCGCAAACGCTTGATTGTAGTTATTGCTGCTAAGGGTGGCCCAACCAGTTATTAGGTTCAGGGGGCAATTACTTTTTCACACAGGGCCATGTAGGTTTGCATTTTTTCTCCCTAAATAATAAAAACCATCATTTAAAAACTGCATTTTGTGTTTACTTGTGTTATATTTGACTAATGGTTAAATGTGTTTGATGATCAGAAACATTTTGTGTGACAAACATGCAAAAGAATAAGAAATCAGGACGGGGGCAAATAGTTTTTCACACCACTGTATAGTGTTCTCACTGTTCAGCCTAAGTAAAGAATGAAAATTTCTCATAACAGGTATGGTAAATCTCCTGTATGAATATGATGTCTATGTAACTCTTCTTTAAAAAGTAGTATACACTTTGAGAGCTGAGAAATGCTACTTTATCTTTTGTGAAAATGTTGTACTTACAATTGGTGAGGTTTTCTGTTTCTGATGAGGATGTATGAAATTTTGGTACAACTGCATGCCATACTGAAATACAAGTTAAGGAACACATTAAATAATTTCATCAGATTATTTTCTTAACCGAAATTCCACAATTCATTTTAATATAATTACATTATGAAATAACATCTGCTTAATTCTTCCATTTTATGTTAATACATTTAAACCTTAATTTATAAAAAATCCTTTTTCTGTCCACAAAAATACAGAAAATACACATGCCTTTTCTGAAATCTACATATTCATTTCAGGGCTTAGGGAATTCTGTCTCAGTAGCATCAGTTAGGGGGCAGAAATAAAGTGTGAATGGAGAACCAATTCATTTTAGGGTAACTCTTAAATATGCATTTTACAAACAGACATCATTTTCCTATCACTAATAATCTTTATAGCAATTTACTGTTTTATGTTTCTTGAATGTACACAATGCAACACACTGCAACACAGTCATTCTCGTTTCTCATCTATTAACTGTTTCACATAAACAGCAACATAAGTAGAAATTATCCCTAACTCTCTAAGAATCTTAATTTGAAAGATTCATAAAAATCTTAATTCATATTAGACTAGCTGGATAGAAAAATACATAAGGTAAATCTCTGAAACTATTGAAGCATGAGGCTCCTGTAGAAGTAATTTTATATAAATAGTTTAGAATAATCTGCATTCTATCATTATACTGACCCTAAATATGTCTTTCTAGTAACTGCAAGTCGCTCAGGTGCAGAGACTGTACAGCAGCCTTTAGTTGTGTTTTATAGTTCAATGAATAATCATTTAATAGTATTCATGGTTTCATTTATGTCAAATAAATATTATTTCTATCCCAGTTTCAAATCTGCTGACTACAAAACTTGGTGCTCTGGGGTATACTTTAAACTATATACTTTTATAGAACATTGTTTTTTCTCTTTGACATGCTCCATTTTTCACTCTTCCTCAGTATTTTCCTTCATGTAGATTTATGAACACCAGTATGGTTATTTATGACCTTGTGGTGCACTGTACACATTATTATTGGAGTTAGTTTTGTTGGATCAGCAATCCTTCATTTAGCAGCAATAGTAATGAATTTTCAACATTTATGAACTATCTAACTGACTAAGGATGGATGGAGGCCATAATCTTTAGAATGTTTTTAAATGAACATTTCCAGGTTCATGAGCATCAACACATCTTTCTGTAAGGTATTCAAAAATCAGTTTTGATTTTAAGATCGATCTCTCTCTCTCTCTCTCCTGTAAACAGGTCTCACAAAAAGCAGACAGCTACACTTTGTGTGTGTTTTTTAACTAAGAAAGGCAACTGAAAGTCATTTTTGATTGTTGTCCCATTGATGGGAGCATTTTACTCCAATTGTCCTCTTAAAAAGTTGATAATCTCAGAAGTTTAAGTATTTGAATTAAGTCTGTTAATGTTAAATCAGTGTGTTTAACACACAAAAAGTACATTTCCCATTATTTTATTAAATTCTCTATCAATTATTTGTAAGGAGATCAGATCATATTTTAGGTCAAATTAATGGAGGAATACAGTTAATTGTAAAGATTAATAAGCATTTCCCTAATGATGGTAATTTAAAAATGTTGTAAAAATGATTTGTTCAAGTATATTGAATGAGTTTAAATACACATGTTTTAACTTTGCATATAGTTTTTTAAACAAAACTTAATTACCTTGAAAAGTCGAATGGCTGTAATCCAACAGGTACGAATCTGCTCTTCATCAGCACAGAGCAGTTTCAGGTCCCTGGCTCCTCCTGATTTGTTAGGCTGGAAGGCCACAGCATATTTTTTAGGATTAATGTTTATCTTGAAGATAACACCTGTTGGAATAAAAGCCACTAAAATTCTCCTACTTTTAAGATCTTACAGATAAAGTATGACATAAAAAAAAAAAAAAGTAATTTACAAACTTTTCACAAGTTTAACATTTCAAATATGTTAAAAGGCTATTGGAAACTATAGTTGGAGAGAAGATACATTAAAAATACCTTAATACAGAATCCATAGTCAGTAGGTGCACCAAACATCTTCCGTCCAGCTAGCAAGCAATAGACATCACTCTCACTGAATTCAGCAAAGAACTGAAGATGCCTGGGTTCCTGTAGAGAAAAACAACATACCATATGTACTTTCAATAAGAAATAAACCTACCTGCATTTATTTTTTCAGCATTCTAATTTATTTTACCTTAAAAATTGTTATTTGGGACACCAGTTCAGCCGTTTTGTAACTAAGGTATTTCCTGTTAGACCTTATTTGGCTACAAGTATATAAATTAGTATTTTACTAGTTATAATGTGTCTTATGGTGGTGTTATCTATTAAAAAATGATATATAAAATAAAATTAAACAGGTTGTTTTAGAAACATAGGAGAAATGTAATGCTTACATTTTTTAATTTACAGGTATATAAAACAATTGAAAACAATAATTAAAACTGAAAATGTCTGTGTTTAACTGCATGAACTAGACAAAAATAGAATTGTCAGTCAAATGTGTTGGGCCTTTATAAAAGAAATAATGAAATGAGTGTGTGACTGAGACGTAAAATTTCATGCACAGTTATTAGTAAAATGTTTAAATTTCTGGAAAGCCTTAGAACATTTGAAAATAGCAGGGCATCTGGTATTGGTTTTCAAGTTTTTCAGTAATGAATACTTCATGTACTTTTACCACTAGAGGGTATCTTGAAGTTCAAATGACACAAATCTTTTCAGACAAAAGGACTCGGCCGCAGGAAAGTGGATACATGAGGTGTGCACACTTTCTTTTTCATTTGCCTTCTTGTGTGCTTCAATGGTGTTAATACTGTAGATCTGTATAGAACAAAGCTGAATTAAAACAAAAAAAAAAAAGATTTTACAAGTAGCCAAAATTTACATCAGGTGTTTCAGACTCAAGTCAAATGTATTTTTTTATTGCATTATAGCAGCGTTTCTCAACCTTTTAAGTATTTGTGACCCGAGTTTTCATAACAGTTTTAATCGCGCCCCCCCCCCCTAACATTTTTTTGAAATGTAGATGCATATTTTATTATACCTACTTAACTTTTATCGACATTTATCTATCTCTATATTCATTGTTCTAGTATCAGAATGTAGTTTAAGTTAATTTGTTTTGGTTTCAACAGATGTTTTTTTCATATTTTTGATTCTTGTTTTCTTTTTTTCACATCTTCGGGCCCGCCCCACAGGTTGAGAACCACTGCATCATAGTAATAATAATATCAGCAGCTCACTGCTCAAAATAGTGAGTACTCGGACTTAAACCCGCAACCTCTTGATTACGACAGTTCTTACTTTTGCACCAGCCAAGCAGAAACATCGGCTTTCTGTTAATTGATATCTGGACTTGGGTTTTTACCCATTGACAGCAACATTTGAATTGAATTATTTCTTTGGTTATATTCTTGAATAAAAGCACACATTTATTTGATATTTGGACTAAAGTCTTCACACAACATGGAAAAAGTTTCTGTTTTGTGTTCAACATTTCTTGCCTCACATTTCCTGTCATCCAACAGTTACCCAGATTGTTGTAGACACAGAACACACATGAAATGCATGTATTCCAAATAACGCTATATTATTCACCCTATACAACTCTAGGCCCCTCACACATAGAAAAACGGACTTGAGCTGGGAGAACTCGGTGTACAACTAAATCTGTATCGGTGGGGAGATGGGATAGCAAGCTGCTTGTTGCTGATCAGCATATTTGCAAAACAAAAGAGGCTGATGAGGAGGTGCAAGGGAATTTAAGGTGGACTGGGATTACAAGTTTTTTCGTAGGCTTCAGGGATTCTAGTGTTAACATCCTTAGCATTAGAACTGAGCGTCTCTTGGGCAACAGTATTGACATGTTTTCCTGTAAGACCCGAGGCTTACTCTGGTTGTAAAAGTGCGAATAGCATTACTGCCAAGCGTTATTCAGGCAGTGGTATAGGCCTGTTTTGCATAAGCATCAGGCATGAGTCATACCAAGAAAATGGTTCAGACGCATCCTCTCCTAGTCTCTAAATGGCATCTTGTAAGAAAGGCCTTTCATCAGCGGTGATGACAAAATGAATCTCGCCTTCAGGCAGTGAAATTGAAACAGTCCCTGAATCCGAAAGTGACACTCGCGTCACTTGCACATGTGCAGGGTGCTGTTCATAGTACAGTAATCCCTCCTCGATCGCGGGTTGCGTTCCAGACCCCCCCCGCGATAGGTGAAAATCCGCGAAGTAGAAACCATATGTTTGTATGGTTATTTTTATATATTTTAAGCCCTTATAAACTCTCCCACACTGTTAACATTATTAGAGCCCTCTAGACATGAAATAACACCCTTTAGTCAAACGTTTAAACTGTGCTCCATGACAAGACAGAGATGACAGTTCTTTCTTACAATTAAAAGAAAGCAAATATATCTTATCTTTAAAGGAGCGCCGTCAGGAGCAGAAAATGTCAGAGAGAACGCTCGCAAAGAAAAGCAAACAATCAAAAAATCAATACATGCTTTTAAGTATACATAAGCACCGCGATAAAGCGGCATTTTGTAGAAGAGCGTCCGTGTCCTCTGTGCAAACAGCCCCTCTGCTCACACCCCCTCCGTCAGGCAGAGAGAGTGAGAAAGATAGAGAGAAGCAAACAAGCACCACGCGGGAAGCATATCTTATAGCATTGAGGAGTTTTAGTTAATATGTAATACATGCTCTGATTGGGTAGCTTTTAAGCCAACCGCCAATAGCATCTCTTGTATGAAATCAACTGGGCAATCAAACTGAGGAAGCATGTAACCTAAATTAAAAGACCCATTGTCCGCAGAAAGCGGCGAACCAGCAAAAAATCCGTGATATATATTTAGATATGCTTACATTTAAAATCCGCGATAGAGTGAAACCGCGAAAGTCGAAGCGCGATATAGCGAGGGATTACTGTATTATTATTGTTGTACATCCTCATTATTATTGTTTGTATCATTATACTTCCTACACTTCTGACTTTGTGTGTTGCACATTTTACAGTAGAAAGATGAGATTTAATAGTCCTTTTTCAAGCCAGAAAATGCAATACTTTTTACGTTTTTTTGAGAAAAAATGTAACACTAAGGAGGCTACTATATCCATCATTTACGTAAGTGACCATTTGTGCAGTTTACGTAAATCTGCTAAACCGTTTGACAGTACTCAAGGTAATAAATCTGTATATTGTGGGTATTCTAAGGACTCTTAAACAGTACTTTTAAGATTTTCAATTAAATTAGTACATTTAACTAAACACTCTACCCCTTTCTCTTTCGTAATGGCAGGTGGCTAAATAGACGCTTCATTTGATGACGGGGTACGCGCAGGAGGCCTGACCTGGAGGCACGCTCGAACCATCACTGGCGTCCTGCTGTGTGCACCTGCCGAAGCCAAAGTTAAAATGCTTGTGGAAGTGCACCCTGCACTTCAATGATTTAAATAGGCAAGTGCTTTTAACTTTTTATTTTGTGTGTGTTGTCTTTACACAATTCTTAGACTTTTTTTCCTTTAAAATGGTAATGCCCTTAATGCATATTGCCACACACAGTCCTTTAGCATTGACACTTCATCAAAAGCAAATAGAAACAAAAAAGGAAAAAAAAATGTAAAAAAAATTGCTTGTTTACATTAACTACAGTATACTCCTATAGTCCTCTATGCAAAAACTACACACATACAAAAAAAATGTCAGTCTTCCTTCTTTGAACCTGGCTCAGGAAATTCTTCAAAAAGGAAAAATATGAAAAAAACATTTACAAGAAAAAGCCAAGTGTGTGAATATACAAAAAGAAAAACAATTGCACCAATCCCAGAAGAAAAAAGTATCCCAAAACCAAATATGTGTATATGCCTCCATCAAAACGATCAACTTAGATATATATACAAAAATAGTTACAAAGCCATCAAGAATCAAAAACAATGGCTCCTTCTATAGCTCAACAGTGTTTAACCCTACCTCGCATTTAGGTCAATTGATGACCCCTGTTGGCTGGCAACTCTTTAAATATAACTGGCAAAATTTGCCACCCCCATCTACTCCACTCGCCAATCTAGGTAGACACTGGTATGTTTATGCCATGTGCAGTGTCATGGCCCAAGCAACTTTCTATTTAAAATTGATAACTGCTAGTTGCGCTCCACACAGATGAATAATGGATGTGCTGAGCTCACACACACTGCAACCGTTGCTCTAGTAAGTAAACCTTATTTCCTTAAAATATGGGATCCCCTTCTCTTACATAAACTTGTTACAAACGTCAGCAATTACTTCTAGGCGTGCCGCACCTCAAACCGCTTGTTTGGCAGGCTACGAGGACACTGGTGTATGAAGCTGAACCACCTGTAAGGGAGTTTGTACTAGCCATAATACAGGTTTCCTGTGTGCTCAGACATGCTGTACCTCACAGTGTGCACCTGCAGAGACAGTCATATGTTCCCAAGGCAGCGCCTTCAATCCAAAATGGTAAGCGCCATTCATTTAAGCTGGATCACGTTTACCTATAAAAGCAGAAATGTTCTGGTTTAACACTACTTTAACTTAAACTGGTTATGTTCGAGGTCGTGCATTATGACAAATAGATCGACCTGAACTATGTAGAATAATTTCTCAGCTGAAACCCTCCACTTGTGCCTTTTGATCCAGTACCAGCAGGCCTTTTCAAAGTAGACTCTAATGTGCTAATTGATAGTTGTACAGTTAATTCATTATTAGAAATGGGGGTCTTGACTGTCTTAAGACTGCAGTTGTTAAACCTAGGCTCAAGAAAAATTTTAATCTCTGTTTCTGACAACTTTAGACCAATTTGTAACCTACCTTTAAGTAAAATTTTAGAAATGGAAGTTAAGCAGCTAAATGATTATTTGACTAAACATTCTATTCTTGACAAGTTTCAGTGAGGTTTTAGAACAAATCACAGTACAGAAACTACACTGGCTAAAGTAGTAAATGAGCTGCAGGTTAATGCAGACAAAAGCTGTATATCTGTTCTTGTTCTCTTAGACTTGAGTGCATTTGACACCACAGACCACAGTATTTTTATAAATTGCCTTAGACCACGGGTGGGCAGATTCAGTCCTGGAGGGCCGCAGTGGTTGTAGGTTTTTGCTCCAACTCATTTGCTTAATTAAAAACCAATTCTTGTCAATTATTTCATTAGTGTTAGTGCTTTAACTCTGCCATGTCAGGCCATTCTCATATCCTAGATTTTGTTTCCTTTCTAAGGATATCATCCAAATGATTTGAAGTCTCAAACAGATGAGTTATTCTCAGTGCTTCACTTTTTTTCTCTTCACTTTCCTTCCAAGTATTTAATTAAACCCAATAGTACACGATAAATACACACAGGTGTAAATGGAAACAAGCTAAATGGAGAAGTGCTGGTTTCTTTTGTCATTTGCATCTTATTGCTAATAAGGAGCAATTAAAAACCAAGACTACAGCTATTTAAGACTAAAATAAGCAATAAGGGTTCAGAATCTTAACGAGCGAGACAACTAAAGTGAAGCAGAAGTGTTACTTGAGCAATAAGTGCTTCTAATTAAGCAACTGGGTTGGAACAAAAACCTGCAGCCACTGCGGCCCTCCAGGACTGAATCTGCCCGCCCCTGCCTTAGACAATTAATGGGCCTCTCCAGCAGTGTATTGAATTAGTTTAGTTTCAGTCTTACATAACAGGTAGAAAATTCTTTGTTAGTTGTGATGATTGTACTTTGGAGACCCATGAAATATTGTATACCACCAGGATCTATTCTGGGTTCGCTGTTTTTTTTTTTGGTTTTTTTTCTTTCCATTTTTTCTTCAATATACATGCTTCCATTAGGTCAGACTATCTCCAAGCACAAGGTGAGTTACAACAGCTATGCAGACATCACACAGCTTTATTTATCGATAGTGTCTGATAAACTTGATCCCTTAGGCTTAAACGTCAAGGTGGAGGTAAAGAATGTAGGGGTAATTTTTAACTCTGAGCTTTAAATCACACAGGACTGTCTTTTTCAGTTAAGGAATGTAGCAAATGTCAGCCCTGTTATAATTTTACAAGACCCTGAAAAAGTTGTTCTCACTTTTGTTTTTGGTCATCTAAATTACTGTAATACATTCCTAACAGGACTACTTAAAGACATCAGTCACTTGTACTTCACCAGTTTTAGCATCATTACATTGTTTACCCGTGTCATTATTAATGATTTGTAAAGCCTTAAATAATCTTGCTCCATCCTATATGTTAGAATGCCTTCCCCCTAACACTCCAAATTGCACCTTATATCTTCAAATGTAGGTCTGCTTATAATTCCAAGAACCTGTCAAAAGAAATGGTGAGGTGGCCTTTTGCTGTTAGGCACCTAAAATCTGGCATACTTTACTGATAGAAATTCACCAGACTAATACTTGGGAAAATTAAAAAAAAAATATGCTAAAACCCATTATTTTAATATGTCTTTTTAATGGCTACATTTTAGTTGTATTTCCTGATAAACTATATGGCCATATACTTATCATATTTTTCAGGGAACCACAATCTGTATTAATCTCTACCATTCTCTGCCACCAGGACTGATTTTAAAACATTTTTGTGTGGTAGAATGCCAAGTGGGGGCTGGTAGGCATTTTGGCCTTGGAACCCCTGCAGATTTCAGATTTTGTTTTTTTTTCCCTCCAGCCTAACTGGACTAGTTTTTTTTTTTCCTGCCCTCCCTTACCTTACTTTTTTGTTGTTACTTATTCTTACATATATTATTGCCTAATCTTATTTGCTTCTTCTCAGTTGTCTTGTAAAGCACTTTGAGTTCACGTGATTAAAATCATCACTGAAGATTATAAAGCCACTACGATGTACAGTTTGCAGCTCATATAACAGTTTTGTAAGTTCAATTAACAGCTCTACATTCCGCGCGTCTTTAGAATTAACTCCTGAAGGGATATTAAATGACCAGAATAAAAGTAATGGTAAATTCCTGTGGCAAGTGAAAAGGCTGGTGCTTTACAGTTAGATATTCCAGAAGTGAATCGACTACACTGGCCAATTGGGTGGATGGAATACTAAAACAGGAGTCCTGAACATTAAAAAAAAATGTGATCATGTTATGACATCAAAAGAGAAACTTTGGAGAAGCTCAAGGACAAAATACTGTACTTGAGTGAATGGCATAAACATCTGTTCATGATACTAGGTAAACCTGTACTGCTGCATAACAAGATGCTGTTAATAGAAGCTGGTCAGCAACAGTGTGGTGTTGAGAGAAATGTGACATACGTAGTTACTTCAAAGGGTGGAAACCTCCAGGGGCAGTCTGCACAAAAAAGGGATGAGTAGCATGGAGTGGGCTGTTATTGGAAAGAAACAAAGTGAACCTGTGGAGAATGGTCTGTAAGAGGAGGATTATTGTGCAGTGGAATTTTCTCTGGTAAGCAGGCATACTCTGTTGCTGGAACACCGGAGCAGATTTGAGAGATTATTACTGTGCGCTCTGGGGTGTGGATACCTTCGTTGTATGCTATGGGGTCTGGACACTGGAGTGGGTTACAGAGACATTTGAGGCGTGCTCTGAGCCTGAAACATCAGAGCTTTTAAGTGGTAACCTACCTCCCCCTAGTGGAAAGTAAACAACTTGATAGAAATAGTTCTCAGCCCATTACAGTTTTTCCAAAGCTTTGATATATATTGCAGAGGCCATTGGCTCAGATTCTAATAAATCTTTACGCTGTGTTCATTTCCTTCACCTCACTTTCAGCAGTTCATTACAATACATAAGAAAAAAAAATGCAGACTTAGTTATTTATATAGTACTTCTAATACACCTGATTAACCAATGGCAGTATAATTGATGCCCATTGTTTTAAATTTCCCTGATAACGCTAACACAGCTAATTATATATATATATATATATATATATATAAAAAAATATAAAAGGCAAAGCCCTCACTGACTCACTCACTCATCACTAATTCTCCAACTTCCCGTGTAGGTAGAAGGCTGAAATTTGGCAGGCTCATTCCTTACAGCTTACTTACAAAAGTTGGGCAGGTTTCATTTCGAAATTCTACGCGTAATGGTTATAACTGGAACCTATTTTTCTCCATATACTGTAATGGACGTTAGCTCGATGGCCGTGGGGGCGGAGCTGTGTGTGACATCATCACGCCTCCCACATAATCACGTGAACTGACTGTGACCGCAGTATGTAGAAAAGAAGGTCCCCAAGAGCGCTGAAGACAAACGCCAAATACTTTATTCGCGAGATACAAGTTTAATGAGAAGACACAAGGTATCAACGAGACTTTGGATCACTTTGTAACGGAGTTAAAATTGCTGTAGCGAGAAACTTTTAAGTGCCGGGTCTTAGCTAACATTAAATAAAGCCGTGGACATCGCACGAGATAGCACAGGCACAGCTCAGAAGCTTCGATGCATGTACTCCGAGCGGCTCACGTGAACTGACTATGAACGCAGTACGCAGAGAAAGCAAGACCTCTAAAGAGCACGGAGACTTTTGATCACGTGAACGTGTCTGGAAAAAGTGGCGTTTCCTGCACTGCAAAAATACTACAAAAGTCGGGCAGCTGGCGTGAGCACGTGCATAGCTGTGCCGGCCTTTGAGACGCTGATTGCGCTTCTGCCATAAGTGAAAGTAAACACTTTTAATTTTTTTCCTCCTTCCCATGAGCTATAGCCCAGACAACTGTAAACACGGGATCCCATTTCTAGACCGCGGCAAACTAATATTAAGGAGCTTTGCACTTTCTTTTACACGTATACGATTATGAGGTCGTCCAGTCGGATTATGAAGAGACACACAGGAGTGGAGGACTGACAGTACCATCCCGGCCAGTTAATGGCGGGCCGTCTCTCCAGTCTACACGAGACCCACTGCGACACTCATATCGTCAGCGAAGACCTCTCTCTACACTATATAAAAGAAAAAGGCAAGTTTCCTTTCTTTACACCTTTTTTCCTTTTATCCCAAACCAAAGCCTTTCTCTCTTAACACTGCAGAGGACACAAAAAAAGATTTTCTTTTAATTGTTGGTAATGCTGGTAAGGCACATTACCACAGGCAGAAATTATGACAGTAGCAATTCAAGCTGTGAGCAAACACTAAAAAGGAGGCGTGTCAGACATCATGGTACATTTTCTGATGCAGCTAGACGAAAACAACTTTGTGACGCTGCCGCCAAATACACAAAACAATTACAGTGACAATCATGTTACGTTATTTTCAAAATGTTTCCTTTTCTTTTTCTTTACTTCTTTAACTCACTACTCCGCTGCAAAGCGCGGGTATTTTGCTAGTATGTAGATATGTGTATATGTAGATATGTTTATATGTATATGTCTATGTGTGTGTGTGTGTATGTATATATATATATATATATATATAATATATATATGACAGCAACACTCATAACAGTGACAAAACAATTACATTGACAATCATGTTACGTTATTTTTAAAATGTTTCCTTTTTTTTCATAACTTCTTTAACACACTACTTCTCCGCTGCAAAGCGCGGGTATTTTGCTAGTATGTAGATATGTGTATATGTAGATATGTTTATATGTATATGTCTATGTGTGTGTGTGTGTATGTATGTGTATGTATATATATATATATATATATATATATATGACAGCAACACTCATAATAGTGACAAAACAATTACATTGACAATCATGTTACGTTATTTTTAAAATGTTTCCTTTTTTTTCATAACTTCTTTAACACACTACTTCTCCGCTGCGAAGCGCGGGTATTTTGCTAGTATATATATAAATAAATAGTGGTAAGACAATGCCAGTTTTACTGATATTGAGAACAGAAATATGTATGCAAAATACAGATTAGCATGGTGGGGTCAGAGCAAGTTACAGATATCCAGAGGTGGCCAGTGGTGGAAAGCTTAAGACTAGAGTCCCTGAATCCTACAAAAAAAGATGTAAGGCCGAGCCACCTTAAATTATTTCGCAGCTCCTCATCAGTGTCTTTATTTTGCAAATGTGTCGATCAGCACAAGCACTGCTACCCCCTCATCGACGCAGCTTAAGTTCTTCCAGCTCAAGTCTGTTTATCTGGGTGTGACGTGCCTGGAGTTGTATAGGGTAAATAATATATCGTTATTTGGAATACATACATTTCACGTGTGTTCCGTGTCTATAATGTTCTGGGTAAATGTAGGATGATAAGAAATGTGAGGCAAGAAATGTTGACACATGACAAAAACAGAATTTTTTTTCATTTTATATTAATGACAAAATACAGACGTGAAGTATATAATGTGTGAAAACTGAATTCTAAATATCAAATAAACACTTTAACAAAAGCATAACAAGTGTGCCTTTATTCAAAAATTATAACCGAAGAAAAATAAATTATTCAATGTACATATTGCTGCCAATATGTAAAAATCGAAGCCCAAATGTCAATTGTATGGTTGGTGTAGAGGTAAGAACGGCTGCTTCTAAATCAAGAGGTTGTGAGTTGATCCCAGGTCTTCCCCCACATTTTCTGTTTTGAGTAGTGAGCTTCTGTTATTATTGCTATTATGTAATAAAAAATGTGCATTGCTTTGAGTCTGTAACAGATGGTGTAAAGTTTTACTACGCTGAAGTGATTTAGGCACCTGAATGTCAGTAAACTAAGTAATTCAGATGGTCAGTGCAAACATATTCATAGGCTAACATCAAAAACTGAGAAGCAGAGTAAAAAATCATCAACATTTTGATTTGTGTTTTTCATGGATTTCCACACCAGGCAATTGACCAATTCCACCATTGAGCCCCCGATGTGCAGTATGGTGTGGACTGCATAGGCCTTTCTTATATTTGCATCATTCTGCCGTATCTACATTTTGTAAGCCAACTAGTATTCATTGCTGATGAGACTCACCTCTGTTTTGACATCTGCAAACTTAATGATGGTGTCACAACTGTACGCTTTTGTACAATTGTTAGTCAGCAAAGTGATCAGAAGTGGGGTGTGGGGTTAGTGCTAACTGTGAGAGTACTAGAGATGGTATTCTTGACACGGACTGTCTGAGGTCCTGTTACATAGGGAGGCGCTATATCCTAACAGACCCAACTTCTCTGTGAACATCTGAGGGATAATGGTGTTGAAAGCCAAACTGAAGTTAATGTAAAGCATTCTAGCACAAGTGTCTCTTTTGCCCAGATGGGACAGGGCCAGATGAAAAGTAAATAATAAGGGACCATCAATAGGAAGGTTTGGGTGACGGGCAAACTGGAGAGGGTAATGTGATGTGGTAAGTCAGGCTTTCATGTGGCCCAAAACTAGCCTCTCAAAGAACTTAATGATGACAGGTGTGAGTGCTAATAGGCAATAGTCACTGAGGCAAGAAACGAGACAGAGGATGTTGGCACAGGTATGATGGTGGTGGTTTTGAAGTGATTGAGGGTGACTGCCTGCCTCACGTAAATGTTGAAGATGTCTGTAAAGATATCCGTCAGTGGTTTGCACAACGCTAGAGCCCTCTTCCAAGTATGTTGTCTAGTTCAGCAGCTTTTCATGAGTTTACACATAACAAAGTTCTTATCATGTCAGCAGGGGACAAGCACAGTAATTGTTCTTCCGGAGGGGGGGATGGACTTTCTCACAGGTATATGGTTCAAGGCATTAAACTGTATGGAGAGCTATTTAGAACATCTGCTGACAGGTAATGTGGTCTTAAGAGTCTGTGATGGCTTGAATGTGCTGTCACATGTGTGTTTTTGGTGTCCGGAAAGTGTCTTTTTTTTTCCTGTCATACTCCCATTTAGCTGCTTTAATGTCCCGAGATACATTTGCTCTATTGCTGTATTGAAGGCTTCTTTGTCACCTGATCTAAAGCAGTATTACAGGCTTTTAACAGTGCATTTTCCTCCAATGCTATTCATGGTTTCTTATTTGCACATGTACTGATGGTCTTTCAGACAGTCACATCATGTTTGCATTTGTTAAAGTAGTCTGTGATTGATGATGCATAATCCTTTAAGTTGACCATAGGTGGTAACTACTTTAACACTAGAATTACCAGAGCCTACAAAAAACTTGTAGATCCGTCCCACCTTAAATCGCTTTTCACCTCTCCTTCAGCGTCTTTTGTCCTTTAAATGTGTCGATAAGCAGCATGCTATCACATCCTCCACCGGCGCACAGTTTTCTCAGCTTAAGTCTGTTTACCTGCGTGTCAGTTGCTTGGAGTTGTATAGAGTGAGAAGTCAAGCAAAATCACACCTTTTATAAATAGTATATCGTTATTTGGAACGCATGCATTTCATATGTGTTCCGTGTGTACAACGATCTATGTCAGGGGTGCCCACACTTTTTCGGCTTGCAAGCTACTTTTAAAATGACCAGGTCAAAATGATCTACCTACATTAAAAATGCTATTTTTATATATATATATATATATATATATATATATATATATGTATATATATATACTATATATATATATATATATATATACTGTATATATTATAATATTTATACTGTGTATCAGAGGTGGGTAGTAATGAGTTACATTTACTTGAGTAACTTTTTAAAAACAAATTGTACTTCTAAGAGTAGTTTTACTGCCCCATACTTTTTACTTTTACTTGAGTACATTTGTGAAGAAGAAACGCTACTCTTACTCTGCTACATTGAGCAACACTCGAATCGTTACTTTTTTCCGTTAGATAAAGTCTGACAGACAATTTTCTATCTGCTCTGTAGCATATGCTGTCAAGTTGCACACACACATTCCATTTCGTCTCAACTGCGATTTTAGTTCCCTCTCCTTTCTCTTTCTCAGATCGCTTTTCGTAAGGAAGTCAGTTTCATAGTTTTTCTGAAGAGCGAAATGCAAGTGTTTCAAATAACAATATACTATTTATAAAAGTTGTGATTTTGCTTGACTTCTCACTCTATACAACTCAAGCAACTGACAAGCAGGTAAACAGACTTGAGCTGAGAAAACTGTGCGCCGGTGGGGGTTGTGATAGCAGATTGCTTGCTGTTTGCTGCTTATCAATACATTTTAAAGGGCAAAAGACGCTGACGGAGAGGTGAGAAGCGATTTTAGGTGGGACTGATCTACGGGTTTTTTAGTAGACTCTAGTAATTCTAGTGTTAAACATGGCCTAGTACATGTGATCAATCTGTTTGAGAGTTGGTTGGATCATTTAACCAGTGTTCTGTATGCTGGCTAGCAGCACAGCAGAAACATTATCAGAAAAAAGCTAAATGTGAACAAGGTACAGTTTTGTAAGCATTGAGTTTGTAAACACAAGGCTCAGTTTGTTTTTTCCTCTGGTTGAAAAGTTCACGTGTTGATGAAAGTTGAGGAGAACTGTCTTTGAGTTCACGTGATTAAAATCTCCACCGACGATAATAAAGCCACCAGGATGTACAGTTTGCAGCTCTTATAACAGTTTTGTAAGTTCAATTTACAACAATTAACAATTAAGTTACCAAAAAATTGAACTTTACGTAAGGTGGACTTTTTTATGTAAAGTATAATTTTGTTTACTTTCAGTGAAGAGTGCTTTTCCAAAATAAGAAAAAGAGTAGAATTTTCCATTCTGTTTACCGTGCAAGGAAAAGTATTTGTTGCAAGATCCAGTGGTGCAAATATATGAAATCTTGGTCGGTAACAAAGTGGATGAGTGCACTGTACGTGAGTTAACACTTGAATAGCCCATGGGTAAAGCTGTTTGTCAATCAGTTGACACAGCATTCAACACTACAGCGTCACTTTCTGAAGGCATGTGGGGTTTGAGTTGAAGGGAAGTGCTTTATTCTGGCATCTTTTGCTAGAATTGTCCAGTATGGATGGGATCAGGGCCCCAGTTGTAAAACTGGTGGATTGCGTGTGGACTCGAGGGTCTTGATTGGTTATTTCATGGATTTTGTGAACTAGACAAAGGTAAAGCAAATTAAGTCACATATAGAAAGATGTGGTCTATTTATAGACATGCTTGAAGAGTTTTTACTCTTTGCAGAGAGCAACTATAATTTTATAAAGTAATACAATTATATAAAACAAAAAGCACAGGTAATTTTTATGACAGATTTTATGTGTTTTCATGTCAGGTTAAGCTTACCAACCTTGGAGGTTCCCTTATTCGAAAAATAGAGCCCAGACCGCCTCAGGACAAAATAAACTTTTTTCCATGATTTTTTCCCCTGTTCTTTTGCATATAAATAGCTGTGAATTTCGGGGCAAGTGCTTGAACTGAGAAATGTCTGTAAATAATAAGCACAAATATTTGTATATATAAATATCTAACAAATTTTCAGCTGTTTATTTTACTTTAGTAAGGAATAATGCAAGTAAAAAAAAAAATAATGGAATGCTAGCCCTTTTTTTCGAATTAGTTTTCAGGGATGCATATTTTCCTGAGAGTAATGTTGAGCTATTTGTTATTTCTCTGTACATCAGTCCATGTAATGTTAGTGTTTTGCTTTTCAATATGACAATTATGCAGATTTTTTCCTTATGAACTCCACACAGCCATGTACAGTATATTTAACTAACAGCTAACTGCATTAATATACTAAAAATAAGACACACCTTGTAATTAGTTTTGCACCAATTAAAATTTGCCGCTCTCCTTACAGTGTCTCATATAACACACAAGAAGATATATGGAACATGTTTACAGATACAGGAAATATACTACATGCTACTGTTATTGTGTATGAAAGGATTTTACAAATAAAGATGAAAGTGCCCATGTGGCACCAACACCAGTCAAAAAAGGTGAAAGTGGCATATTTACATCAGAAAGGTCAATTATAAATATTCTACCAAAAAAATGAATAAATTTGTTGTTTGTTCAATGATTAGTGAAAGATAAAAAAATAATGTTAAAGGAAACAATTGTTCAAGAATCAACATGTAATATTTATGGATGTTTATAGTATCTAATTGGAACAATAATTTAAGGGTATATTCTGTAACATTTGACATAGATTCAGGATTTGTTTATACATCTTGAATAATTTTAAAACAACAAACATGTGACAATAACCTTTGTTTTTTTACCTGTACAAGCTGTGAATGATTAGGAATTCCTTTTGGATCATCTGTAACAGAGACCATATGCTCTGGAAAAAAATCCTGAGAAAACAGGTTAGTTTAATATAAATTTATTAAGATAATAGTACATTAAAATATATAGTAACTAATAAAAACATTCCTAAACTAACATTTTTATTTAAGTTAAATTCTCTATAAAAACCTAGTTTTATTAGTGAGAAATTATCCATCCATCCATCCATTTCCTAACCCGCTGAATCCGAATACAGGGTCACGGGGGTCTGCCGGAGCCAATCCCAGCCAACACAGGGCACAAGGCAGGAACCAATCCTGGGCAGGGTGCCAACCCACCGCAGGACACACACAAACACACCCACACACCAAGCACACACTAGGGCCAATTTAGAATCGCCAATCCACCTAACCTGCATGTCTTTGGATTGTGGGAGGAAACCGGAGCCGGAGGAAACCCACGCAGACACGGGGAGAACATGCAAACTCCACGCAGGGAGGACCCGGGAAGCGAACCCGGGTCTCCTAACTGCGAGGCAGCAGCGCTACCACTGCGCCACCGTACCGCCCGTGAGAAATTATTATTTATTAAATTGATTTCTTTTTGTATTGGCAATTAAAACACAACAATCCAAAGCTTTCTTTTGAATAATATTTTCTGCATCGTCTTTTAGCTAAAAACCTCATCAATATACACTATAAAACAAAATATCAACATATTTTATTTATGGCTTTAAATGAGCAAGTGTCAATGGAAAATGAAACATTAAGGGTATTTGTTCTAGTATACTGGCTTTGTTGCTTGGAAGCATTCTGACGGCTTCCATGTGAAAGAAACATACAGTAATTTATATGAATGGTAACAAACACTGATTGCAGTATAGTTTTTCTAGTACAAATTAGTATATAACAAATAATATAAAAATTGTTCACAAAAATTAAGTATTAATATTAAAAATGGATACTACGAATTGTTTTCCTTACAAATAGATATACATGGCATGTGTCTTAGCAAATAGTCAAAGAGCTAGGCTCTTAGGAACCAATTAGGTAAAACTGTCTGTTGATGCAAAATAGATGTTGATGATACCATGAATTATAATTTTTCTTCACCTTTGAACCTATACTTTCATTGTAGAACTGATTGCTGAGAAATAAACAACATTGTTCAGCTATGTCTTGTCTCTTATCTGGAGTTTCAAATATATCACAGAGAATATTAAATTGGAGGGAAAAAAGGGGTCACCGTGAGGTTTCCTTTTGCTCAACACACTTAAACTGCAGCAAATTTTCACTGAGATAATGCTTGATTAGAATATACTTTAATTATAAATATTTCATATAATATTATATTTTACCCCAGAAATCTGTAGAGTTTGGATATTACTTGAAGTAATGGAAATTTGTCAATTGATTATATTTATATGATAATGGTCCACAGAACAGAGCTTTCTCAAGCCTATAAATTTAAAGATCTAAATTACACCCACAATTACAGCAGCCCAGGTGAGCAGAGAGCTGAGGAGACTTCATGCCAGCAAAGCAGTGGGCCCAGATGGAGTACCGCCATGACTGTTGAAGGCCTGTGCGCTGGAGCTGGGGAGTCCTCTACAGTGCATCTTCAACCTGAGCCTGGAACAGGGGAGAGTCCCAAGGCTTTGGAAACATCTTACATCACCCCAGTCCCAAAGGTGTCACGTCCTAGTGAGCTGAATGACTTCCGGCCTGTCGCCCTGACATCACATGTGATGAAGACCACGGAGCAGCTGCTGCTTCACCACCTAAGGCCACAGGTCCGCTGCGCCCTCGACCCTCTGCAGTTCGCATACCAGGAGAAGGTGGGAGCGGAGGATGCCATCATCTATATGCTACACTGATCCCTCTCCCACTTGGACTGAGACAGTGGTGTTGTAAGAATTATGTTTCTGGACTTCTCTAGCGCCTTCAACACCATCCAACCTCTGCTCCTTAGGGACAAGCTGACAGAGAAGGGAGCAGATTCATACCTGGTGGCATGGATTGTGGATTGTGTGTGTATCTTACAGACAAACCTTGGTATGTGCGTCTCGGGAACTGCAGGTCTGACGTAGTCGGCAACACAGGAGCGCCGCAGGGGACTGTATTTTCCCCAGTCCTGTTCGGCACATACATCGGACTTCCAATACAACTCGGAGTCCTGCCACATGCAAAAGTTCGCTGACAAAACTGCTATCGTAGGCTGCATCAGGAGTGGGCAGGAGGAGGAGTATAGGAACCTAATCAAGGACTTTGTTAAATGGTGCGACTCAAACCACTTACACCTGAACAGCAGCAAAACTAAGGAGCTGGTGGTGGATTTTAGAGGAGACCCAGGCACCTCCTGGACCCCGTGATTATCAGAGGCGACTGTGTGCAGAGGGTGCAGACCTATAAATACCTGGGAGTGCAGCTGGATGATAAATTGGACTGGACTGCCAATACTAATGCTCCGTGAAAGAAAGGACAGAGCCGACTATACTTCCTTAGGAGACTGGCATCCTTTAACATCTGCAGTAAGATGCTGCAGATGTTCTATCAGACAGTTGTGGCGAGTGCCCTCTTTTATGCGGTGGTGTGCTGAGGAGGCAGAATAAAGGACGACGCCTGGACAAACTGAGGAAGGCAGGCTCTATAGTAGGCATGGAGCTGGACAGTTTGACATCTGTGGCAGAGCGATGGGCGCTGAGCAGGCTCCTGTCAATCATGGAGAATCCACTGAACAGTATCCTCTCCAGACAGAGGAGCAGCTTCAGCGACAGACTGCTGTCACCGTTCTGCTCCACTGACAGACTGAGGAGATCGTTCCTCCCCCATACTACGCGACTCTTCAGTTCCACTCCAGGGGGTAAATGTTACCATTAAATAAAGTGATTGTTTTACCTGCATTTTTATCACTCTTTAATTTAATATTGGTTTTTATCAGTATGCTGCTGGAGTATGTGAATTTCCCCTTGAGATTAATAAAGTATCTATCTATCTATCTATAAAATGTGAGTCTTTTAATTATCAATCTATTTAAATACAGTTGCTTTAGAAATTAGATTTTTTGTCAGTGTTTTAAAAAATTGAAATGTTGTGTTGGAAAGAATATTTGTCATATTACATTTTTGTTATTTGGGTGAAACTGTTTGGAGAGACGGGTATATAGAGATGGAAAATTCACTGAAATTTGTTTGGTGGACGGTGATGCACCACCTGCTTAGCCCATTCAAGTTTATAAGGTGCTAGTGGCTATCTTGGCAGCAAAAGGTACAAATCAACCCTGAAGTCTTTTGGTCTCGTCCATTGTGGGAGATAGACATCTAGACAGAGCTCCATTAGCAGTGGTGTTATTCTACCCCACCCTCTTTTTTTCTTTTCTGTTTTTAACTGTCATCCTGAGGTATCCTGTATTTCCCCAAGCTGAGTGGATTTAATTACATTGTATGTAAGTATACTTAAGCATGAGAAGTAAATAAAGGTCTCAGAAAGAAAAGAAGAGGGATAAGGCAGCTAAAGTTTCATCGAAGTCTAAACCGACCTGAAGTTCATGGTATGGCCTGCGAGAGACAGATCTGCCAAGACCTGATGCCACACTGTCTCCAGCTGAGAGTGAAAGTGGGAGTGAAACTGCAAGTGAGGCGTTCAAGGAGAATTTGTTGATTCAGGAAGGATTACTGGAACTGAGCCTGGCCTCTTTATGCCTGCCATCAACTACAGCTCATAACCCCATGAGCCAGCAGCATCAACCCCAGCTGGACTCACAGCTACACCTATGGAGAGCGGAGAAGACCAAGACAAACTGTCCAAGCTGAAGGTAATGATTGCTGCATTTGGTGGGGGCATAAATTATATAAACATTGATATCAAGAAGGATATAAGGGATATAAAGAAAGAAATAAAGGATATAATTGGGGAAAAATGAGAAACAGCGTAAGGATATAAAAGACCTGGAGAAATGTTTAAGCACTTACTTCACTGCAACCTTTAAAGAAAGAAAGAGAATTGTTGAAAAAAATATAGGAAAAATATGAGTAACTTTGAGAGTAAAATTAGAGTTCTTGATAATCAGCCTAAAGATGTTAAAAACTGAAATAGCTGAACAATTCATAATGCCACTGATGAAAAAGCAACGGCTGCAAAATCAGAATGCAAAGTTCTCACTTACAAGCTAGCTGTGCTGGAAGACGGATATAAAAAGAACAACATCAGAATCGAAGGTCTACCAGGAAACAGTAAAAGTCTAAACCTAGATAAATTCATAGCTGAGCTATTCTCTAAAGTAACTGGAGAGGACTTCAAATTGGACACCAAGATCTCAGCAGCTTACCATATACGTGGATTGAATGCCTGAAAACCGAGAAGCCTGATTTCCCTTTTCGACAAACTACAGGTTTCTTTAAAACTTGACGTCGCTTCTCAGACTGAATGTGGAGATTATATTTGAAAATAACTAAATTCCTATTTTACCAGATTTCTTCCTCCAAAAGCTGCTAAACACACTGCATTTTACAGCCAGTTGTCCACAGTAATGCGCTTAGGTGCCTTCCTAAAAGAGACAATAATTAATTTGACTACCAAGGTACCAAGACTGAACAACTTGTATTCAGACGTACAGATAAGTAGAATGATTTTAGGCAACAAAGGAATATTCACATTAACAAAATTATAGGGATATTCACTCCAAAGAGGCCCAGAATATTTCGTCTCCTGTTAGGAAGAAACAATTTGAACCAAAAAAAAAATATGTTGTATACCTTGATGTATGTGTAATCGATTGCATTACATACGATGCTGGAAGTGGTTTCCGTTTTATGCCAAACATGTTCTGAAGCGGTGCTCCATGTTCCTGAACTTATCAGCAAGTGACTCGTAGGGAATAGCAGCAATTTCACGTTGGATATTTTCTTTCAAATCTTCCACAGTGCAAGGCTTGTTCCAATAGACTTTTCCTTTGAGCATACCCCAAAGGAAGAAGTCTGGTGGTGTCAGACCCGGTGAACGTGGTGGCCAAAGCCCCTTTGAAATTAACCTGTTGCCGAAGAAGGACTCAATTTCTGCCATGCTCTTTTTCAATGTGTGACACATTGCTCCATCTTGCTGGAAGTAACCTTCCGTTAACTCACGATCATCCAGTTGATTCTGACAACGCTTAAACAAATTGGTGGCCAAATAGGTTTCCACCGTGAAGACGTGCTGCTCAATATTGTACACCACTATCCTGATGAGAAGTCGAGTGACTGAGTGAAGGGGTACGGGTGGTTGCAAATGGAGGTTAAATGTTGCGATGGCTGGCTGGCGCCTACCTCATCATTCTGACATGGGCATCCCGGCTTGTTCGAAGCTCCACATACTGAGGAGCACATTGCATGTTGTTTCGTTCATATTGCCTCGTCTTAGGGAGAGTTATTCCGGAATATTTGGGGCCTCTTTCGAGTGAATCTCCCTGTATAATAGTAGGTGACATATGTGGGACCTAAAAGAAAAGGAAGGAAGGCACAGCCAGAAAATATGAAGAAACTGCCCCATAAACCTTAGGGACATAACGGATCAATGGTGAGGCCAGAAACCGGGTAAAGTCTATGCAGAATTTTGAGGTGCATTTGCTGACACTGGAGAAAATACTGTCCCACGAAATTGGTGAAGAAAGTGGAGAAAGGTCTCTGGACCAAAGAAGAATCAAGAGCAGAGATTTATAAGACGCTTTACAAAGTAAACAGTAAAGGGTAGAAACAGTTTTTTTCCCTTGTGTATTAGAGAATACAATGAGTTATTTGGGGGGAGGGGTGGCTAGAAATCTCCACATGTTCTGAGCACTTATCAGAGTTGTAGAAGGAAAATGAAAGTTAAACTAAGGAAATTAAAATGGCTTTATAAAGACAGAACACCACAAAGTCCTGATCTTTCAAAGAAATCCTCCACAGCCTCATCCCTTTACACTCCCAAGAAGGAAATACATAGAGGTTGGACACCTATTAAGAGAACACGATTATGAAATGTGGGAGTCAGAGAATGCCATTTTCCAGAGGGTGCAAGCAGTTTTTTGACAAGTTGCCAAACAAGGGATGATTCTAATGGGAGACACTGATGAAGCTGCGAAAGAAGAAACGGCTATGACCAAACAAGGTGAACCGTGAATAGGAAGGCAGTTAAAGAATGCACTGGGCTTGATTTTGTTTTCACTTCTGTTTCCAGCGATTGGTTCGTAGTGTGCATTGTTGCAATATTTTTCTTGGTGGTTTATTAAATTACGGATTTTTCAAATGTTAATTTTTTCCCTGTGCTTAAAACTCATTAAAAAAAGTGCTTTTAGCCAGCGGTTGGTAGCGCTATAGCGCGAACTATTGTAGTGTTAGTTTTCTCTGTTGTTCAAGGTTTTCTCAGTGTTATTCATTTAGTTTACTATTACGCTGTGGATTCTATGGTTTAATTAACTATATTTGTGCTTACAAAAAATATATATTTACATAAAGTTCGTATGGTCTGGAACGGATTAATTGTATTTACATACAATCCTATGGGGGAAATTGCTTTGGTTCACCGAGGTTCTACTGTGTGCGTGGATCAAATTCATCAAAACCTTTATTGTACGTTTAGACAAATTACAGTCCAGATAAGCCAGATGTGCAAATCAGGTCCAATATAGGAAAATAAACATGTTGCACCAAATCAATATAGTCCAGTAAGAACCGAAATACATTCCTCAGTTTACATGTAGGAGTGTTGATATGGATGTTGAAATCACCAAAAAGAATGACTCTCTAGGTGAGGGAACTTAAGTGGGTTAAAAGATCAGTCAGATCAGATAATTTATATAATATATAGCTATATTGAAGAAGGCAGAATATCCCACCTAGATCTCTATGGTGGAGGGAAAAAATGTTTGCAGATCAAGCATCATGCATGAGTAGGCAATCCAAAAAAAAGTCTTTTCCAGTGAATCACAGAAAGATTCAGTTGTCCCAAGGCTGCGAACCCAATCAAGACAAAGTCCATAAAAATAAATCCAAAATTAATAGTATTCAAATCAGTTGCATCCATGAACTATACATACAATAAAAGAAAATTAAAAAGTTGCAAAAAGTACAAGGTTAATGTGAATTTGAACGAAACAAGCTGTTAACAGGGAGGTGCGGCAGCAACCTGCATGCGGCAGCGTCCCCATACCTATTATTTCTACATGACCAAAGATGTCCTGAGTATAAAAAGTGCACGTAGGTATATATAGACATCTTCAGAGTGAGAATGTCCAGTTGTAACTAACTGGTCAATCCCAGAAAGTGCGTCTGGAGTAGAACCAAATAAGGAGTGCACTGATCTGAGACATATTTACAATTTTGTGGGGTAGAATAAATATGGCTGAAGCCCAGTGGCATATGCTTATTAAAAAGCTGGCGCCATTGCCTTCCTATGCTGCATTGTACACAAAATGAAATCTGGGAAAAAACAGATCTGTGAGCCTATGGAAACTGATACTTTGAACATGTTCTTCCTTCTTTAGAATTCGTATTAGAGTCCAAGGACTGGCAGCATTTACACTTCCAGTGTGCACCAGATAAGCCCACATGACCAAGGTTTGAGATATTTGGAAACTATATGGGTGAGAGAATAAATCAGATTGTCCTTTTTGGCACCCTCTTTAAGCTTTGGAATTTAAGTTATCAGTGTATGCCATTGAAGTTAGGCTGCAGTGTATTATTCAGTTTGGTAATGTGTTTGAGACGGAGATTTCTTATCGAGTCACAGTGGGCATTCCTTGTTTATTGTTACTGGATTCCGGTTGGAGGAGGCTGCAGTTTCTTTGTCAACATAAAAGCAGAAGAAAGGGGCCCTAGCCTAAAGAAGACATTTGTTTTTAGTGAAAGTAAGTAGCACTATTCAGTCTTTCAGTTAAATATTACAAGTATGATGGGACAAAAAGTCAAATAATGGGATCTATTTGGCGCAGGAGTCTGGAGCTCGAACTTTAGCCAGCCATCACAGTGAAGTGTCATGTGATTTCCCACCTGCGCTATTTTTAATGAAGGTAACGCCAAGTGCATTTGTAGTAGCTGATGTGCTTCTTTTTATGGACTAAGATCCTGTTGTATGTATCCAGATGTACAGCAGTTTTAATCATGTCACAAGAACTTAGAATCGGAAGACTACACCAAGCAGGAGAGTAATTTAAGGAAATAGCAATACTATTATAATATGTATGGCTGGAGAGTGTATAAAAGTAAAGGGAAAGCAGTGGAGGGAAAAAAAAGTCCTTCAACTAAATTGAAAGAAAATTGTACTGCAAGGATAAACTAGCTGTAAATCATTCATGTTGAAAGACATGCCACTGTAACTCTAAGCAATTGAATATAGTAATGTTAACCAACATATGCCTAAGTAGTTAAGACAGATGCACTCAAAAAGTATGCGGTTAGTGAAGCTAGCAGACAGTCCGTTCCATGTGTGCTCTGCAAGAAGTTACTGTAGTTTTGAATCCCTATAAAATATTTACCTCCATTTATCTTATTGCAATGTTAAAAATTGTTTTCTCAGTTATCTAATCCCTTGGTTTAAAAATATATTTGCTCTGAAAGGTAACAGTTTGTATTTGCTTCAAAATTCCTGGTTCTTCAGTGGAATGACACTTTTTAGATGATAGACTGCATAGGGATCAGCAAATGTTGGTGTTCTGTTTGGTCACTGTACGTGTCTGTATAAACAATGAAAAATACATCTGACCAAATGGGTTAATAGGTTATAGGCATATGAATGCTCTGTCTTATGAAAGAGAATTAACAGCAAAGTAATGAGTACCCAAAGCATAGTGTAAAACAATTGACCTACTGAGCACACAGACATTTCAGAGCAGTGTGAAACTGTTTATCAGCACCACTTGAGGCACACATTCTTTAGAGCCTCAGCTGAAACTAAGCAAAGTTTCTACGACTTTAAATCATACTTATTTAAGATAGCCGTGAGCAAATGGACAATATGGGAAGCTGTTTTTTTCATCAGAATTTTTAGTACACATTTTTAAAAAGAGATGGGCAGCTACTTGAACTATGAATAAGAAAAAAAATACATTATTAACAAGTGACCTTTCCTTATGATCTAGAATTTTAAAGCAATAAAGATGTTTTCTTACCAGCGGTTTTTTAAAGAATTCATATTTGGCGTAATTTTTCCTAAAACTGAGACGACTCTCTGTTTCCATTCCCCACCTAGATTGCACTTCAATAACTGGTTCATGATCTTCTATGGTTCTTTCTGTAAAATGGCAAAAATCAACTTTTTAATAATTCAGTACAATGTGATAAAATACGCTTCTGTATTTCATTGAGAGAAAATTAAGTAAAATTATCTAAGCAATACTGATGAATGTTTTATTCAAATAAATCCTCACAATAAACATAACTGGCCAGAAATGGCAGGAAGTAGCAATAAATACTAATAAATTAATACAAATTAATAAAGAGAAATCTACAAGGATACAATCAAAGTGAAATGAACAAAAAGACAAAAGAACTCATTATGGAGGGATAAAGAGTGCAACCCCTAAAAGCTATGTGGAAAATGGAAACTGTTTGCAATTTCAGATTCTGTGGGTTTACGAGAATCTCCATACAAGACAGAAAGGCCAGTCAGAGTGTTTTGGTGTCTGCTCAAAATGATCAGATAATCTTACTTCATGTTCAAAGATTTTAACAAACATTGTAATATAGAGGACATTCCCAAATAAATAAATTACATTAATTATACAAAACTAAAAATTGATATATTTATGGACAGTATAAATCTGATTCCAGTTTCTCGATCTAGCTTTATAACATTCATAATCGTTAAATGCTTTCTATATTTTTATAATACATTTGCAGTAGTTGATTATATGTTAAGACATTTGAACAGCATTCCAAAATACTGTGGTAAATGATAACCAAGAGATATCTTCTATTTCATTGTTTACGTTCATGTTAAGCAATTAAAACAGATGTAGTAAGCAGAAATATTAGATAAAAAATGTCCTTATTTCAAACATAAAATAACAACCTTAGTACAACCAGAAGTTATTACATACATTGTCAGCAAATGTGTATTACTGTATATGGTACATTGTTGTGTTACAGCCAGGGTTTTCTCATTGGCTTGTATTTATTTGTTGTTTCATTGTTGGTTTGGAATGATTATTTTTCATATTTTTTTGTATTTTCGGTTATGTTTATAATTATGTACTGCCTCCATTACTTGTTCTTTGTGAGTAGAGCCTCAGGAGTCAGGGCCACCCTTGATAAAGTAGTCTAGAGGGAAAGAGCTAGCAGTGGTACACTGAAGTGTGAAGGGGTTTATACTAAGCATCACTTTTTGTGTGGATTTACTGGCTTTTCTGATTATTTCTGCTCTTTTTTTTTTTTTTTGCTAACAGGTTGCGTATTGGGACTTGGCTGGAATTACTTTTTAGGTAAATCTTTTTTTGCTCTTGAGCATTTTTGCCATATTTTTTTGTTTGTTAATAAATGTTTACAAAGATTATATGTTGGGATTGTTTTTCGATTCAGTGTTTTCATGGTTTTTATCTCCCTTGTAAGGTAATTTTGTATATTCTGTGATTTTTATAGTATTTGAACATTTCAACCAACTTCCCATTTTGGGCCAGAACCCAGCAGGTAGTTACATTAACGTGTACTGAAAAAAGTTTCTGTTTTCATTCTGTGTTCAACATTTCTTGTCATCCTTACATTTACACAGATCGTTGTAGACACAGCACACACGAAATGTATGTATTCCATATAACAATATTTTACCCTATACAATTTCAGACACCTAACTCCCAGATAAAGAGACATACTGTAGCTGTGAGAACTTTGCATCTGACTTCACCTGCCTTGATGGGGGATGGGATAGCAGGCTGCTTGTGCTGATTGACACATTTGCAAAACAAAGGCACTGATGAGGAGGTGTGATAGAATTTAAGGTGGCCCGACATTACAAATATATCTGTAGGCTTCAGGGATTTTAGTATTAAAGGTGCTTGCAACAGCTGGGGAAGAATTGGTTACATTTATTTTGTGTTTTATTTCCATTTGGAGCACGGGCAACCCTTAAGATCCATTCACACAGTAAATTTTCAGTGGTTTTCAGCTTTTTAATGGCCCTTTTTCAAGTATTTTTCAGGATTTATTTGTGTTTTGACTGCCATTTAAGCATTTTTCAAAGAAGCGTTTTACAGGGAAAATATGATTGACATCATTTCCATTTTATCATTTTCCATTTTTCTATGACTTTAGTTTTTTTGATCTTGGTGATCACAGTAGTGAAAAGCAGGAGTCATATGGGTCATGATTGCATATATCAGGTTCATCCTGTTCTGAAGCAGCAGGGATTTGGGTGGACAATTCTGAACTCTTTGTGTGAAAAAAATAAAAATTGCATTATTTTGCAAAAAAGAAAAAAAAAAAAAAAAGCCTGCTGCTGTTGGTGCCCTATCATCCGGCTGTCTAGTAACAGCTAGTGAGGAATTATAATGCACAGCGGTTAATAAACTTCAAAGAATTTAACATATGTTATATTCACATATATTTCATCCCACATGTGCTGAAGGGCAAATATAATCAGACCAGTTTAGGATTACAAAGGTATATGTTTAGATTAATTTAATTTATTTGTTAAATTAATTTTGAAACAGTGTGATCTGGTGCTGCAATGGCTAATTTTCCGCCATGGGCACAGATTGTGGATGCATAAAGGGGTTGGGTATTATTTACTACATGAAGGACTAAATGTATTTTCTTAATTTAAAACAACTACTAACACATTGCCAGTATTAAGTATTAAAACTGGTAATTCTGCTGAGTTAAACACACTAATAGCGATCAATACATAAACATACAAAGCCAGAACTTGCAAATCGAAAACAGTTATAAGTTATAAGGAAGGAATGCCAGCTCAGTGCTAACATTCTGCCTGTATGTTAGAACATCTTTATTGAACTTTAACCTGATTAAAAGTAAATGTACACCTATAACTTTTTTTGACTTCTTGTCACTGGATCGTAAGGTACATGCGCATTGGACTTTTCCTTTAATAGCTATCGCTAGACTACCAAAACACTTGTGCAAGATGACACTCGCTTGATGACCTGCTTCACTTCTGGCTTATTCAAGAAAAAGTACTGTCTTCCAGTAACGACGCATCCATACACGTGTTGTTTTCTTTTATCAGTATTTTTTAAGTGTTACCATTGATTTAAATGAAACAAGTATTTGGCTGAAAACACAGAAAACTGCTGCATGTAGGAGTTACTGCTCACTGCTAAAATGCTTATGTGTGAGTAATGTCATTGAAAATAATTTAAAATAACTTTTTAAGCAGTTTAGAAACATTCTGGTCTAGCGCTAGAAAAATGTTTAGATGTGAATGGGTACTTAGCATTTTTGTGCCTTTTTTCCTAAAGATCTGACTTAAGTGCCAGTTTCTCCGAAATAAACTACTATATATAAAGGACTAGGCAAACTGCTTTTTTAATTAATTGATACTCTATACTGTACGTGTACAATTGTATGCAAAAGCATAAAATAACCTACTTTATTGCTATACACTGCATGTGTACATTCAAGGTCATAGTGCTGCATACATTTATTGTAAAACAGAATATACACTGGCATGCAACATAATATGGAACACAAAAATACCATGCACTAGGTACATAAACATATATACACTGTATGTTGTATGTGAAACACCAAATTAATAAAGAATTTGAAAATGTAGAATACAATGCTCACAAAATTAAATTTTAAATTTAGCAAAAAAAAAATTCAACATGTATGAAAATGACTTTCTACAACTGAGTCAGTCTAATCAAATTGAAATGGAATCTAGATTATACTGTATATGTGACTTTTTATGTAGCCCATACGGTTAAAATATAAATTATTGCACATAATAGTAATCACAACTCCATTTTTACAGCATACATTAAGTAGAAAGGTGAGAGGAATACAAACTTCCTGTGCAATATGGCAGACTTCCAAAAATTATTTAAATAACTGTTGCACAGTCAGCATGTAGTCAAAAGTGCCTTAATTAAGAGGAGAATGACACATCTGATCTGCGATGAACTACAATACTAAATACTAATCAGTATGCAGTGAATTAAACAAGATGAATATTCACATAAAGTCTTTGAAATGATAAAGAACATGCACCACGTCAGAACTGTTTGTAAGCGGTTTGGAGGATTAAACCTTCAAATCAGCTTTACATTCTAACACATACTGGCTATTCATTCTTTGCAAAATATGACCAACCCTTTCAGATATGTTTGATCTTGACAGGACAATCGGACAAGTCATGTTGAAAAGAAACAATACTTTCTGTGACTAGAATCTCTGTTCAAAAGTTGAAGAATATATAAAAAGGTTATATAACATAGGAATGATTAAGATCCTTGAGCTTGAAGATCTGAAATTTCGCCTTTAACAATACAATATGTACGATTGTTTCTGTCACAGAATGCTTGCTACCATTTCTCTTAACAACCTTCCATTTAGTTTAAATGGGAAAAACTCATACATTATTTTTGGTATTGTTTTTTAGAATTGTATAGGTAAAGTTGAAGTTCCTCAGTCCCTATAAAGACAATTTAACCAAACAAAATAACTGAGTGTATTTAATAATAGCAATTATAATAATAATTCTTTACATTTATAAAAGAATTTTCTCATTACTCAAGACACTATACATAGTGAGTGGGGAGCTACTTCAGCGACCACTAATGTGTAGCATCTGTCTAGATAATGCGACAGTAGCCATTTTTGCACCAGTATACCTACCACACATTAGTTGTTAGGTGGTAAAGTGATGGGAGAAATCACCATTTAGAGATAAGGGATGATTAGGAGTCAGAATGACTAGGCCATGGTGGGGAATTTAGCCTGGTCATCAGGATATATTCTGCTTTTTACAAAGGATGCCCAGGGATCTTTTATGACCTCAGAGAGTCTTTTTGAAACATAAATTCTAAATCATATTCAAGTCTTTTGTGGCATATTATTCTTATTAATGTGGTACAGCGTGTGATTATAACCTGCTCTTACAGTTTTAGATTATGTAAACTTGTGTTGATTTATAAGATAAAGGTCACTGTAAAAGAGCTTATTAAACAGAAATAAAAAAAACATTTTCATTTCAAGTGTCCTAAAGATCCTAATGAATATTCCAGGGAATTGCATAATTACAAAACATTTCAAATAATTAAGTTACCATAGTTTTGTTTATTAATCAACAGATCTGAAAACAAACACAAGAATAATTGATGTACTTGGCCATAAAAAATAAAAAAAGAGAACTCATTTTGTTGCTAAAAGAATGGTGCCATTAGGCTCTAATAAAGTGGAAACATTTTATTCAGTTTTTTAATACAGTTTCAATAGAGTTTAGAATTTCAATTTAGAGGCTAAAATAATGAATTGACATATTTGGTTTGCTGTCCTGGTCTGGGATGGACTGGCATTCATTTCCATGTTTGGCATGGGTCAGTTGCTTCTGGAATGAGCTTCACTGTAACTAATTTTAAGTAATTTAGACAAAGGATAGATGGCTCTGATTTAGACATACAAAACTTTCATGTACAGCTGGATCCAACACTCACTTTTACTCATAACAGGACTTAGGTAAAAATTGTTTAATTTCTCCCAGTAATAAGGCAATTAAAATAATCTATATGCTTCATTAACTCATACTGTGTAGAGTCCAGGGCAGAGTTTGAAAAGGATCATGTGCTTCATGTTTCTGCTTTATGTTGTGTTCCAAAAAGACAAACCAAAACTATGCAAGGTTTATGGAAGATGGAACTTAGAATGAATAAATATACACTAGGCAAAGTTTATCTAGATTGTAAAGAAATTTGAGCATAATATGAATTTTACTTAAAGCTTGTGTTTAGTTTCCTACTTTATGCAATTCAAATCAAGTGCAACTGCAAAAGAAAAAATGAAAACAACAAAATCTTTTTTTTTAATTATTAATCTTTAAGATAACATTGCAAGAAGTACAAAAAGCAGTTCCTTTAAATAATATTCAATAAAAACAAAGAGAACAAACAAATCATAATACCACACTTTCCCACTGAGATTTAGAGGGTGGCTCTGAACTAAAAAATCACAAAAGATTTATCTTGACATAATAATATTCCATCTGGCATTACTGAAAATGTAATTCTAAAACTGACAAATGAATGAATATAAATTAATATTTTCCTCCAAAATGGCCTGTGTATGAGGCAAATCCATATTCATTGACATAGCCGAAGTTGATGCAAGCTGACACTGATCACAATTAGGACAACATTAAAATGTGCGCAGTATATAATTTTAATATGACTTGCACCTTATCTGAATATTACCTGAGAGATTCCTTTCCAGTCATTGCTTATATGTATGCAGTAATCCCTCCTTGATTGCGGGGGTTGCGTTCCAGAACACCCCGCGATAGGTGAAAATCCGCAAAGTAGAAACCATATGTTTGTATGGTTATTTTTTTTTATATTTTAAGCCCTTATAAACTCTCCCACATTGTTAACATTATTAGAGCCCTCTAGACATGAAATAACACTCTTTACCCTGGCCATCGGACCTTACTCTTATTCTATGTTAATTAATGTTGATTTATGTTTACTTTTTTATTGTGTCTTCTATTTTTCTATTCATTTTGTAAAGCACTTTGAGCTACATTTTTTTTGTATGAATATGTGCTATATAAATAAATGTTGATTGATTGATTGATTGATTGATTTAGTCAAAAGTTTAAACTGTGCTCCATGACAAGACAGAGATGACAGTTCTTTCTCACAATTAAAAGAATGCAAACATATCTTCTCTTCAAAGGAGTGCCGTCAGGAGCAGAGAATGTCAGAGAGAGAGAGAGGGAGAGGGAGAGCGTGACAGAAAAGCAAAAAATCAATACGTGCTGTTGGGCTTTTAAGTATGCGCACGGCGATAAAACAGCCGCAACAGAAGGGAGCAATGTGAAGGTAGTCTTTCAGCATTTTTAGAGTAGCGTCCGTATCTTCTAGGCAAACAGCCTCTGTGCAAACAGCCCCTCTGCTCACACCACCTCCGTCAGGAGCAGAGAGAGTGAGAGAGACTGAGAAAAGCAAACAATCAAGCACCGCTTGGGAAGCACATCGCATATCATTGAGGAGTTTTATTTAATACGTAATACATGCTCTGATTGGGTAGCTTCTAAGCCATCCGCCAATAGCGTCACTTGTATGAAATCAACTGGGCAAACAAACTGAGAAAGCATGTACCATAAAGTAAAAGATCCATTGTCCGCAGAAATCCGTGAACCAGCAAAAAATCTGTGATATATATTTAGATATGCTTAATTTAAAATCCGCGATAGATTGAAGCCGCGAAATTCGAAGCGCGATATAGCGAGGGATCACTGTAATCTGAGATTAATAGATTTTCTTGAAGTAGTACCTGCATTTTCATTATCACTAGTCAAAATGTTTTCAAACAGAGATAACGAAGGAAGATTAAGGACATTGGGCAGATTCCTCTTAAAAAAGTTTCTAACTTGTACATAACAAAATAGGATGCAGCTGAAAATCTGTACTTTTTAAAGCACAATTGAACAAATGACACACACACATTGTAAACATATGTCTCCAAAACTCAGAATACCTAATAAGTTCTACAAATTAAATTCTTCTAGGTAAAATAAGGCTGAAAGATATGATTGACATGGAGCAGCAGAAAATATTGTACTGGTCCAATATTTTTAAGAGATTGATACACAACTAGTATCTAGTAGACTGGCAAAGGTTATAACTAATGGAGTACAAAGCATACAGAGAGCAATTTGAATAAGATTCCCTCTCAAAAGCTAACCGTTGCCTTCTGATTCTTTCCATAAATTTAAAATAACCATGTAAAGACATATATATATATATACATATGTACATACATACACACATATATATATATATATATATATATACACATACACATATATATATATATATATATATATATATATATATATATATATATATATATATATATATATATATATATATATATATATATATATATATATATATATATATATATATATATATATACACACATATACACGCTTCACTCGCCAACCCCCGGGTTTGATTCTGTGGAAATACAATTTAAAGTGTTTTTTTTTTCATGGGAATTGTTACATATGCATTATGTTCACTTTTTATTTTAAAACTTCAGTAAAAACAATATTTGGAATGAACTTTTTTTCAAGATCGCATTGAATTTTGATTCCTTGTTTGGTCTTACAGCGTGGTAATGCAACATATAACTGGCAATGAATGAATATCGTTTCTTTGCCTCTTATAAATAAACCGACTTTTTCAAATGTTTGTCCTTGTGATTTGTTAATTGTCAATTCTCTCGGGAAACTGTGAATGTTTTAATACAAATGGCATATCAAGACCTCCTTTTTGGCCGAACACCATTTCGAGTTCATTCAATAAAAAGACGACATTCTGATAAAACAATCTACTTTCGAAAATGGAAATATCCAGAGCCGATGTAGCCGGTGGTATTGTTCTAAAGAAGCTGCGGATTCCTGGCCATTGTGGATTGCACGTCATTGTAATAAATAAATCTGCCGACCGATATATCATGAAGTGATGGCAATATCCCGAATTAACTGATTTAATAAAGAAGAGACGATTAGCTGCAAATTTTACATCCGCATTAATAATGTAATGTTGCGATAGACGTTGAGATGATAGAAGTGGGTTAAATACATGGGAACATATCAGTAGTTTTGACCAGAAATATTGTGTGGGTGTTATTCGTTTTTTTGAATGCATTTGGTTTATATTGTAAGACCATCCTGTTTCGCCATCTGGGAAACTAAAGGAAAGAGTAAAGGGTTGGCATGTGGCAATGTATTTGACATAAATGACGAAGCATTTATACCTACTCTGACATTGATATCTCAGCCTTTCGAAATTATTATTGCTGACAATTTGTCACATGTGGATTTATTATAAATGCGACTGTGATCTTTCAGATTCACATAGAAATCCAAGAAAATCTTTTTCCATGTTTTGCTGATAAATTTCGTGTAAAGTGCGATACCTTTTGACTTACGGATTTGTATTCATTTATGGCTGTATAATTTCTATTACGTCGGATCGTTTAACTCTTTTAGTTCTATGTTGC
This sequence comes from Polypterus senegalus, assembly GCF_016835505.1. NCBI lineage: Eukaryota > Metazoa > Chordata > Cladistia > Polypteriformes > Polypteridae > Polypterus > Polypterus senegalus. The sequence goes on from NC_053159.1 coordinate 168,971,488, forward strand.
ATTGCTTCTCCGTGAGCATAAATATACACCTGACCAAATATTTTTTTTTCAAAATTAAACTTGTCGTAGGTGTAATTGTAGCAGGAACACAGATTCTCACAGCATATGGTCCATTATTGTGTAAATTAAAGTTTTGTGCATTGAATGATGCTAACGTGAAAAAATTATTGTAGACGCATTTTGATTGTAGTGTTTATGGATTTCACTTTCACCAAACAACAAATCTTTTAATTCTTGCAGAAACGTCTCTTCATTGGGAAGCAGCAATACTTTTCCCTGGTGACAACACGAAGTCTCCTTCTTAAACTTTAAAGCCTTACAATATCTACATACTTCCGACATATCACATATGTCCATATAATCAATCTCTTTTTGATGTTCCGTTATTTTACCTAGTAATTTCTGTTTGTTTGCACGAATGCAATCTGTACTTTTTTTGACACTTCTGAATTTTAGTACTGTCATATTTTTTAACTTGCTCTGCGTGTGTATCGAGCCAACGTTTTTTTTTTTTTTTGAGCCTTTCGAATTCCACTGCTTTTATAATCTCTAACCTGCTCTGCATGTGTATGTTGCCAACATTTTTGAATGTCTTTATGAAGTTCTACTGTCTCTTTTACTCTTTGTCTTGTATATCTGACCCCGTTTGGACCTGCAAAGTTTTCAATTCCACTTGTTCTGGGCTGATTATTACTTTCCTTGCCTAGGTCACTGTCTCACAAGAACATGCTTCCAATGGATGTCAGTATGACGTGACTGTTGACCATGTCGCAGGAAGTGAAAGTGTCTCTGTCTCTCTTCAGAAGATCACATTTCATCGAAAGCTTTTTTTTTAATAATAGAGAGAGAAATATATATACACACACACATACATACACACATATATATATATATATATATATATATATATATATACATATACACACACATCTGGCCTTGCAAGCGGTCCTCCAACTAGCAGGGAAATGGGGGTTGGTGGGAGGATTGACACTCCAGTCTTCGTTTTAAATATATATAAAAAATAAAAAAAACCCCACATACTCAGGACTCCTTTCTGCTCTCCACAGGAGTAGCTTTGCTGCAGCTGCCCATTATGAAGGGGATGGGGGAAAGCCCTAGGGAGCCCATCCCCGAAAGAGTCAAAACCATTAGAGAGCCAATGGGGTCAGGACTGTTGGGGATCAAAGCTGCCGTTGTGCAAAGGCATCACCCACTTAATGTCAGCACTCGGATACCAACTTGAGGTGACCGATCCGGGTACGCATGTGGAACGTCTTGTCTCTCCAGTTGTCGGAGGGGCTTCATAAACTCTGCATCTCAGTGGCAGCCCTCTCTGAGGTGTACATCACAGGTGATCATCCTTCTGATGGTGTCCAATGTCATATTATGAGTATGAGTATTATGAAACTCAGATTAAGGCACTCTCTGGGTGCTTTGTCTGTTGTCTCAGTGTATGCTTCGACTGAGGTGAATGATGTCTCAGTGAAGGAGACATTTTGTTCACAACTTCACTCAGTGGTTGATGGGCGCCCGTGAGATGACATTCATCTGGTCATGGGTGACTTCAGCACAGCCAATGGCACTGACTGAGGATTGCAAGTGGCTCCATGTTCCTTGACTTTGCAAAAAGTCAGGGGGCTGTGGATCACTGGATCCTGGTTCCAGCGCCCTGAAGTGCATCGTTGGACTTGGTACTCCAATACTAGTGGTGCAGTGAAGGCGACGGATCAAATCTTTGTGGGCAGACGCTGGAGTACTTTGAGTGCGTTTTCCCAGTTGATTCTGGGGTTCATCAGGGGTGTGTTCTTGTTCCTAATCTGTTCAATGCTTGTATGGACTGGGTGTTGGACAACTGTTCGTGATGAAAGGTTCACTAATCTTGACTTTGCTGACAATGCTGTGATCTTCACAGAGCCCATGGAGGCTCTGATCGGGGCTCTCAAGAGACTGAGCGAGAAGTACGAGTGTCTGGTCTTGCGTGTGTCCTGGATAAAAACCAAGATCCAGGCCTTTAACGATGTCTGTCTGCAGAAAGAGTGTTGACCTTGTCGAGAGGTTTACTTACGTCGGCAGCGACATTCATGTCTCTAGCAACTATTCCTATGAGGTCAGTAGACAGATTGGGAAGGCATGGGCGGTCATGAGGTCACTGGAAAGGTGTATGTGGTGCTCTCAATAGCTATGCAAAAGGATGAAGTCTTTACAGTCCTGGTGCTTCCTGTCATCCTATATGGTTGTGAGACATGAATCCTATCTCCTGACCAGATATGAAAACTGGACTCCTTCAGTACTGTGTCTCTTCCAAGAACACTTGGGTACTGCTGGCTTGACTTTTTGTTGAATGAATGATTGCTCACGGAGTCTCGAATGAGGCACATTATCTGCATTGTGTGGGAGTGTTACGGCAAGGCCATGTAATGCGATTCCCCAAGGGTGATCCGGCGTGCAGGATCCTCATTGTTGAGAGCCTGAGCGGCTGGACCAGGCCAAGGGGATGCCCCCTTAACACCTGGCTGAGGCAGATAGAGGGTCATTTTCGGAGGGTGGGACTGGACTGCATGTCTGCCAAAAATTTTTTTATCAGCAGGCATGTAAAACTGAGTCATTACACCTTAATAAACAAATTATTCTTTGCATTATTGCCTAAAATAATATATTTCCTGACTCTTTCTTTTGATATAAAGTTCAGGCAGTTTGTGCTTTTGGAGCTCTCTTAAACAAGCAGGTTGCCATGACATCACAAAATGCTGTGAGTACCCTACAAATGCCAGTAACTTCAAGTGTACCTAGATTATATACCTAGAGTATTTCCTCAGCAGTATCTTTTAAATTTTTCAAAACTGCTATAACATGACATAAAAGTGGTGAAACATTTTGACTATTGCGAGTAGTGAATAACTAATTTAAAACATATCTTTTTTTTCCTTGTAAAATGTTTGAAAATACAGTGAGTCCCTGCAGGCCAAAAAAAAACATGAGACGCTGCCAATCAATGGGTTAAGCTTACTTCACATTGTAGTTAAAAAAGAAAACTGGAAATCCTTAACTGGCTTTGTATCTGTGAATGTACCCTGTATGATAGACTGGTGCCCTGTCTGGTTGTTGCCTCCTATTTTGAACCCTGTTCAGCAGGAATAGGCATTGGCATTAAGTGACCTGAAATTTCATAAGCAGCTTAAGAAAGGGACAGCTGGATGGAATATTTTAGTACAGCAAATATCTGGATTTTCACTTGTGTTTCATTTTACATATACTGTATTACATACGCTGTATTTTAAGATTTACATCTCTTCAATTTTTGTTTTTGGTGGATTCCAATTTGGAGTAAAAAAACGTATCATCCAATTCCAGTTTTATAGTCTGAAGCTCTTTAATAATTAGCTCTGCTGCACAAATAAAACTCCAATAATTAAAACCCCTACTATAACTGTAGATATAATCAACCTCATTCTATATAATTGAAGAATTCTTAATTCAGCAATGTTCACTCCCATACAAAGTTGGGCTGCAACGATTGCCATGCGATTTAAACTACACAGCAGAAGAAAGATGTGCAAATAAAGTTATGGTGCGATCTTGACTGCCAGTGCAACTCCAAATTATATGTCATATGAACAATAGAGCTGTGTGTGCAGCTGTATTTTAATTCTCGTCTCCTGCACTGCTTTCTAATGCTCTTTGTCAAATCCCCAAAATAATCAAAAGATAAAAGTAATTTAAAATCTAACAGGGGATTTCTGTTTTAAAGAAATGTACAGGGACACTCCAGCAGCTTTGACTCTGCAATAAGCTGCTTGAAACAAAAAGGAAGGTAACTGACTGTGGTGTTTAGGTACATACTGTAAGTACACACATAAGCTATTTACATTTTATACGGGTTAACCATTCTAAAATTAAGGTTTGCATTTTTGACACAAACACACATTTTAATTTTTTGAGACACAAACTTCCAGTTTTGCTTACTTAAAGTTGATAAAAAAAAAACCCATCCACGCATCAAAAGAGCGACCCTACAAAGACAAAAGGCAGAAGGCGGCATAGCTCTACCTAACTTCCAGTTTTATTACTGGGCAGCAAATATACAGGCGATAAGAACCTAAACACAAATAGAAGAACATACACAGGCTTGGACTGCAATAGAAGTAAAATCCTGCAGTACTTCTTTGTATTCCCTGCTCTGCGCTCCAATAAACACACGCTATCGGCAATACACTAATAACCCAATTGTGCTCCACTCACTTAAAATCTGGAACCAATGTAGAAAGCATTTTAAGACGGAGAAGCTTCTATCTGTGGCACCTCTGCAAGAGAACCACCTCTTTGAACCTTCACAAACATATGCAGTTTTTAATATCTGGAAAAAATTTGGAATTAACTTGCTTAGAGATCTTTATATAGACAACGTCTTTGCATCCTATGAACACTTACACAGAACCTTCCAGATTTTCCTCATCTTGCTTCCTCATCCATGCTGGAAAAAATATTGCTCAATCTCAAGGACTTAGACTCCATCTCTACACTATATAAAATCATTTTACAATCCCTCCCTTTCAAAGATCCAAGAGGACACTGGGAAAAAGATCTCTCAATTAATACATCAGAAAAGGAGTGGAAAGCAGCAATGCAGAGAATTCACTCGAGCTCCATATGCGCAAAGCATACAATTATACAACTTAAAATTATATATCGAGCACATCTGTCTCGACTAAAACTCTCCAAAATGTTTCCAGAGCATGATCCAACCTGCGAACGTTGCAACCAAGCCCCAGCCTCACTGGGTCACATGTTCTGGGCCTGCACCAAATTAACATTATTCTGGACAAACATTTTTAATTACCTCTCAGACAGCCTTGGACTCACAATCCCTCCTAACCCATTAACAGCTGTGTTTGGGGTTCTTCCAGAGGGGTTTAAAGTGGAGAAAGACAAACAAACTGTGATTGCATTCACTACACTGTTGGCACGCAGACTTATTCTGATAAACTGGAAGAACCCAAACTCTCCTCTTTTAAGTCAGTGGAAAACCGATGTGTTATATTATTTGAAGTTGGAAAAAATCAAATACTCAGTTAGAGGATCCGTACAGACTTTTTTCAAAACATGGCAGGATCTAATCAGTAATATTTTAAAATAAGTTCATAAAGCACAGAGAATTTATTAATTTAGGTATGTTTACAAGCCTTAAATTTAACGCCGTTTGGCTTGCTCTCTCTCTCAGGGGTGGGGATCGATCTGTTCTTAACTCGATTTTCTTTTTGTAAAAACTTGATTGCTTTATATGGATTGTAATAAAATTAATAAAAAAAAAAAAGTTGATAAAAATTGCATCTCACGCAGTAAAGCTATGTTCATGCTGAATACACTTGTGTTAAAAACTTACCACTGTGCCTGTTGTACGATAACATCTACACCTCACAGATGCTCAGAATTAAATGAGAAAAAAACTAAATATGCCAGGTTGTAGTTTGCGGTTAAATGCATTTAAAAGCATTATTTATACACAGATATCAAATATACCATATTACACAGCCATTACCAAGCACAAAATCATATGGACAAGTGTTTCCACACACACACACAATTTCAACATAATTCACTATTTTTTTTTCTTGCTTAATGCTAGCAGTGAGCACATTTTTCTTTTCTCAGAAATACATTTTGGTTTTGTTTGTGAGTGGCTTAGATAGCTCAGATACTTAGATCTAAACTCAAACCATTAGAGACATTCTCCAGATGTCTGACTACGCTGTGTTTTTTTACTTTGCAATTCTGGTAGGTGGTTTTGATTGTACCATCTGCATCTGTTTCCTCAGTATCCTCAATATGTTTTGAAAAATCTGATGCTCACAAATAACATCATAAAAAGGTTTAATTACATTTTTAAAATATACTGTAAATAAAAATTTCTATAATGGATTTTGTTCATCTTCAAAAGGAGTAACAAGCAGGAGTTTTCTGCACATTATATGCAGTTTGTCATCCCTCAGTGATGACTGTCCGTTCTTTCCCGCATGTCAGCAAAAAGTTCCTGTACCCATAACTTTAACAATGAGTCCTGCTGCACCAGTTCTGATACTTCTCTTCATTGGGTAGCACACCTCATTCACCAAATTCTATACAAGATAAGGGGTTTGTGGCATTTTTTACAAAGCTGTAAATTAGTAATTTCCAGCCAATCGTAATAATAATATCCTGTAAAAGCTACAGTTAGGAACTTGGGATGTACTAAAGCTGGAGTCAGAATTATACTTTTAAAGCTTTCATGAGTCAGAGTTGGGCATTTTTTTCTAAGACTCCATAACCTTGCTTAGAATGGAAATGCGATGTCTGCCCCAAACTAGTAAGTTTAGAAATATATATATATATTTTTACTTAGCAGAATGCAATACAAATGTTAGGCTGTTTGTGGGCCAACTTACAGTTGATTTACTAGACCTTACAGAAAGACTCCAACTAAAAGTGTTTCATATCTAGCTTCAACTTTTAGGTTTTTTTTTTTTTGTTTTTTTTAACAGTACATAGCATGATTTCTTTTTGCTGGCATGTTTTTCACCTGTTCTACCCTAAGGAGTAGAGGTTTTTCAGAGAACTAGCCAGTCATTCTGGTTCTAGGCCAATAAAGGCCTTGTGATTATTTACTTCCTCTCCTTTGCATTGAATTCTGGACATTATCTACCAAGTTCAGAGGCCAAGTTCAAATGCTATTATTTTCATTAGCAAAAACGCTCTGCAGATTTTCTGCTGTTCTCTCCTATTTTAATTATTTTAAAACACTTTCTTAAGAAAGCGAAAGATATATCGACATGAACTTTTAAAGGCATTTCAGCTCCTTTTTCACCACGACAGACTGACGCAGAGCCTGAATCACTGCGGATGCCACACCGATCCGCCTGTCGATCTCCCGCTCCATTCTTCCTTCACTCATGAACAAGACCTCAAGATACTTGAACTCCTCCACTTGGGGCAGGATCTCGCTCCCAACTCTGAGAGGGCACTCCACCCTTTTCCGGCTGAGGACCATGGTCTCAGATTTGGAGGTGCTGATTCCCATCCCAGCCGCTTCACACTCGGCTGCGAACTGATCCAGAAAGAGCTGAAGATCACAGCCTGATGAAGCAAACAGGACAACATCATCTGCAAAAAGCAGTGACCCAATCCTGAGCCCACCAAACCGGACCTCCTCAACGCCCTGGCTTCGCCTACAAATAGCCATAAAAGTTATGAACAGAATCGGTGACAAAGGGCATCCCTGGCGGAGTCCAAATCTCACCGGAAACGGGTTTGACTTACTGCCGGCAATGCGGACCAAGCTCTGACACCGGTTGTACAAGGACTGAACAGCTCTTATCTGGGGGTCCGGTACCCCATACTCTCGGAGCACCCACCACAGGATTCCCCGAAGGACACGGTCGAACACCTTTTCCAAGTCCACAAAACACATGTAGACTGGTTGGGCAAACTCCCATGCACCCTCCAGGACCCTGCCTAGGTTGTAGAGCTGGTTCAATGTTCCGAGACCAGGACGAAAACCACACTGTTCCTCCTGAATCTGAGGTTCAACTATCTGACGGACCCTCCTCTCCAGGACCCCCGAACACACTTTTCCAGGGAGGCTGAGGAGTGTGATCCCTCTGTATTTGGAACACACCCTCCAGTCCCCTTTCTTAAAGAGGGGGCCTACAACCCCGGTCTGCCAATCCAGAGGCACTGTCCCCGATGTTCATGCAGTGTTTCAGAGGCGTGTCAACCAGGACATCCACCCCAGGGGCCCTGCCACCAATGAGCTTTTTGATCACCTGGGTGACCTCAGTCCCAGAGATGGGAGAGCTCACAGTCTGTAAATTAGCATGACTAAATCTACATAAATTACTATGAATAAACACAATTACTAAATATCATGGCACAGAATATCACAAACAACACATATTTCCTTAGCGGTTTATCAGTCTGCTTTACAAAGAGATTATCTATCTGTCCATGGCTTGAGCCTCACCAATTTTACACCGCAAGGAATACAGGAATTTATAGGATTGCTTACATGTGTTAGTTTTTACCTGGTCCTCCCTGATTTTATTCCCTGCTACGTTAATCTCTAATTGCATTCAATTACATTTGTTGTTATAAAATTTTACTGGCTTTTTCCACATATTCATAATAATCATGGCATGACTTAAATAAAATGTTAATCTATTTCTTCTGCATTCAAAAGATTAAATTCCTGAGACAATCTTTTCCTATATATTGCTTCATTTGGCAATTTTGCATATTCTTAATCAGTTAAACAAATCGTGCTTGTTTTTCTCCCTCCACGATAGCCTAGCCACCATTGTAGGGTAAGAAGTCGCGTTGGATAGCTTCACTGTAATCTTCCTGAGGTGCAAACTTTGTATTTTACTTTGTTTGTTTGACATTTGATCTTTCATATCTAATTCCAGAGAGCTGACTTAACATTACATTACAGCTCATTCATAAGAGAAGCAATACTTTTTTTATTCTTTGCATTAATATTGTAATGTCCATTCTGAGTGTGAGGAACAAAACCACACTGAGAGTTCGCTGTGCAGAAATCAAACAGGTCTATTTCTACAAACAAAAACACTCAAAAGAAATGCAATCAATAACTATTTACTACCTTCCCATTATGGCCACGGAAGATGCCGTCACTTTATTCTTTTTTTTTTTTAAAGAGATTTTCGGGCATCTGTTTCAAAGTCACTGCAGTTTCCAGGAGCTTATGGTGTTGCTGTCTCACAAGCTCTGTTCAGCTCTGCCACAGCAGACAAATTCACTGTTCTGCAAACAGCTATCACCATCCAAACTGAAAAGTGTTCCCCTTGGCACCCCATTCTCATCCCCATCCCCACCGCTCTGCATTTCAGATGCTACTTTGCATTGACAGTGTGCTAATGGAGCGCTTCTATGCTCGGCCCCCTTCCATGATGCTCTTAAGCAGCCCTATTTCCATGCCTCTTCTCAGGACTCATGATTCAGATATGTTTTGATTGTACTCATGCGAACAGCAGCTTAAACTAAGCGGTTTGTTCATCTTTTTAACTGTACCATTTGGTTAAAACAGTGAAAGGCAACCTTTTTCGAGTTGCGGCGCACTAAGTCCAAAAAATTTTCTTTCGCGGCGCACCTGAGGGACTGTCCATAAATAAAGTTGTGACGACACAATCTATGGACAATCGCTAATAAAAACAGTTAATTTTACAAGTTTGAAAGACATTTTATTAATAAAGGAATCAAAGGATAAATCTTAAATTTAAGATTAAGATTTTGAGATTGTTTTTCAGCACATATGAGATTGATACGAGGATCAATTTTCGAAAGACAGACGCGCATTTCCTTGATCATTTGAAGTCTCTCGCGTTTCTTAGACTTCATTTCCGTAAGTGTTCCGTTATCTGTTTTTCCAACATAAAATATTTTTTTAAAACATTATCTTTTTACTCAACCAAAAGTTCAAAAACACTAGCAATTTTAAATATTTTACAAAAGTTTTTGTGGCGCCCCTAGAAAATTCTGCACCGGTTGCCTGACAATGGGTTTAAAAAAAAAAAAAAAAAACAAATTGTGATTTTCATGTTTGCTGATACTTCAGACATAACATTTGTGATGTTTCAGTATTATATACCCTTCTGTTGCTAGGACGGATCAGACCTCAACTCATGTCTACATGGCACAAACTCACCAAAAGTTTAATCCCTTGAGCAAGAGCCATCTTGAGGCTTTTTTTTTTTTGCTACTCTGGTAATCTTCCCATACATATACAGTACAGCACATCTTCTGATAATGAACTGTTTTCATTGTTTTCTAGCCCTCTATCAGATCACTGATAAGTCCTTTGTGCCTAAAAAGTTTCTTTTCAAAGAACATTTTACTATAAATTACACAGTAAACACAAAGTTTGTGGTATAACTGTTTGATTTTAATTTCCTTTGAGAAGCCAATTTGTTAATATTCTTCTTGAAAAAGATGACTGTCTAAATGTACTTCTATGCAAGAACTCTAATGCAGTTCATAATCCTTATTTTTTCAACTGAGATCATAATGCTGGATTCTATCAAAGCACCTACCTCACTTGAAAATGACTCACCACCCAAAAAACCCTGGCAATGTTCAAATGAAGCTAATTAACCAAAACACAGTGTTTCTGTAGAGCCGGCCAGAGAAAACACTCAGCATTCATGCATTTTTTGAGGGTTTTTTTTTTTTTTTCTTTTTCAACCAGTGAAGCTTCATTTATAGGAGCACATTCTGTAAAGGTGTAAATGAGGATAGAACAAAACATTATTATTTATTTTAATATATGTCAAGGTAGGAAACAAATCCTGAATGCACAATTTGAATTAAACCTCATTCTTTATTGGAACAGTACAGTAGAACTTCAATGATTGTGTGGTTTCAGTAAATGAATTAAACATACGTCAGTAAAAATTACTTTGAAACAAGATGGAATGAAAGATACACCAAGATTAAGTCCCATTCTATCATCAATCAACAGAGATTAAAAATGCATAAAATGTGTTTAAATTCTGACAGATTTTCTAATGCAGTTTTGTGATATAAAAAAAAAAAAAAAATAACATCACTATTAAAAAAGACAGTTTCCTTCAGATTTCAGTGCGAGAGTCAAGGCACACTGCTTGAGTACTCCTCTCACACAGCTCAGGTAGCACTGCTAAATCTCACTCAATCTCATACACCTTTAAATGGGATATCTGCCTTCATCCCTGCATGGCAGAAATGCAACATTAGCTGCAGATTACAATAAGACTTTGCAAGAGTTTTTATTTCATCACGTTGTAGATTAATTCTGTAAGTGAAAGTTTGGCCCTGCTACTTCTTCCTAATGTTTGATATATATACTATATGAATATAGTAAAATGTAAACATGAATTGTTTGAAGTTATTCGGAAGACTGCAAACTTCTAAAATGTACTTAAATTACACCATTTTTACTTATTTTGTTCTTCATTATCTTTAATGTTCCACTTTTTCTGGTGAGGGTTGAGGTGGCAGCGGATTCTTCTAGTACTTCTTGGAAAATATCCAGACAGTCCCAGGACAATGGAGAATCATAATCTCTGCAGCATATCCTGGGGTCTGCCACTTGGTGGTCTTGGTGTTCAGGGACATTCTAGTTATATACTGTGGCAGATGGCTGGGGCTCATGCCCAGCTGGGACGCCTGGAGGATGGAAGGACATGGAGAGGAGCAGATCGCCCCTGGAACACGAGAGAGCAGCCGCCCTGGTGGGTGCTAGGGCCATGGGAACAGAGCTTGGAAGCTCAACACTGTGCAGATGATCGCGGGGCTGGAGAAGAAGTTTGACGCGTCTCTGTCAGCAGTGCAGCACTGGTTGAAGCGGCGCAATGGTGGATTCTCTAGCCAGAATGATGCGGCAGCACAGGTTGGGGATACCTGTACTGTATATAGAAAAGGGGTGCAATGCGAAATGGCGCCAGTAATGGTTGGTTCCAGTCATCCAGTAGCCGCTACCCCAACCTTAGACAAAGCTGTGATGACTGATCACGTGGTGGGGGCGGAACCGGTGGAGGTGTGTGAGAAGAACTGGCTGATAAGTGTTGGCTGCCAGAGCGTATCAGCCCAAGTGCGGACGGCAATCTTGCTGAAGTCCACAGGGACGCAGACAGCGTGGGGTCTATTTTTATCCCATAGGGAAACCCAGACTGTCGTTGTGCCCCAGAATAAAAGAAAGACTTGATGAAGAAAGATCAGGTCTTCCAACAAAGTGCAGCGTGAGCCCGTGTGCTCTCCTGCATTTAAGAGTTGCTCTCCACAGGGCTGAAGAGAAAATCCAAATCTGGCTGTGGACGAGGCAGAGCGGAGTTACCCGTGCTATTTCCATGTCTGAAGGGCTCAGGGGCATGGAGGGAAGCGCCGGTGCTTTAACTGCCAAAATTAGAGGTCACGGGTGGAGATGAGCTATGAGGGGCACCTTGGAATGGCGTCAGGAAAGCGTCTCCCTGTCCTTCTCTGGGTTTTCTATTTCAGGGCGAACCGGTGAACAAAGCTTCAGCTGGGGGAGGGGCAGTGTGTTGGACGGCTGGGCCTCATGCCTAGTCAGGACACTTGGAGGATAGAAAGACCAGGACAGGAGCAGTATGTCCCCTGGAACACGAGAGGGCAGCTGCCATGGTGGGTGTTGGGGCCACAGGAGCAGAGCTTGGAAGCTTAAACCTGTGGGGGCCCATGACCACCGCAAGGGGGTGCCTGGACCTTTGTTAAGCCCTGGACTACAGCACTTCCACCACACCAGAAAGTGCTGCAAGGAGGTCATCAGGGAGCATCTGGAGCACATCCAGGTGAACTATAAAAGGGGCTGTCTCACTCCATTTGAGTGGAGTTGGGAGGCAGAGGACAGAGCTTGCGAGTGGAGGAGTGAGGGCGGCAGAGAAGGAGGAAAGGAGAAAAAAAAGACTGAGCAATAGTGCTGGTGGGTTGTGCAGTGTGTCCTGTGCAAAGGACTGTGCATTGTAAGGAAATAATAAAAGTGTGTGTTTGGACTTCTGTGTGTCCTGGTGTCTGTCTGTAGATGTGCTGAACTTCTACAATACCTAAAAAGATCAACTGGCTCCTATCACTCTAGTGAAATAGTAGTCCTACTCCAAAGCATTCCTGTGTTACTGAGCTCCACACCCTGTCACATAGGTAAAGCCCAGAAACTGTGCTCAGCAGCCTCATTTAGGCTACTTGTACTCGCAGCCTCATTCTTACATTGATTTACACAGAGCTTTTGATCACACATACAGATGGGTATTTACAGTCAAAGTAAAGAGTATGTGAACCCCTAGGATTTATCTATATTTATGTCTAATTTCCATACAAAACATGGTCGTATCTTCATGTCAGTCACAATAATGAATAAACACTGTCTCCTATAACTAAAGATACACAGATTTTCAGAGAATTGTTGACCATATTGAATAAATCATTTAAACTGTGAAACTGAAGGTTGGAAAAAGTGAACCCTAAGCTAATGACTTTTTAAAAAGCTCATTGCAGTCAGAATTTAGCACACCTGGAGTCCATTTAATGAAATGTGTTCAGAGGTGTGGCCTAGAATGACTTAGATTGATAAAAAACACTATAAAGAGTTTGAGCTTTTGACAAGAAGCATATTCAGGTGGGAATCGTGCCTCGCACAAAAGAGCTGTCTGAAGAGCAACGATCGAGAATTATTAATCTACATAAGGCTGGAAAGGGTTACAAAGTCATCTCAAAGATTTTAGATATTCATCAGTCTACAATTAGGCAAGTTGTCTATAAATGGAGACAATTTGGTATTGTGGCTACTCTGCCTAGAAGTAAGAAAACCCCAAAAGCACAACGCAAAGTCAGCAATGAGGTCAAGAAGAACCCTAGAGTGACAGCAAAGGATTTAAAGAAGTCATTAAAACTGGCTAACATCTCTGTTCATGAGTCAACTATACGCAAAACATTGAACAAGAAAGGAGTCCATGGCAGAACACCAAGATGGAGGCCACTGCTATCAAAAAAAACACACCTGAAGTTTGCGAAAGAGCACTTGGACACTCCACAATGGTACTGAGAAAATGTTTTGTGGAGTGATGAAACCAAAATTGAACTATTTGGGAGGAACAAGCAGAACTTTATTTGGCGTAAAAAGGGCACTGCATATCAACATCAAATCATCATTTGTATAGTAAAGTATGGTGGAGGGAACAACATTTGGCCCTTCTTTACTGCATCAGGGCCTGGACAGCTTGCCATCACTGCATATTCTCCAGGATAATGTGAGGGTGTCTGTCCGTCAACTTAAGCTCACAAGAGGCTGGGTGATGCAACAGGACAATGACCCCAAACATCGCAGCAAATCCAGAGCACAGTGGCTTCAGAAGAACAAACTCCGCCATTTGGAATTGCCCAGTCTGAGCCTAGATCTCAGTCCTATTTAGATGCTGTGGAATGACTTGAAGAGAGCCATACACAGAAGACAACCAAAGAATATGGAAGAGTTAAGGCAGTACTGCAGGGGAAGAATGGGCTAAAATTCCCCCACACGATGTGCAGGTCTGATCTGCAGTTACAGGAAGCGCTTGGTTGAAGTCATTGCTGCCAAAGGAGGGTCAACCAGTTATTAAGTCCCAAGGTTCACTTACTTTTTCCACTACCACTGTGAATGTTGAATGCGTTTTGAAAATAAAGACATGAAAGAGTAGTATTTTGTGTGTCATTGGCTTAAGCTCATTGTGTATATTAGTACCTGTGACTTTCGATGTAGAACTGTCGTCATGATCTGAGTTTACCTCTGTTACAGAGCGTCTATGTGAAAACAGCAGGGCGGGTGGGGTAGTTGGGATCGTGAACGCGGCTGAGAGAATACAACTGAATAAAAAAAAACAAAGCTAACCTTTACGAGTATCATAAATTACACCAGCTGTTACAGACTGGAATCAAATGTATGTTTTTATTCTAAAATAGTAAGACTACGAGCAGCTCACTTCTCAAAACGGACTCCTCCAGGATCGAACCCGTAAAGGTTTGATTACCAGTCAACAGGTGATACCATTGCGCCACCGAAGCTGTCGTAGCAACTGCGTGTCAATGTCGCACTCTAACACAGGTTGTTTTTCTGCTGTTATATTTTTGAATGGAAGCGCACTTGTTCGGTTATATTTGTACCTTTTGTGAAAGTGTTTCTTTGATATTCGGAATTCAGGCTTCACACATTATACACTTCATGTCTACATTTTATCAATTATTACTAAAACATGAAAAAGTGTCTGTTTTAACAATGTGTTTACTGTGCATAGATCATTGTAGACACGGAACACACATGAAATGCAAGTGTTCCAAATAACGATATAGTATATTATAAAAGGTGTCATTTTGCTTGACTTCTCACTCTATACAACTCTAAACAACTGACACGCAGGTAAACAGACTTGAGCTGAGAATACTGTGCGGGGTGGGGGATGTGATAGCAGGCTGCTTGCTGTTTGCTGCTTATCAACACATTTAAAGGACAAAAGACGCTGACAGAGAGGTGCGAAGCGTTTTAAGGTGGGACGGATGTACGAGTTTTTTCGTAGGCTCTGGTAATTCTAGTGTTAAGGCGGGCTGGATTTATGAGTTTTTTTTGTTGGCTCTGGTAATTATAGTGTTAAACCAAATAGTTTCTTTTGTGGAATAGGGATACTAGGAAATATTATTTGAACAAGGCCTGGGAGTCATCTCCACTGACAACTACCTGGTTGGACAACTACCTGACATGTGGCCTCACCATGCACAAGGTAAAGGGTGAGGGTAGGGTCAGCCTGGTGATAGAAAAAGATTGTGACAGACCAAGATATGCGGTCTTATTCATAAAGCTAGAGTTCCTGTTATGGCAGTTACTCCCAAATAACAACCTGAAAGAAATGTGTAGGTAAACCAGACCTGTAATAAGTCAAAGAATGATGAATAAACGAAAAATGAATGACCACTGCTCTGATTTTTGTAAAGTACCAATATTCTTATGGATAAGAATACTGAAAAAAGAAAGAAAGGACTTTTGTACTATGTTGACACACAATAACGATCAAACCTACCATTCATTTACCTTTACGGAACTCCTCTCTGAAACTCTCTCTAAAACCTTCATGAAATGTTCCATTAACTTAACTGAGTGATCCAGCATATTTCCCTTGGTTTTTAAACAAAGGAATCTGCACACTCTTTCTCTAGTCACCCGGGACCTTTTTCTCACCCCACATTGCTCCCACCAATTCAAGCACCTAGTTACCTCCATGCCTTTCACACTGCTTTTCATGAAATTTGTGTGAGATGCAATAAAACTCCACGGGCAAAAAAAAAATAAATGGATATCGGGCATGTGGGTTATGCAACATGAGTTGAGTGAGAATTTCTTTTCCCCCATGGAAGTTTTTCTTATCATTTGACACTGTTCAGAGTTGGTCACCTATCAACCTTGTTGAGTTTGAATAGTTAATAATTAATTTCAACATTGAAAATATGAGATTTTTTTTTTTCTCTGCCACCACTATAAACTAAATTGGGTAACATTTAAAAAAATAGAATTTTTGGGTGGAGCATTCCTTTAAATTTGATGAAGTCTACTTTAATAGCTACCACTATTCTACAGAAATCAGTTCTCCTTCCAGAAAGTAAGGTAATCTTAATTTAGTTTAATTTAGTACTTAAGAATCATGGCAGATTCTTTTTTGCTATACTTTGCCACATTATTCATAAAACATGCTACATATATATTTTTTCTATGTGGTGCACAAGAAAACATTCATTTGTCCATCTTTAAAATGAATATATTTCAGCCTGTGCTCAAGTGGTAGTATACCATCATCACAGGGGACTTAAAAGAAATAAAATATATTGATATTAGAGGTTGAACATACATACTTAATCACATTCTCATCAACATGCAATAAAATGTCAACTAGAAAGGTATGCTTTGCCTCAGCTGGCAATAGACAATCATTCCAAATGATGAACTATGAAAAAAGTATATTGTGTATATGCCCTAAATTGAAGGAAATGATATCAACATAGCACTCACAAATTCCATAGCCTCAAACATTTACTTTAGATCTGCCTGTCAACATTTACAAACACTGTCAGTTTTAAAAGTAGAAATGTATTACACCAAAGTGTTACACACAAATTTAATGTTTTCATTTTGAAAAGTAAATCTTTGCATAAACACAGCAATTACTGTTGAGGGGTCCTGTCAAACTTCTCTAGCATCAAGTAATCAACCTGGCCTCAAAACTCTCCTATCCTAATTTGTTTTCAGACTGAAGTATTGTCATGTCTGAAATTACACTCATCACCTATTCCCCTGAGTTAATCTAAAACGATGTAATGCTGTGTGAACTTACCCCTAACTATACATTCACAAACAAAAATTCTTGACAGCCTGATGTCAAGGTAACAGCATGGGCTCAGAATGTTACCAAAACCAAAATAATTGTGGTTAAAGGAAAATAGTGTTTGTGTGTCACTTTCCCATCATTGCTGACAGTGATGGCAGTTAAAACGATTAACACTTTTATTATTATAATTATTGTTTTTTCTTTTTAGCAGATGACTTTTCTCAGGATTCAACTGCCATAGAAAAATTACAGTAATGTGGCTTACTATAAACACGTGATGACTTGCTGAAAACAGTGATAGTAATATACTGCAGGAAGTCTGCTCTTGATATAATCCTTTCAGCCTACCTTGTATTGGAATTCTCACTGCTGTACTCAACTCTTCCAAAGCCAGACATAATTACCTACCTGACATAAACTAGCTCCAATAAGCACAAAATAAAAGGACATTCCATAATGCAGATTAAAAAGAACAAAATAATAATCAGGCAACAAAACTGGATCATAAGGACCAAAACCAACATATTCATCAAGGGCCTCTCATATAACGCTGCGCATATTTCACAATAAAACATGGTGTACAGACAAAACCGGAAATGTGCGTATTCACAAAAAAATCCAGATGCAGAAAACAGTGTGTATGTCAAGTTCCTCAAAATTTCCCTGTATAAATCCCAATGAATGAGAAATTGAATGCATGTGTACACGCCTACAGCCCCACCATGACTCCTCACAGAATTTCACATATTTGAGTATAAAAATCAAATTCTGTTCAGTGTTTTGTTGAAAGACAATGGCAGAAGCACGTGGAAAAAAGAAGAATTTCAGCAAATGCAAAGTGGAGGCAAGGACAAACATACTGTTTGTTGGTTTAACACTAGAATTTTTTTTGTTGCCCCTGACCTCCTTAAATTTTTCTAACATATGCCAAGAAGCTTGTAGGTCCTTATCACTGTACTAATAGCCAACTTTTGCTTTGCAAATGTGTGGATTAGCAGAATGCAGCCTTCTACAGCCCTCACCCCCATTCAGTCAGACTTCGACCCTGCTAAAATTCTCCCATCTGAAGTCAGTGTTGAGAATTGTTTATCTAACGATGCATTTGTAAGGAATTATAGGGGTAATGAAATACATCATTTCTTGTGTGTTCCATGTCTACAATGATGACAGAGTAAATGCGAGCCAAGAAATGAGAGAGCCATCGTGAAGTGCTGTAGTACAACAAATTCGTATGTTCAGATCCCATATCCTCACATAGTTTTTTGAAAAAACTTGCCTTCAAAGGGCGAGTTTTTATAAAGTTTACTACATTCACTATATATTCTAAAACCTGGTTCAATGTAGGACTCAGATATTTTGATGCAAGTACTTCCCTGTGAATAAGGCAATGGGCTTTGCTTCGAATAAGTGCCTGCAATCCTCCATAACAGCTGGACATAGAACGAGCACCATCAGTACAGACACCAACGCACTTAATCTACACCATTTTTGTATATAAAAGTATCAAGGATCTCAAACAAGTTTTGAACCTTAGCATCAGCAGTGATACTTTTACAAAAGAGAAGTTCTTCTACAATGTTATTACCATCTATAAACCGTACATAGCAAATCAAAAGCATCATTATTATCTGAGGCCTCATCCAGCTGCAACCTAAATTCCTTCCCTTTTTTAATTTTTTGATCTTTGAGGTCCTCCACTATGTGCTATATTCTGTGACTGATGGTGTTATTGGACAAAGGCACTTTTAAAAGCAGCTTGCCAGCAGACTCATTGATCATGTTCACCATATCTACAGCAGCCGGTAGAATGAGTTCTTCTGCAGTGATATGAGGCTACTTACATTTTGCGATTCTATGTTCCACCTTGTAAGATGCTAGCAAAGCATTGCTTGGTATTGATGCTTGCTTATGAAAGCTACCTTTTTGTTGATTTAACTCTTTTAACTTTCTGGTAAAGTAGTAACGAAATTTACTAACCATGGTAGCATGCACTCTGGTGCCAAAACTTTCATACTCAGTACATACTGTGACCTCTATTCACCATTGACTTCTGTTGACTTAAAACCAAATTTCAAATAACTGTCATCATATTTTCAATATTTGTGTTTCTTCACACTCTTGCCACTGGTTGATGGTGTGCACTCTTTATTTTCACTCTCACAACACTTATTACTTTTTAGTAAAAACCAATCCATTTTTAAAAATATATATGAGAAGAAATACAAAAACTTCACTTGACTTAATCACAACAATATTCAGTTGATACAATTTTCGAAAACTAATTCAGTGCAAAACTGAGAAATATTTATATAGAAATACAAAGTAATTAGAAAGTTCGACAAACTACTAAAACAATCCAGAAACTTAATTATTGTAGAGCGTCATCTCGTAACTATTTGTAGAGGCTTAGTTAGAGTTATTACTAAGTGAGTTACTGGTTTGCACCAGGTCTGCCAGATGTCGCGTCCTAACACATTGCATTGAAAATGGAAATTAAATTATGAAAATTTTGTAATATATTGCAGTGCCCCTGTGAGGAAGCTTCGGCTCCCCAGGGCAGCGCGGCGCACACTTTGGGAACCACTGACCTATATAATTCTTAACAAATGCATCACCAGATAAACAGTTCAACAACAGACTTCAGTTGGGAGAATTGCAGGGTGATGTCTTCATCTGACTGAATGGGGAGTGGGGGTGTAGCATGATGCAATCTGCTAAAACACACATTTGCAAGACAAAAGCAGGCTATTAGCACAGTGATAAGGAGCTACAAGCTTCTTGCCCTATGTCAGGAAAATTTAAGGAGGTCAGGGACAACAAAAAAATATCGTAAGCTTCAGGGATTCTAGAGTCTGGTGTTAAGCAGTGGTATAAGCAACAAAAGGAAGTTCATGGAGTGATACAGCGTGGCAAAGACACTTGAAAGTTCAAGTTCAGAAAGTCACACAGTGCCCAAAATAAAATAAAGTGGTCAGATATCAAAGTCAATGTGAAAAGGTGAGTCGCAGCCTACCATTTGTTTTTTCTGTTTGAGACAATATTACAAGACCTAACACCCGTGCCGAGGACACGACTCCCGGCTGTAATGGCACTTCTGTGCCTAGCACATCTTTGGGTGCTGGCCGCATACATACCTCTGCCTCAGAACCTGCTGGGCGACCATCTGGCTATGTCCTGACGGATGCTGTTCTGGAGTCACAAAACAAAATAGTTGATGCTGTAAGATATGTGGCCAATGAACTAAAGAATATAAAGGCTGTACTATGTGATATTGACCACAAATTAAACGAATTGGTTAAAAAATACATCTGATTACATTTACATTCTGCTAATTTCATTCAAATGAAATTGTAACAATGCCTGATTTGGCTGATCATTTGGTGGGTCAGGGTCGGGTTCATCATACCACATCTCTTCAGATAAGCCACGATTGTATGCCACATTATGCAGCACGCTACATGCTTGCACAATGCAACACACTTTCTGTGGATTATCGAGCAGTGTATTAATAGAGTGGAAATGCTTTCAATTTACATAAGCAAATTCATTCTCTGTCTGAAGGCACCTTCAAAGAGTATTGTCAACACCAAGCACCACAACAGATAGATTCTATGCTATTTACATAACTCTTTAAGGTGACTTAAAAGTATTTCTTGCCTTTTGCCACACTAGACTGTGCAGAGTTGCCATTTTTATAGGCACTCCTGCTATAGATGATGTAATGCTAGCTCATTCTTTTGTCGATTTATCCTTGGTTAATGTAACCAGGTCTGATGTAATAGCCATGTCCATGCAGCTGACCACTACAATTACTGTATATTAGGAAAACTGAATGTTGCTGAGAATTGCACTTTGATGTTTCCCAGTTCAACCACAGTGTAAGGAAATCTTACAGATCTGAATGAGAAGTGGATAATACAATCCTATTCAACTGGCATGAAGCAACTCAGTGATGTTTGTGAAATACCCAATTGGCCAGCAAGATCATGTTGAAAAGCTCCTGTGGCTAAAAACCTAAGAGTGGACAGGACTTGCAAAGGAGCAGGTAGCGCAATTCCTCAAAGTCTGCCATTGTAAAGCTGGTGACAGTTCAGCACACAGCTCCAAGAGGATAGTACTTGTTAATCAAAATCGACTTAGAGGATGATGATGACTGGCTTCTATAAATACACGCACTGTTTTAATTCTTCCATTTTCAGTGTCTTCTAACAACACTAAAGCAGCTATGGTAGTTGGAATCGTTTGGCCATTACATGCACCATTATATTGTTATAGAATGATTACAATCAAGTGAATGAAATTTGTAAAGGATATGCAATTAAGTTTGGTGTATTTGATAAATTCCAAGTCATTGGTGCAAATCTAAAAAAGAAAGAGACACCACACAGAAACAGTAGCACTGCTTTGATGCTGGGTGCTGCCCGTTTGCAAAACTGAGCAGAAAATTGCTTACACACAGTGGGATGCTGCCATAAATATTTGCGTGGCTTTATGCAAAGTTTAGTTTTTATACATCATTTTTGTGTGTACGCAGTATTTTATACATTAGTCCACAAGTGACAAACACTCCAATAAAGAAGACAAAATGTTAAAGATGATTTATGTTATGGACATTTAACAGAAATGAATATGCAGAGAAATTTAAATTAATGGGAAAATAACCAAGACATGGAATTAGCAAAGTGAATAGGTAAAAACATCAAAGTCTAAAGAACAGGCTACCTTTTACCACTGTAGCATTACCCATATACCACTGGAAACATCACTTGACCCAATCCTATATTACAATCACAAGGTATTCAGCATGCTCCATAGCTCAGGAAGTCAATGAAGTAGACCCGCCATTTACTGAGGATATTTACAGAAATCAATACCAGTAAATTTTGTGGTGTTACCGGTTATAGAAGTCACTCACATAATACAGATTCACTAATTTCTAAAAAGTTTCTATCCCTGTTGCACCTTTTCATTTGCTGGACTATTTATTTCACAGAGGAGATGCACTTCCTAAATGCCTGCATGTTAGTGCTTTCTATTTCCTCTTCCATGCTCTGCCCTGCTTCCTTGCTGACCCCAGTGATTCTGCTGCAATATGAGCCATTCCAGCCCCTACTCTTTTTAAACACGTTTAGACAGACAGTGAGTGAGGCGCCCTTATGAAGTGTCATGAAATGAAAGTAGCTCTTGTACTTTTAAACTGATACCTATGGAGAAACCAAGTCCACGTCAGTTTGATTACGACAAACATACAATTGGGCTTATAACATATGACTATATATAAAATGCCTAACATTTTTGATCATCCTTCCACTTGGCTGAAAAACACTTCTGGAGGGAAAACTGTAAACAGTAAAAAAAAAATGAAGTACATACGTTTATATGTGCAAGTTCATACTGTAATGTCAAGGAAGTGTTTTTCTTTCTCTTTTTGCTTTTTTAAGACAAGGAAAACAAAGTAATACAAAGAGCTGAGTTTCATGAAAACAGTGAATTTTAGTGATTAACAAACAACTTTTTGTGTGTTTTCTAAATCAGCTCTTAATTTTTATAAATGAGGACAAACAATTACTTTGTTAGCTCTACCCCTGAAATTGCTTAACAAAAAGCATCACAACTGGAGTGGCAGTATTTCTTGGACTTCCTGTGCGATGAAATCAATTTGAGAAATGTAATATGAGGTAAACAAGATATCATAACTTGATAACAAACTAAAATAAACACAAATGATGGGCACACACTCTTTACTTAAAGAAGAGTTTCTGGTCTTATTGATTATAACAGAGTGGTATCATTTACTAAGTCGCTCAGCAGAAGAAGCACAACTGGAATAAGATAATAAAAACTAAAAGTGTCTACACATCATAGCCTAATTTTACACACTTTTCATTCACACAGTGAAGCCTGGAGGTAAATTCTAAACAGTTTATAGAATTTTTTAAATCTGTTAATTTTCTACAATTCTTAAATAAAATTGAGTAATATAGTTCATTCTGTATCACAAAAATCCCATACTCCTCCAGGCTATGTATGATGTATTTATTTTTCAAATGTATATCTTACGTATGTTGATATCACGCAGTCGTCATCCACAGTATCTTACCTTATAACATCCAACTGAACTGGCCCAGATGATAGTCATTGTAGGTATTCATAGGCCACCTAGCCACAGTAATCATATAAAATCTTTGGCACTCTCAAATCCCCTGGATATTCCATGCAAATAACTATTATAGCAGGTGTAACTACACTGTTAGAAACTGAAAGTATGAATGGGTATCACCTACAACCCAAAGATTTAACATAAATAATGTGAAAGTGTGGGATTTGTGAATATGTGGTCATGTAGACAGACACAGAATTCAACGCATATTCTTCTGAATAGATTTCCTTATTTCAGCTGTTCTCTCTCTCTCCAAACATACCAACATCCAATTTCTGTTCCTCTCTTTTTTCTTCCTGCTGTTCTCCATACCAGTTGCAAAATGTATCTGTCAAAGTAAAGCTAGATGCATTGTTATTACACAGATTCTTCAAACCTTTTAAAGAATATTAAAATATTATAAGCTTCAAAATGTGGTGTTACTAATAGCAGAAATTATTTGGGTGACCTTAACAATTTATTCTATAATGTAACCCTAAAAATGCATTTATACATTTCATCATGAAAATTGGCTGGTATACAGTAAACCTTAGGAGGGGCGGGTCTTGAATTATAATGGATCTGTGGATGTTTGCAGTCTTGTTTTCTACATATTGTAAGGCAACATTTGCAATGAAAAATGTTTGTTAATGAGAAAACTGAAAATACTTCCTTCACAGAAAAAAAAAAATCCATTCAAAAGGTCAATCAGCAATATTATAATACTTCAATTACCAACAAAAATATGTAAACCAATTTATATTGAGTTTGTAGAGAATGTCAACCTTATGCTTAAACAGCCTATAGTTTTTGATAATTTTACAGTACCATATGGAGCTAAAAAATGCATGATGATGACGTTTGTGAGACTGTTGTGAAACTGTTTTGTTTTGCTGAGTAATCGCTCAGATTGTTGCTTCCCAACCCAGTGGATATGATCTCTAAAATGACACAGCTGGGATGCATACTCAGGATGCTGAGGATTTCAAGTGGTAGGTTCTACCTCCTTTGCTTAACAGCCAGCTGCAGATACAAATAAAATATATTACTATTATAATGTGAATTTGATGTGCTCTTTTTGGTGAGAACTGTGTTTTTGCTAAATTTGGTGCTGATTTAAACACATTTAAGAATCAATTACCATTTAACAAGTTGATTGTGAAGCATGTAGATTATGAAACACTTTAGTGACACTGAAACTGGTGTGGTCTTCTCTGTGCACATTTTAATTTATTGGGATTTCTCTGTTACACTGAGCCAGTGTTGGATTGTTGGTAAGATAGAAGTAGTGGGCTTCCTGAGCTCAGTACCTCCACATTAAACAAGTTGTCACAGGCTAAAATAGCTTCCCGGAAGTGAGCAGGTCAAGACAAGAAAGGATAATGATGAAATGTCATTAACAGCTTTTGTGTTGTTTCCCTTAGATTGGAAGACTATTCAGATTAACGCTGACATCACTTACGCCCCTCAGAGGTGTAAAGCTCCATCCCTTCACCCCAGTCCTTCTATAACCAGTGAAACCACTAGAAGTTGGTGTTCAGTCTGGACCCTGATCATGCACAGGACAGATTGCCTCAGTTAACGGCATTTTCACAGACCCTTGGTCAGCTTTGTTTTGGTTGCAAACCTCATGCATCCCTGTTTTTCTTTGTTACTTTTTATTATTAACAGGGTCATGCTTGTTGATGTGAAGCAGATCATTGATATTTGTCTATCAGACAATTTTCTGTTACTATTTAATACAGAAATAATGATAGAAAATATTCATGAGAAGCATATTGTTAAAAAAACGCTTCTATGATTCTTCAGCAGCTTCAAAATTTACAAACATTCTAAGCAACCAGTCTGTTTGTAGTGCTTACTACAATAGTGAGAATAATGTAAATAGTAATTTTGGAAATTTTTTTTATTACAGTAAGAGCTGCTGCTGACATAGTCGCACCTGAAAAGATAGTTAAAAAATTTTCTAGTACTGTTATACTGTGGAAGACCCAAAGAGTGTCTGATCTTAAGAGAACATGCCGGAGAGCTCAGCATAAATGGAGGAAAACTAAACTGACTGTCCACTATGAAATATTGAAGGTTAAAATAACAGAATATGACAACATAGTCCGTCTTGAGAGGCGCTGCTATTTCTCTAGAATTATAAACAACAATGCTAGTAATCCCAGAGTCTTGTTCTCTACGATTGATCATCTGCTAAACCCAGGTCATTCAATGGAATGCCTCAAAAAACTTTCAGTGAAACTTGTGAGGCTTTTGCTGTATTTTTTAATCAAAAAATTAATGATATTAGAAATAATATAGTACATCTCCCAAATACTGAACCACTTAAACCGCGGTACTCCATTTTAAACAATTTAAATTCTTTTGCCAGGATAGATTCACCTGATTTATATAAAATAATTTCTCAACTGAGACCCTCCATCTGCGTCCTCGACCCAATACCAACAAGTTTTTCAAAGAAGTATTGGACATACTAATTGATGGTATTCTTGACATAGTACACTTGTCATTAGATACAGGGATCTTCCCAGACTGTCTTAAGAATGCTGTAGTTAAACCCCTGCTCAAGAAAAATAATCTTGACTCCTCTCCTTTAGACCTATTTCAAATCTGCCTTTCTTAAGTAAAATTCTAGAGAAGGCAGTCATTATGCAGATTAATGGCCACCTCAATAAACCTGCTATTCTTAATAAGTTTCAGAACAAATCACAGCACAGAAACTGCACTCGTTAAAGTAGTCAATGACTTGTGAGTAAATGCAGACAGAGGCCATTTATCTGTTTTCATCCTCTTAATCCGAGTGCTGCATTTGATACCATTGATCACAATATTCTTAGAAATCGCCTTAGTCAGTGGGTGGGCCTCTCTGGCAGTGTCTTATATAGGTTTGAGTCCTA
The DNA here is from genome assembly GCF_016835505.1 of Polypterus senegalus. Classification (NCBI taxonomy): domain Eukaryota; kingdom Metazoa; phylum Chordata; class Cladistia; order Polypteriformes; family Polypteridae; genus Polypterus; species Polypterus senegalus. The sequence goes on from NC_053159.1 coordinate 168,997,410, forward strand.
TCTGGCAGATAGAAAATTCTTTGTAAGTTATGGTAATTATACTTCAAAGACCCATGATAGTCTAGATCAGGCATGTCAAACATGCGGCCCGCAACAGAAATCTGTGCGGCCTGCATGACAGATCCTAGTTAGCACTGAATTTGTACAAAATGATTACTATCGTTTGTGATTGAATCATTCTGCATCTTCAGCGTTACTTATTGACTTTTCTTACTTCTGCCTTCCGACAAAAGCGTGTTTTCCCATTGCATTACAGTACTGGAAACGTCATCTGCTAGTATAGCCACAAGCCTTGACCAAAGTTAATGAGCCACAACATCACAACTGAAGTGCTAGGCTGCAGCAGCGGGCAGCAGGGGCAGCTTTAGGCATGTGCAAACTGTGCACCTGCACAGGGCCACCAAGCCAATATATATTGAATATAAAACAGAAAGAGAAAATAACGACACAGCTGACGGCAATGTGGCTGAAAAACATTGTGTTTCTTGTTAATTAGTACGCTGTATTTACTAATGTCGCTACAGTTGGAGCAGTAAGCTATATGTAGTATTATAACGTTCTGCCGTAATGAGAATATCAGGGCTACACTATTGGCTGGGCTGCTGAGACTGGCCACTGGGCAGAACTGACCATCTTGAGTAGTAATAGCCCGCATATTTTCACGTTTTTTTGCTCTAGTTTTATGTAATTTTGTGCTAGTATTGTAACAAACAGTTAGTGCAGACTTCAGCTGAAGATATGAAGTGGATGTGAGAAGTTGGTGAGTTGTTTATTAACATATTTTTGTGATTTTGAGTTTGTAAAATTAGTGTAGGTCAGGTGGCTTTTTGCATATCGGCTTATTTTACAATATAAACTTTGAAGTAAACTTAGCAAAGTAAAATTTGATTTTTGGAGGATTTGTTTTTCAACTTGAATTGCTGAGCAATGAATTCAGTGAGCGTTTTCGTGATTTCAGTTCACATGAACAGGACTTTGCGCTGCTCTCTTACAGCGTTGAGAATGCGCCTGAGAATATCCAAATGGAATTGACTGAACTGCAGTCAGATTCCATTCTGAAGGAAAAATACAACGAAGTTTGTGTGCCAGGCTTGTATGCTTACCTGCCACCCTCGTATGTGCACATTCGTAAGTTGGCATCGACAGTACTGTCTATGTTCAGAAGCACTTACCTTTGTGAGCAATTGTTTTCGTTAATGAAAGCTACCAAAACCTCACATCGCTCAAGACTTACTGTCGAGCACCTTTCATCCCTCATGAAAGTTGCAGCTGCACAAGATTTCAAGCCTGATATTGACGAACTGGTTACTAACAAGAGATGCCAAGTGTCGGGACAAAAGAAATAGATCTCACGACGTAAGACTCCTATATATATAAGCAATGAATATAATATAATAATATAAGGACAAAGGTAAGAGGCTAAGACTCTAATTGTACGCTGTTGTATGGAGATTGTATGGAAATAAATTGCTTTTCTTTAAACTTTTAAGTGTTACATTTTTTAAAGTTTTCAGTATTGGAAAGAAAGCTACAGTAACTTTGTATAATAGTATTTGTGACAGTGCGGCACACTGACGCACGTATGGCAGTCGAAGCGGCCCACCAATGGTGTGAGTTTGACATGCCTGTTCTATATGGTGTTCCACAAGGCTCTATCCTGGGTCCGCTGCTCTTTTCAATGTACATGCTTCCATTAGGTCAGATTATCTTGGGGCATAATGTGAGCTACCATAGCTATGCTGATGACACATAACTGTACTTATCAATAGCGCCTGACAACCCCAACTCTCTTGATTCACTGACACAATGTCTTACTTGTGTTTCTGAATGGATGAATGGTAATTTTCTCAAACTAAATAAAGAGAAAACTGAAATTTTACTGATTGGCAATAATGGATATAATGAGGTTATTAGAAATAAACTTGATGCATTAGGATTAAAAGTCAAGATGGAAGTAAAGAATTTAGGGGTAACTATTGACTCTGACCTGAATTTTAAATCACATATTAATCAGATTACTAGGACAGCATTTTTCCTCTTAAGAAATATAGCAAAAGTTAGACCTCTTGTAACTTTGCAAGATGCTGAGAAATTAATCCACGCTTTTGTTTTCAGTCAACTAGATTACTGTAATGCACTCCTCTCAGGACTACCCAAAAAAGACATAAATCAGTTGCAACAAGTGCAGAATGCAGCTGCTAGAATCTTAACTAGGAAAAGAAAATTTGAGCACATCTCTCCAGTTTTGATGTCACTACATTGGTTACCTGTGTCAATTAGAATTGACTTTAAAATCTGCTTATAGTTTGCAAAGCCTTAAATAATCTCGCTCCATCTTATATTTCAGAATGTCTTGCACCTTACACACCAAATCGTAACCTTAGATCTTGAAATGAATGTCTGCTTATTATTCCGAGAGCTAAACGTAAAAGAAGTGGTGAGGCAGCCTTCTGCTGTTATTCACCTAAAATCTGGAATAGCTTGCCAATAGGAATGCGCTTGGCTAATACAGTGGAACAGTTTTAAAAACCGCTGAAAACACATTACTTTAATATGGCTTTCTCATAGCTTCAACAGTTTAATCCTGATGCTCTGTATATTCAATTAGTTATCATTATCATTCATGGTATTCATATTCAAAATTCGTACTAACTCCTACTTTCTCTTCTGTTCTTTTTCCGGTTTTCTGCAGTGGCGACCTACGCCACCACCACCTAATCAAAGCCCTGTGATATCCTTAAATTGATGGATTAAAGGCCAGAAGTCCACATGACCGTCATCATCAAGTTCTTCCATGAGAACCCTGAATACAATGAGGACTATTCATTTATGTTAGGTAGAATGCCTAGAGGGGGCTGGGTGGTCTCGTGGCCTAGGGACCCCTGCAGATTTTATTTTTTTCTATGTAAATTAGTGTTCCCTTATTTTAATTCTTATTTATTTTGTCTTTTTTCTCTTTCTTCATCATGTAAAGCACTTTGAGCTATATCATTTATATGAAAATGTGCTATAGAAATAAATGTTGTTGTTGTTTGGTACCCCAACATCCTGATGCTCTTTCTGGGTTTTCTATTACAAAATGAAGGAACACCTTGACAGTTTAAAATGCTGTTTTCTAAACACATCCTTACTGAATGAAGCTGCTTCTGTTAATGACATTATACTAAATAAGCAATGTGATCACTTTTGTGTTACTGAGCTCAGTGAATTCCTTTAATTGAGGCAGTACCTAATGGCTATAACTTCATTCATAAATCATGAAATATTAGTTAAGGAGGTGGTCTTTGAATAATTTTACGTGATTATCTGTATATTGCTTCTAAAAATGTTGGTAAATTTACATTTAAGGAATTCATATATTAACCCTTAATGCACTAAGGGGTTTTTGGCATTATTGTGCCTAAATTACATACCCAAAAATGAATGACATTTACTCTGTTCATGTAATAAAGGAGCTGCAAATGCCTGTAGTGAGTACAACACTTCAAGTAACTGTTTATATGATTAAAAACCTTGGTTTACCCCAGTGTAAATGAAATAAAACACAAAAATGGTGCTTTTTCTGGAGATTTTTCTCCAGAAAACTGGATTTTACAGAACATAACCAAGACATTTTACGATGCACAATCCTAGGATCAATATTCTTTTGTGCCTCAAATCTGTCAGCTATCATTATGCCAAGTTTAGATATCATATCCAATACCACTGTAAAAGTATACTATTGTGCACAAGGTGTCCCCTGTTTAGAAACATTTAGTATCTTGCACTTAACCTCTCAAAGAAGTATTACCTTTGAAGTTGTATTTTTTTGGAAAAACATGTACACACAAACACTTTATATTATTCTGCAGCAACAAGTAAACAATCCAGTATAAATGTACTAATCCAAACCTTTACTTTCCAAATTATTTTTCATTCCAGTCTGAAAAACTCTGTTTACCAAAATACTCAGTGAAACCTTATGTTTTGTAAAATAGATTGTGGTTTTTGTGCTGCAATTTACCCATCTTCTACTGTTTTCTGTTACAGCTGCTCCACAAAAGTTTATTTATTTATTTTTTGTTTTTGCGGCTTTTGTGTTGCATTTCACATCTGGAAAAACTTGGTATACAGACACATTTCCGTACCAGTTTCTTCCACTGCTGGTTTACAGGTGTGTGAACAATGTCTTTGCTGGTAGCCACAGGCACAGAGCAGGGGTCAGGGCGCACCGAGCATAGAGGTAGCCATATAGACACATACACCTAAACCACTGTTTCTCAGCCACTTTTGAGTCGCAGGAAGCCATTGCTGGCTCGTGACCATAGGAGACTTGTTCTCAGTATAATCTTCCCCCCACTTTTCACCCACAGTGCCACTGAAGGGATCAATACAGTGCTGCAAGACTTTTTATCCTGTTTCTAATCATGCTGTCTTCAACATCCTTCACCACCCAGCTGCTATCCAAATTCATTTCCCTTTTGTAATCACACTCTTCCTGTGTTACTGGGGGATCTTGGGTTGAAGTGAACACAATTAGGGAATTATACCATGAACAAGTCACTAGCTGAAATGGTTTCCTCCCCCACACCCCATATGCTTTGCGACGTGATTCAGTGACATTCAATCTTGGGTTCTTGCCTGAAACCTTGAGAAGCAAAAGAACAGCATACTCTTAAGTTCAAATTGAAAGAATACTGCTCAGAAAATGAACATAGAGAAAATTTGCAGCAGACAGCCTCCTGGTGTAGTAATTGAACCTATGATGCTTGAATTGTAAAACTGCACACCACTAGGCTTCCAAGTCATACTAAGCAATGCTTACAAATTAGGAGTAGCATTGAGTCCTTCATTAAACATGTTGGCCTCAATAAAGTTAAAACTTTGCTCAGAATCTGACTTTGTGCATAACTGTGATAACCTGTTACATATGCAATATACTTGCTGCCATTTATGCACAGCTGTGACACGTAGTACAAATCATTAGATGTATTAGATGAACCGTAATGAGTCTCCCACTGTATGTACCTTGACATAGGGTGGGATATTTGATAAAAGCAGATTAACATACCGTATCTATGATGCGCTGTATACCTCGGGGCATACATGTGCAAATCACATATTTTAATAATGAAAGAAAGCAGACAACATAGAAACTTATAATTTATTTTTGAAAGAAGACACACTTGGGTATGTAAAAATATCATTATTGGTACACAAGCAACCTTGAAATATGGTGGTGTCTTTCCTGCGGGGACACCATGTGCATATGTAATTAATGTAGTGCAATGGCACTAATTTATAGACCACCTTGGCCATATTCATCTTTTATCTGACCTAGCTATCACTATGTTGTGTTGAGTAATTTCAGCAAACAAATACTCATGAAATGGACATCTTTTAGAAATTTCTAAAACATTATCACAGTGAAACATTGAATCTAATTATTACTCATGGGGAGGAGATTCAAAATGTAATTATTGATTTAAATATTAAACTAAATAAATTTGCCTCTGATCACTACTTAATTAAATTTGACTTATTCCTTATTCCTCCAGCACTTCTGTAGATTAAATCAAGAGCAGTGCCACATCTACATTGCAACACTACATCAAAATTTTGGAATATTGTGAGCTACTCTCTATAATTTCACATAAAACTACTTTTTTGTATTTTTTTAATATGCAGAGTGCTAATCTGGCTGAAGCATGGATTTGGAAGTGACATAAAATGTGAGGTGAAGTACACTTACAGCATGCATGTGTGAAAGTTGTGTGTAGGGCTGTTACAGCTCTGTGATGTCATGCTGGCCTTGCAAAGCAACATGGAATGCTGTGGAATAAATGTTTGCCTAAGCTGGCCACATGGCAAATTTCCAGAAAGATATTCGGGGAACAAGGTCACCAACAAACATGGCATATTTCCTATAAAAAACACTATGGCAAATTAGAGGACAGTTATTAACATATGGATAGTGGGTTTCTTCAGTGGTATGATTATTCTTTTTACAGATAAATATCTCTTAAGAGCAAGAATATTGCTGTTTTTCATGTTCTCCTTCTCCTCCTCAATAAAACAGAAGATTGTAGCGTCAGTGAAGCATTACAAGTATTTGGAGGCAATATACTGTATTGCGTGTTTTTCCCCCTTCCTTATTGCTACATGGATTAGCCTCTCTTTCTTTCTTGGCAGTCACAAGGAAGTACTTCTAACATACACCAAATAAGCTGAAGTTAGCATGCTTTTTAACTATGGAGCCAATGAAACTTATACATTTTAAGAAATGCTTGTTGTCATAAATAAAGCTCTTCTATATCAGTTTTACTATTTTTCTTACAAAAAAATCTGGAAATCTACATCTTTATGCTTTGAGATTTTAGGAAATTTCAGCTCAGATCCTACCTGTTTGATCACTACTCTGTGATTGAAGCTGTACAATAATAAATAAGCATTAAGATAGAGTTCTGGCTCTGTTATACATTTTCTTAGGCTTTTGTGAAAATTAAAACAACTCTGACAAAGTCATGTGCACAAAACTGATCTTTTATTGTTTTCCTATATGCATGGACTGAATTACTTTTATAGTATCAAAAGAAAAGAACTTTAGATTCAAGTGCGGTACCTATGGTTTGTACCAAATGATATCAGCTGTTAATTACGCTTTTTAATGTGCAGGGCAGTGTGTGCAGTAGTCAAATCAGGATTCTTCTATGAATTTGTCAAATTTATTAACTACAGAAGAAACTGAAATAGCAGTACACTTAATTCTGCTTGAATGGTTCTTATTATTCAGCATGTGGATTTCATAATGCTGCTTCTTTTCTGATTAACTTTTAAAGATCTTGTAAGATCTCTTCTTTTAAAGTAAATACAGATTAATTAAATGGAATGAGCAAAACCCAAACATTTTTCAGAATGTGAACCCCATCACTGAGAGTTCACTGAAGAAAAAAATCACAAAGGTTATAAAGTTGACAAGAGATTGGCTATGCCAAGTGTAAAGTTTAAAAAAATAATAATAATCATTTTTACTAAGTTATAATTTAATTTTACAGTTTAGTAAGATGTTCAATATTCTCAAACTCAACTAATGATCCTGGGGGGCCACAGCCTTTCCCATCTTCAGTAAATAAGCTTGGCCAGATAATTGCAAATAATAAATATAGTTAGGAATTTTACAATAGCAGGCCCTCTGCAGAATATAAGTATATGAATTAATATGTTCAGGAATCCCTGAAATATACATATATATGTACGTAATTTTTAAAATTTAACATGACATTCAAAAAATTACACAAGTTTCAATGTGTAGTATTGATGGTATGTACGAGAAAAATGACCACATAATTAATATACATCGTCTCTACATCATTTATAAATGTCACATACTGTAAATGGTAAATATTTAAAGAAGATGTAATATGTATAGTTTTATAACCAATAATTTATTATTACTTTATAAAAAGGAAATGTAAATGCACAACTCTATCCCTCTGGGGAGATTTGCTATAAAAATCATTTATTCACAATGTACGTCAGATTTGATCTTAAGATCATATCAAAGTGATTGACTAAGATTTAATCAAATGTCAGAAAAAGCAAAACAATATGCATATTTCAGTTAATTAAACTAATTTTGTGGTGCTTTGGGACACCATGATATGCAATGGTTAACGTCCCTATTATCATATCTCCTACCATAACAGCACTGGGATACTGGATTAAAACTGATGCCCAGCACTATTTTTGTGTGCGTGTTCTCACTGTGTCTGCTTACATTTTCTATGCAATATCCCAAAGATATGCATGTTTGTTCGGGTGACCGTCAATTTTACATTCACCCCGTTGCGAGTGTGTGAATGACTATGCCCATTGATAGACTGGAGCCCCAAGCAGGACTGGCTCATGTCATAATCTCAGAACTGCCACACTTGGCTCGGAGTTTTCACAACATTAAAAGCTCTACTTCAAGCTAGTCTTGTTCTTTTTTTAATTAAAAGCACTTTGTGAAATTGACAAGCAAGAACTCCAATTCATGTCATTTACATTCCAATAAAAAAAACATTCATAAGACTTTTGTGTCTTCTTTAGAACTTAAAATGCATTTATTTTATGAAGTAAAGTTTCTGGCAATTACTATATAATATTAAACTTGAAAATTAAAAATTATTGAACGCCATGTGCTCTAAACAAATGCAAACCATTCTGCCTCCAAATTAAAATAATGCAGTGATTGCCTAAAAATTCAATATATTTAGTAGACATGAACATATGAAAAAGTTCACAAATATCCATGGCAGGATAAAATTATCATAAACTGTAAAAAATATCCTAATGATATTTCACTTATTTTAACTTTATGTTTAACGTAATGTTTAATTCCTAAAAAGATGTTAAAAAGAAATTATAATAAATACTGTATACCCAATTTTTACAAAATAACTAAGAAAATAGAAGCTGAATAATATATGTATATATATTTATAATATTTCATAGCCTTACTTACCTATGCCTATATAAGGAAGATGTTCATAGAGCGTCCAACTATGATCATCAATGCAGTGATTCTTCAGTATGAACAACTGGCATACATCTCGAGCTGTAATGTCACTCGGTACTTCAAGTGCTCGGCTTGTTTCATTCTCATTATATACTTTAATTACCTACAACACAAAAGTGCAAATAATATATAATTCATATTTAAAATGTTGCAGTAGGAAAAAAATCAAAAACATGAGACACAGCTGTGGAAATTCTAAGCAAGTTATTGTTTCATATTTTACCTCCTGCAATAATACAAGTCTTAGTACAACAAATAAATATCTACATATCAGTTATTTACTGTCTACATTTGACAGGCTAATAAAGAATGTGATGTTGCATTCAAATAAAAATAATGTACAGCACCTGATTTTAAAACTGTAGTAAGTACAGAACAACTACCTTTTTGCAGCTACATATAACTAAGAGAATGCAATTAGGTATAAAATGAAAGACCTGCAGCACTTCCATAGTGTGCTGGATTTCAGTAAGACAAACAGATTTTGTTTTTCTGCAATGAAATACATTGGATGACTAACCAAAAATGTATTATCATGCTTCAAAAAATGAACATCCACAAAACGGTAGAAAAATGAAAGGTAATCTTTGTACAAGCTATTTTTAAAAATGCATTGCACTTACCACTATATGACGAGATAAGCGGACTTGAGGATTTTGGCTAGCTCTGCAGTTGATGTAAGTCTGAGTGCACAGCATTATAGAAAGGGCTTTGTGCATTTAACATCGAAACATACATTACACTGCAGACTGTCAGCTAAAGCAATCTACTCTACTGCAGCAAGCTCAAATGTGGAGCTTTTGCAAAGCGCTGCCTTTCGGCAGCAGACTTTCCCGAGTATACAGCTGCATGTCACAGAGACTCTACCCAATCACCTGCTACCTATTCTAACAGCAGCGAAAAAAAAAAAAACTGCAAAGGATGAACCTCCAGAGCTCTGGAACAAAGTCACTGGACTTGCTCCTCCTCCCTATTCAAATGCCCATGACAAGTATGCACTTCAGGGTAAAGCACCACAGGAGTTGTAAAAAAAAAATGGCTACAAAGGTAACAGTAAACCTAATGCTAGTTAGGTCAACTCTGCCTAGAGTTATTTAGGTGGTGAGGGGGTGGTTTGGGGGGATGGGAGGCATCATACAGAACAACTCCCTGTCAGAGTCTTTGTGCTTCACTCTTACTATAACAAGGATCGTCAGGGGCAGGACATGCGAGCCTGCCTTTGCAGAAGAAAGGAGGTCACAGAGTTCCAGCTCAGGCATGGTTAGTACCCATCAAAAGCTACCAGCGAATAGGAAGCTTCGGCTATGACATCATCCACAAATGAGGTAAACGATCTGCTATTTAATCAGTCAGTGTGGAGATTTACAAGACAAAAACTTAAGGATCTCCTTTTGCAGACCTCAAACAAAGGCCAAGAACTGATTTACTGAAACCTCTTTCACAAGTAATTTACTTGCTTGATCTATCAATTTCCCCAGAGAAAGAAGGAAAATAAGAAATTGATCAGTTTCTACATTGCATATTACAGTTTTTCTTTCCAATATACACCAAAAGAGTTTAAACACAGAGGTTTTGTGTGTGTGTGTGTGTGCTTTTCCTAAACACTCCCACAAAAAAGTGGATGTGGGAATTGCATCTAGGCGTAATTCCAAATGAGTCCTGTGTGCATTTAATTTCCTGAGAATCTGCCAAATCAAATCTCAGAGCTCTCATATTTCATGAAGAACAGAGCTGTGTTTGTAACAAGGTGCATAACACAGAATGTACCAGCAGATGTGTCTTAAAAAAAATGAAAGTTTCTTAATGAATGTACCTAAATAGTCGTTACATAATAATAATAATAAATGCAAGTTTTAAAAACTTTCAAACACAATAAATGCAATACTAGGTGTTTATACAACTTCTCTCATTTTTTTAAATAAACATGCCATTCAACTTTATTAGACTATAGCAGTTTTTTGAAGGACCTCGAAAATTAATTTATACTGTACATGCACACATATAAATTCATTGATGTATACAGGCTGCATAATGCATTCGTATCACTTGGGTTTTGGATATTGTGCTGGACTCCACACAGATACTTGATCAGATTTCATTTTCTGAAAAATAGCAGTTACTGGCAAACTTCAGCTCTGACATCATCCACAAATGAGATAAGCTTGACTTGTCCAGTTTTTGCTTTCCTTGCCCTTGCATGTATTTTTTTCTATCTCTTCTAGGACATTTTTCTACTCAGAGCAACAGAATCCCAGACCCCTGACTGTGCTTTAATCAGCACATTTATAGTGGTGTGTTTCTGAGGACTTGTTGCCATGTATTTCAGCAGGAGCTATTATTATCTTATTTGGAAATGCTAACTTTGTCACTTTTAAAATCATTTAAGTTACAATAATGCAGACTTACTGGTGTGTGAAAAAAATGATGCTGGCCGAGGACCATGTTCTGTCTTGAAACATTTTAATTGACATACAGTATTTTAACACTTTTTTAATAAAATAAACGTGACTTGCTAAAGGCTAGTTCAGTTTACTTTATTTACTATCAAAGTAACATTTTAACGCATGGTTTTAGTGACTTCAAAGTATTTAATTTGTTTCCTCTGAATGTAAAATTACAATATCTTGTCAGGTAAGCATGTAACAATACTGATGAATCACTGTGTGCAAAAAACCAAAAAATTCTAACAACATATGCTGCCTTTTTCCATTGTTATCACCCAAGGATTTGTACAACAAAATGTTTCTGGTTTGTATATCTTGAGACAGAAAAAACATATTTAAAGTTGGGCTAGTGTCAGAGCTACAAAGCTTTCAAAATGTGCCATAGTTTCTGATAACTGTGAAAAATAAGAGATGAGCAACCATCCTCTCAGTCTGTAGCTTTCTTATTACAATGAGCGGGGTCACATGTCAACTGTGCCTTGGGCAGTAGATGGGGGAAGGAGGGAGGGTGGCATTAGTCAAGGGTGTGATTTAACCCATTTAGGTAGAATTCAAAAATGATCAAATGTTCCCACGGTTCTGAATAACTAAATTCCTTAGTATAGTAAGAAAGCAGTTATTTCCTTAATCAGCTTTATAAAAAAAATAGCAAAACAATTTCATGAAATCAAGATGTTAGCATAATACACAAAATAAAATAATTACATGGTAAGGCATTTGTTATAAATTATTGAAGTAAACTGTTAACATAGACAATGGCTTAATGGTCTGTGCTGTTCCTACCACTAATTGCACTTAATAGGCAGTAAGTTATCTCTAAAGTTGGGGTCTTTGATTCTACCCCTAAGGGTTCAACCCTTAAAAAAGCCATTTAGATACTGTAGATAAACTTTATTTGTCCCCGGGGTAAATTTGGCTTTTTAATAGAAGCTCTTTAAATAAATAAATACATAAATAGATAAATAAAAAAAAAATTAATAAACATACACACACACACACTTTGGTCTGAAAACACACTGGAATTACTATAAAGTAATAAAAAAAAAAGAAAAGTTCTAGCGTGGCAGTCACAGTCCCGGTGAGGCATTATGAGGAGTATTGCTGTTGCTATAAAGGTGCCATGGTGGCGTTTCTTCAATACTTCTGCTGAATAAATTGTTGACTGAAAGTACTCAGTGGGGTGCGTCTCTGAGGCGATGTGCAGCATTGTTCATGATGGCACTCAGCAGTTTTAATCCTCATCTTTGCTACTGCCTCCAGGCGGTCCAGAGTGCATCCCATAACTGAGCTTGCCCTTCTAAGTAGTCTTCTGATGTACTGATGATGTTACCAGCCCAGAACACCACAGCATAGGAAATTGCACTGCCAATCACCAAGTTAGAGAAGATGTGCAGGACGTCACGTCCCACATTAAAGGAACACAAGCCTGCTCTGGCCCTTCCTATATAGTCCTCAGTTTTACAGGACCAGTCCAACTTGTTACTTATGTGGAACCCCAAGTATTCGTAGGAGTGGACCACCTCTACATCCACTCCCCAAACAGTGAGCGGATATAGAGACTCTTTGATGCGCTGAAAGTCAATAACATTTCCTTGGTGTTGCTGATATTAAGCTGCAGAGAATTCTCTTTGTACCAAGAAACAAACTCCTCCACTCTGTGCAAACAAGTCATACATTTAGAGCAGTGTTTCTTAAACTCTGTCCTAAGGGACCATGGTCACAATACATTTTGTCCCAATTGATTTTTGTAATCAATGAGTCATTTCTGCTTTTAATCAAACTCCTTATTTATTTAGCTGGAATTTTTCTGCTTTAAATCAGTAGTACACATGACAAGCCCTGCAGTTCTGGGAAACCAGTGGCTCTTCTTTGGCCTTTTCCCAGCACTGTTATATCATTTTTATAATGTGAAGACCAAAACTGCATGCAGTGTTTAATCCCTAATAAAGTATGAAAACTTTTGTTTTTACATAATTAAGGTGAGATGGGAAAATGTAAGCACAAGAGTCCAGTTAAAGGTAGGACCAGGCTACAATCAAATGCTGCATCCACAGCGGTCTACAAAACTGAACTACTGTGGAGCTTTAGAGGAACTGCCATTTGACCAAAAGGAACATAAGACACACACTTCTTAAGTTTATATGACACTAGAGGACGTAACACTTTAGTTTACCTGAGTGGATAACTTAAACAGCTTAGTTAAAGTTAAACTCAAACATCTGAAAAAAATGTGAGTTTTGAGAAGTGGGAAGTGATAGTAAATCACAAGAAACCTTACAATGAAAATGAAAATGAATCACAGAAACTGACCTGTTCTTTAACTAAATGCAATTTAGATATTAATTGTTTATGCTATGGGAAAGCATTACTGAATTAAGCGAGAAAAAAAAAGAACAAAATGCTTCGTCACCATGGAGGCAACTCGAAGTTAATCAGATTGCCCCAAGTCCATGTTGCATGGTAAAGTATAAAGAAAAGAAGCTCAGTTAAAAAAAAAAAAAAGCTGTCTTGCAAGTAAATCAGAAAAGCCAACTATGCATTTTAGTGATCGTTAAAAGCGGATGGCTGCACTTCACCAACTGGTTTTCCCAAAGCATACTAGAGCTACAGTGGGTTATCCTTCAAGGCAGTATGCATACGTAGTTACCGGAGTCCGTCTTTCTCCGCGTTGTGTCAAGGACAGTCAAGTCAAAGGCACAAAGGGGTGAAATACAAGAAAAGAGAACAGGGTGTCACACAACAGCTTCTCCCCTAAACCCCTTTCAGCATCCACCGTGCTTCTGGCAGCTGAGCAAAGAAACGCGGTGCATGCAGGTTGTGAAGTGTAACATTTATTAGCGCCCATACTACAACATACGATCCGTATGCTACTAGTTATTTACAAGAACAATTGATTTTGGGGAAGTTTATAACTAACCCAAAACAAAATTACAAATAAAAGATTACACTTTGCTACATGCTCCCCCTGAACGTCACCAAAAAAATCAGGCATGAACATACGAATATGCAACATACAGTATATGTGTTACCCAATACACTGGGAAAGTGACAAGTACACTCGCACTGAGGGTGCCCCTTACAACCCTCATCTATATGACAATGTTTCCTGTCAACTTAATATTACTCGTAGCATTGTCATCTGTCACAATATGCAGTCTTTAATCTTCTAGTTTCCCTAAAAGGTTATGAACATCTTAATTACAACAATAATGATTTGACAAAACCACTAACTGAACGCTTTTTAAATGGCATCATTTCTTGTGTCATGTTTTAAATTAAACATTTAACTGGTTTCTGTACTTCTACCCACTACGGTTTTAATTCTTGTCACTGTATTATTTCAAATTGGACTTTCAGCAACTGAACATCCACTGACTCCTTGTCCAACCCGTTCACCTGCCCACCTATTCAATCGTCGTCCACAATCTCATCCTTCTCCTCATCTGCCAGGATGCTGGTCTCCTCTTCAACACTATCAGAATGGTCAGATGACTCGTTGTAGTCACAAGTGCTCAATACCCAATACGCCGTTCTGTCAACCGTATTCACTTCACTGCCCCTCCTAAGTATTGGACAACAACCCATCTTCAGACTCCCAGCTAGCCTCAGCTGACACAACAATTGATGATTGATGGGCATCATCTTCAGTCTCCAATGGCAAAAAGTTGACAAACAGTAAAAGATTCTGATGCACAACCTGCTCCTGTCCACTTACTGACATTTTTAATCCGATGGGTATGGTACCTTGGATTTCGTGCAATAACTACATGGGCAAAAGACTCCCATCTATCTGCTAATTTTTCATGCCCTCATTCTTATTTGCCAGTAAAACATAATCTCCTTCAATAAACTCATGAATGACCTCTTGTTGCTCTGTTGTAAAACTTGGCCTAGTGCTGTTGACCTATGCTAGCATTAGCCTGAGCAGTAGACATTGCTTCATTCAGGTCGTCTCTCATTTTCAGTACATTGTGAAATATCAGCATCAACAGGTAGCCCAGGCACTCTACCAGACATTAAATAGAAAGGTTCATAATCTGCTGTCTCGTGTGTCAATGCCTGCAACATCTGAAGCCAGTTCTGCTTCGCTCTTGAAGGCAAGGCTTTAATCATGTTTCCCAGCAATCCCTGCTATGAAAATGTTCTGCATTTCAATTCCTTGTAGGATGATAGGCAGTGGTCCTGGACTTTTTTACACCAGACACTAGCACTAGCTCCTGAATCAGATGACTTTCAAAACTGTCTCTCTGATTGGAGTGGATTCTCTCTGGAAAGCAATAAACACAAAAGTACCTGTCCAGAGCTGATGGGCAACATGCTTAGCCAACTGATCACAACATAGAAATGCACGTGCCATCTTCATAAAATGATCACTAATACCCAAAACATCCATTGATATCCCATGCGAATCTTACCTGACCAAAAATCTATGCGTTCTAATTCAAAAGGGCTTGTGGTCCTGACGCTTTTAAGAGAAGCTCTACCCTCGGGCTCTTGTGTTTTGCTTCCTACGCAGCACTTGCAGGACCTGAACTACTCCCTGACATCACATTCCTTATTTGCCCAATAGAGTCTTTTTCTCATCAGGTATAGGTTTCTGTATCGACCTTGAAGCCCCACTTTACCGTGAACTCCCTGCAAAGCTTTTTCAACCAGTGAGGCAGGGACAACATACTGGAGAAGTTTCTTTCTCGTCAAAGCCCACTTAATCACTCTGTACAATATCCCATTTAGCAACTTAAGTGTATCTCTCTGTCTTAATACCTTTTGGACCTCAAAGGTCTCCTTAACTCCTTCTCTCCTGGATTATCTTCTTTCCCAGGCTACATAATAAAGAACCCTTAACAAAACAAGATCTTCCTGCTGCTTATCCTGCAGTTCCTTTAGGAAGAATACAGACAAGTCACACACTTCAACTGCTGAACATCCTGATAAAGCCAAGAGGATGCTTTCCCTCATCCCACTCAACCTGACCATCTAGCACTACTCCACCTCTTGTGTTTGCTGGCAGTTGGTGCTCAAATGGGAAACATTCTGTATGGCATTGTCTTTAATTTACTGGGCTTCATCAAGCACAGCCCCATAACTTTCAGTCAGAAGCGTCTGACGGACTCTGGCTTTTACAAACAGTTGTCTACTCAGGGCATCCGCGACTACATTCTTGTTGCCTGGAATATATTGAATGCCAAAATTATTGTGCTAACTTGGATACGCAATGTTGTTCACAGGCATCTAGCTTGGGCTTGGTGAGAATATACTGTAAGTCAATGGGTTGTTATTTATCATGGACCGCCCATTTCAATGCTAAAAAGTCCAACCGATGGGCAGGGTATTTCATCTGTACACGAGTTAACACTTTACTTAATGCTTTTGCCTTCAGAAACTTGAGAAAGTACTGCACCCAACCCATCAAGTAAGGCATCAGTTGAGAGAATAAAATGGCTGGCATAATCAGGGTGAGCCAAAACAACTGAATTCAGCAGGGCATCCATAAGATAAACACTCTGCATTCAGGCACCGGTAGTCAACACAAACACGTAAGTGTTACCGGCCTCAGGCCTGGGGGAACCAAAGTACCTGATTACAAACCAATGTCCCCAGAACTTGTTCATTTTCAAAGGAAGCAGGCAGTTCTGTACCACCACATTGTGTGTAGATGAGATACTAATCAAAGCAGGTGACTCTTTAGCAAGACAATAACCTGTAGCAGAAGTTTCCAGATAATTTGCCTTTTCTTTAAAACACTGAATTCTAGCCCGTTACATAATTCATTCTTTTTCCCAACATGAATGAGTGGGGAAGCCCACTCATTAGAAGACTTCTGAATGATGTCTTTGTCTTCCATTTCAGAGGAGACCTCCCTTAACTTCTGATGCTGCCCTAGGGGAACACAGAGATATTTGTCCTTTCTGGTTACCCTATCTATCAGAATTATGCGGTGAACAAAATCTTTGGCCTTGCCACAATTTAACCTATCCTTAGAAAATACATGCTCATACTTATGCACAAGATTTACCAGTTGACTCTTTCAATTAGTTGATACTTTGCATGCAATTACATCATTGCCATCCAACCTTACGTCATTCAATTCATCTTGCAAACTGGTCGGTAAAAGGGCACAAGCAGCACTGGCTGCACTGTTCAAAATGTCTTGTGTTTTGACCCTTAACACAACTCAGCTTCTGATTAAAAACTTCTAGTGCCACACATGGTGAAACAGCAAGCCTTGTATTTTTCCTGAGTGTCCCAGACTTGGTACTCAAATTTACCATTTTCACTGGGACCCATTGATCACCACTCATTGAGGCTATTACTTTTCCTACTACCGTGTTTTTCTAGTACGACTAACATTTTGGTGGTTGTATCAGTACTGTATAGCGCTTCCTTTGGAAACAGGTACATGCATAGGAAGCAGTATGTTCTTGATTAGGCATCAGCCTAACGACACCAGTTAGGTCTGCAGTTCCTATTACATCCGGAATCTTGTTGCCTCTCCATCTGGTTATGTCAGAGACCATGTTCACAAACTGTATAATGTTAGCTCACCAGTCTAGTCTGGCGTGTTCATTATTTGCCAATAGCAGGGATATTGTTTGAACTGACTCAGCAGGTGCTTTATTACATTGGTACCCAGTATTAATTGGTTGTATTGTCCAGGCACTGCCAGGACAGGGACACTCATCACTTGGTCATAAATGTTAAGTTCCAATTTATAAATGCACTTTGGAAGCAGCTATACTCCACCACATCCCACTAAGATAATATCTGAGGGTGTCTGAACAGCCTCTCACGATAACGTTCCTCTGCAAGTTTCTTCTCCGCATCATCTTTCATCATGCAGGTCACTGAGCCAGTATCCGGTAAAGCCAATAATGGGACTTGACGGTTTACTTTCACATTCGCTTAGAACAGACAGTCCGCTCCCTGGGCGGCACTGTGGCGCAGTGGGTAGCGCTGCTGCTGCCTCGCAGTTAGGAGACTCGGGTTTGCTTCCCGGGTCCACTCTGCATGGAGTTTGCATGTTCTCTCCCCTTGTCTGCGTGGGTTTCCTCCCACAGTCCAAAGACATGCAGGTTAGGTGCATTGGCGATCCTAAATTGTCCCTAGTGTGTGCTTGGTGTGTGTGTGTGAGAGCGCCCTGCGGTGGGCTGGCACCCTGCCCAGGGTTTGTTTCCTGCCTTGTGCCCTGTGTTGGCTGGGATTGGCTCCTGCAGACCCCCGTGACCCTGTAGTTAGGATATAGCAGGTTGGATAATAAATGGATGGATGTCCACTCCCTCCACATTCTGGTATACAACCACACCTTCCTTTGGAGTTGACTCTCCCCGTAGACAAATGCCAAATCTTCTTCAAAATTGAGGGCTTGATGTAGTAAGCTTACACCTTGCCTTCCCAAAATCAAGCAACTTAGTTTCCCTGGTCAGTCTCCTGAACGACTGGGAGAGCAGTATATGAACATACTTTTGTACAGCCCCTCTTCTGGTGACTAGTCTCCAAACACACAAAGAATCTTCTTTCTCTTGCAATGCTCCCAAGTGTGGGGTGTGTTCACACCACATATCTTTGAGAAAGCCTGAGCCAGCCACTGGCTGCTGAGGGGGCATGGCTGTCCTGGCCAATATTTTCTCAAACATTTCCAGAATGTGTTCCAGTGCTCCCACCTCTTGATTATTGAGCACATCTACCTTCACCTGTCTGACGATCTCCAGTACTCTTGTTACTCCACAATCACATTTCTCTACTGCGATATTAACAGCAGTAACAGCTGCTGACATCCCATCACTCTTGCATTTCTTAACAGGTTTCTTCCTTGTCATGTCTTACTTTAACATGGCCTTTTTATAACTTCACTTTAACTTAATACTGATACTCTGTATGTTCAATTCTTCATAATAACTATTCACAGTGGCTCCAAAATCCGTACCGACCCCAACTCTCTCTTCTGTTTCTTTTTCCGGTTTCTTTGTGGTGGCGGCCTGCGCCACCACCACCTACTCAAAGCATCATGATGCACCAACATTGATGAACTGAAAGCCAGAAGTCTACGTGACCATCATCATCAGGTCCTTCCATGAAAACCCTAAATACAAAGAGGACTGTTTGACTTATGTCAGGTAGATTGCCCAGAGGGGACTGGGCGGTCTCTTGGTCTGGAACCCCTACAGATTTTATTTTTTTCTCCAGCCTTTGGAGTTTTTTTTGTTTTTCTGTCCACCCTGGCCATCGGACCTTACTTATTCTATGTTAATTAATGTTGACTTATGTTTATTTTTTATTGTGTCTTCTATTTTTCTATTCATTTTGTAAAGCACTTTGAGCTACATTTTTTTGTATGAATATGTGCTATATAAATAAATGTTGATTGATGTGCTCCCTCTGATGCTCATCAATGGCCTCCTGAACTTCTGCAGCTGACCATTTACTAATGGATTGACATTTAAATACATTGGCAAGATCAAAATCTGGGCAGTTTCTTATAAATATCATGGCAATCTCTGTAGACGTGGTCCATCTTTGTACCTTTTTTCCTCAAGTGTTTGTCAGTCCACTCTGCTACCGCATTCAGTCAAGCCCAATAATCTACAGGACTCCCAACATCATTTGATGGTGTGGCATAAAAGTCTGCTGCTTTTGAGCTCGACTGTGGACTCTCCCTAAAATACCTCCTCAGTATTTCATATAGTACTTCAGGGTGCAAAACCCTCTTTGGGTTATTTTTCAATCGAACTTTGATGATATTTCTAGCCTGCCCCAAGAGATGGCTGAACACGTCATCCGCTTGTTCTGATACAGAGATTCCCTTATTATGTAGACACAGTACGCTTCAATAATGATTATCCATTCTTGTACTGTGTGTTTGTCTGATTCATTTCCTCTGAAAGCTGGTGGTTCCTACCTGTCTGGCTTCACTAAAACATTAAGTTTGGACAGATCAAGAGTATTGGACTGAGGTTCAAGTCAGCCAGTAGACAGAGAAGTCGAGAAACTGTCTGTAGTGTCAAGAAGCCCACTAGGCAAAAACCGGCTGACAACAGAATCACAGATCTATGTTCCTAGCTCCCCTATACTACCATATTATTGCTACAAAGTATCAGGGGCGCTATCAGTAGCTGCTCGAGAACTTTGGCTTCAAAAAGGGTATGTCACTAGCACCTACTATGGCCGAATGCTCTCTTTGAAAGTACTGACCAACCTGCCCTCCTGTAATCTCCCTTGCATGCAATAATCCCTGGGACCTCCCTACTACTGGGGTCGCATCTATGAAATTCAATCCACGTCCCCCTTTAGCAATGTTACAATAACTATTATAAAAACCGTAAAAGATGTTGTATATCACAGCAATATGACATTTTTTTACTAGAGAAATGTGGGCTGGGATTGGCTCCAGCAGACCCCCGTGACCCTGTAGTTCAGATATAGTATGTAGGCAATGGGATGTTTATCAGACCAAAATTCTCAGTGTAGCATTATTGGGTTGTATGAAATAAAATAAAATGTAAAAAATGGGATGCGCAAAAGTTTGGGTAAACTTTTAATTGCATGAATTTGAAGACCTGTAGTCGTTTAAATGCTGACAGGGTGCAGCACAAAATTGCTTTGATGAGCTCATTAGACCTTAAACTACAAAGGCACGATGCAACCAATCATGAAAAAGGTTATTTAACATAGGTAGTTGTGCTTGTCCTTGGTTCTCTCTTAGAGAGTGGCAACATGGAAACCTCTAAAGAACTCTCAACTGACCTAAAAACTAAGATAATTTGTCGTTAAGGGTACAAGAAATTTTCACAAGGGTTTGGACTGTCTGTCTCCACAGTTAAAATTGTAGTTAGGAAATGGAAGGCCACAGGAACAGTCCTTGTGATGGTAGGCAAAGAAAAATATCTGAAAGGCACAGCCGAAGGCTGGTTAGAATGGTCACAGACAAACCACACACCACCTCTAGAGAGCTACAACAACAACTGGCTGCTGATGGCATCATTGTACATCGTTCCACAGTCCCTGCACACTTTGTGAGGTGCAAAATGCCTTTTCTGAGTACTCGCCACAAGAAAAGTTGCACGAGGTATGCAAAAGTGCATCTGGATAAGCCAGAAATATTTTGGAAAAAATACTGTGGACAGATGAGACTAAGGTAGATTTATTTGGTCACAACCAGAGGCATTATGCATGGCAAAAATCACACAGCATTCGAGGAGAAGAACTTGCTGCCTACTGTAAAATTTGGTTCATGTTATGGATTGTGTGGCTAGCACAGGTACTGGAAACCGTGTTAAAGTTGAGAGCCGCATGAATTCCTCCCAGTATCAGCAGATTCTTGACAAGAATGTTCAAGAGTCAGTCACAAAATTAAAGTTACTCCAGGGTTGGATGTTTCAGCATAACAGAGATCCAAAGCACCGTTCAAAATCTACCAAGGAATTCATGCAGAGGTGCAAGTTCTCTGCTCAGTTTTGCAAACTGGCGGCACCCAGCGTCAAAGCAGTGCTACTGTTCCAGTGTGGTTTCCCTTTCTTTTTTAGATCCACATCCCTGACGTGGCTTTATAAATACACTGAAATTAACTGCATATTGTTTATTAGTTTATGGAATCTGACTGTAATTAACCTGTAACAATATAAGGGTCCACAGAGTGGCCAAACTATTCCAAATACCATAACTGCTTTAACGTTGTTACTCTCAAGTATTTATCCCACTGTATCTGAGCGTGGAATCAATATACTGTGTATATATATATATATATATATATATATATATATATATATATATATATATATATACATACATACATACATACATATATATATATATATATATATAGAGAGAGAGAGAGAGAGAGAGAGAGATACACAGTGCATCCAGAAAGTATTCACAGCGCATCAGTTTTTCCACATTTTGTTATGTCACAGCCTTATTCCAAAATGGATTAAATTCATTTTTTTCCTCAGAATTCTACACACAACACCCTATAATGACAACGGGAAAAAAGTGTACTTGAGGTTTTTGCAAATTTATTAAAAATAAAAAAATTGAGAAAGCACATGTACATAAGTGTTCACAGCCTTTGCCATGAAGCTCAAAATTGAGCTCAGGTGCATCCTGCTCCCCTGATCATCCTTGAGATGTTAATTGGAGTCCACCTGTGGTAAATTCAGTTGATTGAACCTGATTTGGAAAGGCACACACCTGTCTATAGAAGGTCCGACAGCTGAGAGTTCATGTCAGAGCACAAACCAATCATGAAGTCAAAGGAATTGTCTGTAGACCTCCGAGACAGGATTGTCTCGAGGCACAAATCTGGGGAAGGTTACAGAAAAATGTCTGCTGCTTTGAAGGTCCCAGTGAGCACAGTGGCCTCCATCATCTGTAAGTGCAAGAAGTTCGAAACCACCAGGACTCTTCCTAAACTGAGTGATCGGGGGAGAAGGGCCTTAGTCAGGGAGGTGACCAAGAACTCGATGGTCACTCTGCCAGAGCTCCAGAGGTCCTCTGCGGAGAGAGGAGAACCTTCCAGAAGGACAACCATCTCTGCAGCAGTCCACCAATCAGGCCTGTATGGTAGAGTGGCCTGACGGAAGTCACTCCTTAGTAAAAGGCACATGGCAGCCCGCCTGGAGTTTGCCAGTGAGCTAAACAAAGTGTCTGGTGGTGTGACTGCTTTCACTACTGAATCCACAGATACAGTTAAAGGGCTTGCATGTGCATGTACCATTTTTTGTTTTCTCCGTTTTATAAGTGATTTGAATATCAGGTACTCCATGAATTATGGAAAAGAGCATTTAAAAAGGTTTAAACTGTTTCTGAAATTAAGTTTAATAACATGATTCAGGCTTACAATTACAACCTTAGCACCTTTTCCCCCACCACAAGCTTGGTGAATTTCATTTGTAATGCTCACTCATAAACCCTGACCAACAATGCATGGCATGTTGACAGGCTTATGATTACTATAAAGTATTGAATGACTGTCTTCCCAGAAAAGCTAACTTATACAGAAACATGTGAAGGAGCCTTTTTTTTTATAGCAAACTCTTCTTTGCTGAGCTTGGAGTACAGCTTGGTGCTCTGCTGCCAAACAGCTCAGGAATGAGTAAAGAACATTAACTGATAAATTCACACAACCTTATCTCTTTCCTTTCTTCACTTTTTGTTTTGTTGTTATTCATACCTTATTTGTATTATCCATTATGTAGTTTGTTAGTTTTCTTTTGAAAATACATTTAATGTCCTGGCATTAATTTAATTGAATGATTAGCCAAATAGTTGCTACAGATTAAGGGTTGTTTAGTGTGTGTGTGTGTGTCCATCACACAACTTTTTGTTTACAGATGAAAATTACCTAATGGATCTTTACTTGCAAGTCATTTCTGTTTTGAATCAGCATATTTGAAATATTAGAGCTATACAGTAGATCTGCTTAAGACTAAACAAATAATGAGAAATGATAGACTAATATATTCATTATTTGTTGTTCATAATTAAATGGTTTCTTGTTGTCCACCTCCTGGACTGAGCCAACAGCATGTCTACAACAGTAAATACAGTAGTAAATAATTGAAATGCTTTATATTTACATAAAATGTTTTAGCTTACTGGACTGCTATAATACTAGGGTGTTGTACCGTGTTAGCCATTATGAATGTAGAGAAAACCCATGCAAAATGACACTAAAACTAAAAAGATTACAATATGCAAGCTTTCGAGGCAACTCAGGCCCCTTCTTCAGGCAAAATGTAATAGAGAAATATACACACTAAGACAAGAAACAACATTGGTAAATCTTTAAATGAGAAATCTTAAATGTGAAAAATTAATAGATTAATTTAGGCTAGGGTTAATTTAACAAGAGAGAGGACGGCTATAAATAACATTTAATAATTATCAATAATAATTAACTTTATTGATTAAATATCTGATTAATCAATTACTGGCGCCTTGCCCAGGGTTTGCTTCCTGCCTTGCGCCCTGTGTTGGTTGGGATTGGCTACAGCAGACCCCATGACCCTGTAGTTAGGATATAGCGTGTTGGAAAATGGATTGATGGATGGATGGATTAATCAACTATTAGTAAAGGTTTTTACTTTTTTAGTTATTTAGGTACTGATCAGTTTATTTTTGGGAAGTTATATATACTCCTTTTGTAAACACTGCAGCTATGCACTTGGCTACAATTCCCTGTATGGGTAAAATCCTTGTAAAAATTACAGATGAGCAGAAGTTAATTCTAAAAATTAAATGTTTGTCAATTTTGTAAAAGCTAAAATGCTAAAAACAAACAAGTCACTTTTTAAATTTGCATGCAGAAAACACTTCAGCTGACACCGTTCAAAAGACAACCACACCCGCATAGAAAGAATGTGCAAAATAATGAAATCCCAGAGGATTTCCAAAAAGATAACTTCCCTACTGTATTATGTCAAACATTTTGAAACTAGGTCAAATAAATATACTGATCACCTACACCGAAAATGTAACTAGAATTAAAATAACAGACTTTCAGCCCTTGCAATTATGTTTTCCAAATGGGAAGGCCAAAATAAAATAAACACTCCAAAAACTCAAAAAGCCATTACTTTTATTACATTTAATAAAACTGTTCTAAAGATAAACAAAACTAAGAACTGTCAATTAAAGATGTGCTGACACAAAGAGAAACATTAATCACTAAGTAGCCAATAACCTAATTAAACTGAAAAAAGATAAATGAAACTTGAACTAAATAACAAAATTAAAAAATATATGCCCTATAAAAGAAAATGCAGAAAAATTTAAGAATATCACTAATTTGGCAAGCTTCTAGAGTCAAGGAGGTTCCTTAAGTGTTAAAATCTAAACAGATATAAAGCAAACAAAAAATGAGTCACAGAAATAAAATTATAAAGAAATTTAACAATTAGCAAAAACAGAACTATTTTCTTCAATTATATGGATACATTTTTTTTTGTCTTAACACTAGAATTACCAAAGCCTATGAAAAAACTTGTAAACCCGGCCCACCTTAAATCTTTTCGCACCTCTCCGTCAGCCTCTTTTGTCTTGTAAATATGTCAATAAGCAAAAGCAGCAAGCAGCCTGCTATCCCGTACTCCCACCGCTGCAGAAATGGCAAAAACCTTTCCCAGCTTCAGCCTTGTTTATCAGGGAGTGAGGTACCTAGAGCTGAATAGGCTTAATAATATATCATTACTTGGAACACATGCATTTCATGTGTTTCCATATCTACAAATATCTATGTAAGTGAAATGCAAGAAATGTTGAATACATACCTAAAAGACAAACTTGTTCGTGTTTTAGTACCAACGACAAAATTTTGACATGAAGTGTATAATGTGTGACTGAAGTCCAAATATCAAATAAACACTTTCACAAAAGGTACAAGTATAACAGAACAAGTGCACTTTTATTCAAGACAATAACTGGAGAAAAAGAAATCGGGTTAGTGTGGCTTGTTGTCGCCAGTCCCCACACCTGTCCTTCAACGCAGCTGCACGGCTTACAGAGCTCGCCAACGTATCATGCTAAGTCCTGTTTGTGAATGTATATGTTACTTATATAAAAGCCAGATTGAATGTTATTTATCTTGATTTATTTACTTATCTTCCTACTGCGCAAAGTCACAAGTAAACTGCAGAGCTTCCTCTGTTTGATCGACATGGGCATGCTCACAAAGTACATGTGTACAGAAGTGACTTCAGCTGCAAGTGGAAGCTCCACGCAACTGTCTTTATGGCTCTGCCTTTGTCCAAAAACAGTTTTATAAGCTTTATGACGTTAGTCTCAAAGTCTTTCTCCCGTGGGGCGACTGGGATCTTTTCCTGAGTAAGATCAAACACAGTTGCATAGGGTGAGACAGGAGTACTACATACTATACATATCTGGAATTAATTGTTCTATTGCACTTCTCTGCTAATCTTTCATGCTTATTGTTCACACTGAATAATTTATAGGCACACACATATACAGGATGAGTCAAAATTATGTTAACATTTGAATGGCAGAAACAATTTATTCACAAAACATACTTCACATGTGCAAGATGATTTAACAGGAATGTCAGCCTGTTTGCCATCATGTTCAACACACAAAAACCAACGAGCAACAGTACCATTTAAACCCCGGACACACATTTCGTGGGGAATAGGTGATAGCACAGTCCGTATTCTGTCCTTCAGGTCATTGATATTATGAACTTTCCTGCTATACACGCACTCCTTCACCATATCCCATAACCAGAAATCACAGGGTATCAAATCAGGGAAGTGTGGAGGCCATGGCAATGGTCCACCACGACCTTTCCATCAACCTGGAAAGGTGCAGTAGAGATAAAAATAATCCATTAGTGTTAACATAAGTTTGACTCACCCTATATATTGGAAATGGAAAATATAATAATATAATATAATAGGAAAAAAAAGGCAGAAGGGACTCATACCATGATGTTGCTCATTTGGAGTCCCTACTATTTGTGCTATTCTGCAACCACCCGAGACAAGAACTAAGGTTGCCCTTCCAAGCTGTTAAATGCTAAACATTAGCTTTCTTTTTATCATTATTAAATGAACTTTTTAATAAGTTTGGAATATCTATTCTTTAGGGTCATAATATTGATCCGTTAGTGAAAAATATTTTTCTATAGGTTTTCTGCTAACCTTTTGCTAACCTGCAAAATGCAAAGTGAGCGAACAAAAGAAAAATTGAATTCAAATCAATATTTGGTGTTACTACCTTTTGCCTTCAAACCAGCATCAATTCTTACAGGTACACTTGCACAAATTCAGGGATTTTGTAGGATTATAGTCTGGTGTATGATCAACCAATTATACCAAACAGGTGCTAATGATCATCAATGTCACACGTAGGTTAAAACACAGTCATTAACTAAAACAGAAACAGCTGTGTAGGAGGCTTAAAACTGGGTGAAGAACAGCCAAACTCTGCTACCAAGGTGAGGTTGTGGAAGACAGTTTCATGTCATGGCAAGATTGAGCACAGCAACAAGACACAAGGTAGCCATACTGCATTTGTCTCTCCCAGACAAAGATTTCAAGGCAGACTGGGGTTTCATGATGTGCTGTTCAAGCTCTTTTGAAGAAGCGGGCAATGTTGAGGATCGTAGACGCAGTGGTCGGCCAAGGAAACTTAGTGCAGCAGATGAAAGATACATCAAGCTTATTACCCTTCGAAATCGGAAGATGTCCAGCAGTGCCATCAGCGCAGAACTGGCAGAAACCAGTGGGACCCAGGGACACCCATCTACTGTCCGGAGAAGTCTGGCCAGAAGTGGTCTTCATGGAAGAGTTGCAGCCAAAAAGCCATACCTCCGACGTGGAAACAAGGCCAAGTGACTCAAGTATGCACGAAAACATAGGAGCTGGGGTGCAGAAAAACGGCAGCAGGTGCTCTGGACTGATGAGTCAAAATTTGAAATATTTGGCTGTAGCATAAGGCAGTTTGTTCGTCGAAGGGCTGGAGAGCGGTACAATAATGAGTGTCTGCAGGCAACAGTGAAGCATGGCGGAGGTTCCTTGAACGTTTTGGGCTGCATTTCTGCAAATGGAGAAATACAGGCAGATACTTATCCATCATGCAATACCATCAGGGAGGAGTGTTATTGTGCAGCAGAACAACGACCCCAAACATACAGCCAGAGTCATTAAGAACTATCTTCAGCGTAAAGAAGAAAAAGAAGTCCTGAAAGTGATGGTATGGCCCCCACAGAGCCCTGATCTCAACATCATTAAGTGTGTCTGGGATTACATGAAGAAACAGAAGGATGTGAGGAAGCCTACATCCACAGAAGATCTGTGGTTAGTTCTCCAAGATGTTTGGAACAACCTACCAACTGAGTTCCTTCAAAAACTGTGTGCAAGTGTACCTAGAAGAATTGATGCTGTTTTGAAGGCAAAGGGTGGTCACATCAAATATTGATTTGATTTAGGTTTCTCTTTTGTTCATTCACTGCATTTTGTTGATTGATGAAAATAAATGATTAACACTTCCATTCCTTGTTTACAGCATTTTTTCACACCTGCCTAAAACTTTTGCACAGTACTGCATAATATACACACACAGTAATCCCTCGCTATATCGTGCTTCGAGTTTCGCGGCTTTACTCTATCGCTGATTTTATATGTAAGCATATCTAAACATATAACAGATTTTTTGCTGCTTCGTGGGTTTCTATGGACAATGGATCTTTTTACTTCTGGTACATGCTTCATCAGTTGGTTTGCCCAGTTGATTTCATACAAGGGACGCTATTGGCAGATGGCTGAGAAGCTACCCAATCAGAGCACGCAGTTAAGTTCCTGTGTGCTGATTGGCTCAGCAACAAAACACCGAATTTGATTGTGCTGCGTTAACCAGGAAGTCTCGTCTCGCTCATTCAGCATCAACGTGTTTCACTGTGTAAAGAGTTAACTTTTGTGTTTATCTTTGTGCAAAGTCAAGCCTTTCGTTATGGCTCCAAAACGATCTGTCTATCGTAATGGCTGTAACATGTGATATCGGAGACGATATCTTTAATATTTAGGTTTTACTGTATATAAACAGTGTGTTTACATACATAATTTCAATGAATCTTACCTAATATCAAAGAGAATACAAAGGGTTTATGCTGTATACCTGTGCGGGAAATGTAAGAGTATGGGAGAGTTTATAAGGGCTTAAAATATATAAAATTAACCATCTAAAACATATGGTTTTTACTTCACGGATTTTCACCTTTTGCATGGGGGTTCTGGAACGCAACCTCTGCGATAAATGTGGGATCACTGTATATATATATATATATATATATATATATATATATATACATACACACACTGTACATACATTCAAGGGCTATATAAAGTATATTTATTAAGAATTTCAAAAACAAATTACATCACCTTTCCACATAGTCACCTTCGTTTCCGATGCAATTTTCCCAGTGCATACAAACTTTTTCATGTCCAATATTCCTCCCACCTTCACCGTTTCCAACAAAAATATAAAAGTGTGGAAAGCTTTTGAATTTCCCTCGTGTATATATATATATATATATATATATATATATATATATATATTTTAGGTGGAGAATGGGCATTGGTGAAGAACACTTTTGTGGGAGGACAACCCTGCTTTGTTTATGGCCTAGAAGAGCTTCATAGAGGAGACAGAATGGAACCAGAAGTATTCCCAGGTCCAGCATAAAAGTAAGCCCACTGCCATACATGAGTGAGTCAGAGTTGGAAGGCCGCAGGCAAATCTCAGAGGAGGAGACAAGGAGGAAGAAATTATGATTTACTATACATTTATTGTAGTTTGTGGCTTATTACTAAGAGGTTTGAGAAGAAGTACCTTGTGAGAGAATAAAAAGCCTTTATTTTATGCATATAACGTGTGCTGTATTGCTGTGTCTGTAGTTTGGGGGCTTTCTGGTTCCCCCTTGTGGTTAAAAAATATAAGTAATCAATGCAGACCTCAGCATTACCACAAAAGAATATATGATAATTTTACTTCAGACTTCTAAAATTCCTTTAATATGGTTTCTCATGGAAGGTTAATTCTGAAACTAAAAGCATCAACAGAGGTAACTTACAAAGTTGATATTTAGCTAGCTAATAAGAAGATTTTAATGATTTACTTTAGTGGAAGACAAGAGTAAAGGTCTACATATGGACAATGCAAATGTTAATTAAACAAAACATAGTTTGATTTCAGTTAAAATAAATGAATGATAAGCATATAATTGAAAACACTGTAAGGGTAAAACATTTTGAAGAAAAGTCTAGGAATTATAAAAATAACTGCTTTGGGACAGCAAGTACCATAATTAATATAATCAATTAATTCTTTCTAAAGTTTCCATATACTACACTGCGGGAAAATCCTTAATGAGAAATATAAATGCTTCAATCAATAATAAGTTTCTATTTGCATCAACACATATCCAGTATATTATTATAATATTATTATAATACCTGACCTACAAATAATAATAATATATAAAACCTTTTGTAATCAAATTATTTAAACTAACAAACATGCATTTCTATTTCTTAATCCTTGATAATAATTTGATTAAGTCAAAAATCTTTCTTACTTACAATAGTTCATTGCCAGTATCTGATGGCTCAAAGGGTAATATGTGTAACTATTCCTTGTGATCAAATAAGAATATCAGTGGAACTTACTTGTAAGTAACCTTTGTAAAGTATTTAAAACATAAATGTTTGAAATCAAGCAACAAGAACACATTTCAGAAAAAATATGCTGTATACTATAAATTCTGAACTGCACTTTTGACTCCCTTTGTCATAATGTTTGGACTCTGAAACCAGGACTTACAGTACTGCATTTCTGTAATAAACATAATTGCCTGTTATTAAAGTATCATATTCTAAGTTCAGATTGTGTATGTTGGCGGCTGCTTGTGCTTGATTATGACCTAAAATTTGCTGACTACTGAAATTTTATGTAGCTGAAAGAAACCTAAACTACTTTGTCATTTTGCTTTTGGCACAAGAAGAAGTAGAGAAAAAACAGTGTATTGATAGATATCTGAGTCATCACTCATTACATTAATATGTATTTGTATAATTAATCTCATAATTATGCTTCAAAATAAATACTATGTATTTTATACAGGGCCAGATTAGCCATATGGGTAATTAGAGAAGTGGCAAGGAGCACCAGAACCTCAGGAGGCCATAGACACCAAAAACTAAACATGAAATAGTAGACTTAAACTTCACAGGCTTCACAAGCATCTCAGTCTCTGCATATGAACAATTTTGGGGCAAAAAACAAACACTTTTAGTTTTGACTTGTTAGTCTTGGATTTCTGCACAGCCTATAGTAGCGCTAATTAAGAAAATGAAACAGACAGCTTACACTAAACAATTCTGTCATATGGAGTTCCTTTGCCTTCTTACACTTAATAACTTATTTGTATTGACAGCTGATTGCAAGCAGACATACAGTACATTATGTAATTTCTAATGTGTCTCTTTTTAAATAAATAAATAAATAGATAAATAAATAAAAAAAGTGTTTTTGAATTTAAATAACCATTTGCTTAAACGTTTTGCAGGTTAAAGTAACAACTGATATCATAGTACACTTGATATTTGATTCTTGCATTATCATGAGAAAATTGAGTTTTGTCACAGACAGTAAATTGTATGTATTAAGTTGACAGGTACAATATGAATAATATACAACTATAAAGAAAACAGTGTTTTTACTGTGTGGCGTCATTTATGAGGGACAGGAAATTACACATTTACAAATTAAATTAATACGCAGGCTGGATTAGTACTGAATAGCACCGTTACTGTTAGTTATAGTACAGACACTCTATATCTAAGTCAGAATTTACAGAATGGTAGGGTATTCAAATGTATATATTACATTGGTTTTCTCAAATTACAGCACTACAGTGACTAATAGTACACTGACATAAATAGTGTACTGTGTGGAGGATACATTGAGAGAGGCACATTGCAAATGTGAGACATCTGAAATTATGTTGTCAGGTGACATCTACAGGTTGTAAAATGGAAAAACTTTACAAAGTGCTACCATAATTATTTCAGGACTGCAGGGTTTTTAAATTAAAAGGATGAATCAAAACAATTAAACCTTTTTAGTTGAAGTAAATGGCGATTAAGAAGAGCCACAATAAAGGTAAAGCTATTGAAAATTAAAAAGAGTTAATCCTACCTGCTGTACCACTTCAAAGAACATATAAGAGAAACTAGTTAAAGGTACGTTTCGCACAAAACATAGGAAGTCAAGCAAAATGAAACCTTTATTGGCTAACTAAAATAATTACAAAACAATTACAATATGCAAGCCTTCGAGGCAGCTCAGGCCCTTTCTTCATGCAAAATGTAATACAAAAAATGGAATCCCCTGTGTTTATATAGATACCAGGACAGATACTACATAGGAAAACCTTTACATGGGTCAACTTAAATGCAAATTAACAGACAGGGTATGATTCATTTAGCAAGAGAGAAGAACAATGTATAGTCAAGATCTTTTGATAACTGTCCAACAAAGTCTTTTGACGATTTTGATGAGTTTTCCATACAATATGGATCTGTAGTCAGGTTGTCTAGGTCAGTCCAAGAGATGTAAACATTCCTCCTCTCTTGTTATAAAACTCTCATCTCTATTTAAACCATGTTGTAATGTGTTAACTTTTAACATCAGTTTAACTTCCTATTCTTTTCTCTATTGCTGTGTTTTGAGGTTGCCCATAAGCGTTTTGACTTACAAGTCCCTCTCACAGTGTCCATGGCTATTGAAGTGAGCTCCTACAGGAACATCCCTATTGCCATG
Organism: Polypterus senegalus; assembly: GCF_016835505.1. Classification (NCBI taxonomy): domain Eukaryota; kingdom Metazoa; phylum Chordata; class Cladistia; order Polypteriformes; family Polypteridae; genus Polypterus; species Polypterus senegalus. The sequence goes on from NC_053159.1 coordinate 169,029,723, forward strand.
CTTAATGTGGAACCTGTGGAAATTCATTCTTTGGCAGAGTGTTTGTCCAGTTTATCTCACATAGAGTGCAGTGTTGGGACATTTCATACAAAAAATTAGGTCGACCACATTAGATGACCTGCAGGAATATGATCCCTTTATGTGGTGTTCTTGTCGGCAACAGGAAGGGATATTATATCTTGCCTGAAGAAGAGTCCTGAGCTACTTCGAAAGCTTGCATATTGTAATCTTTTAGTTAGCCAATGAAAGGTGTCATTTTGCTTGACTTCTCATTGCATCCATATTGGCTAACACAGTACAACGTCCTAATACAATGCACAAATCTTAGAAACTGTTTTATACGCAGAGAGCTATAGATACAGAGAGCACTTTTCTCTAATAGTATGCTTGAAAGAGTTTCAAATCTTGACATTATTTTGGGCACAGTATGTGAATGGGACTTGACAAGCTATGCTGTTTTGAATGGCCTTTTCCCTTGAAAACTTTTCTTATATTCTTATGTAAAACCACACGAGGCTTATTTAATTAGTGCCTGTTGTGAATGGTGGCAATTGGGTCAAACGCCCTGCAATGGATGATGTTCATTTTGTGCAACAAATTAGAATGAATGACAAAAAACTGCTCAATGCAAATCCAAGGACATCACATCGTGACTGCACTATGAATCAAGTGAAGTGTTCTTAGGAAACTAATGATATTTGCCATGTTAATTATGTTGTAATTTATATATTATTTACATGCTATTACAATCACTAAAGAAATGACCATAATTGCTGTTCTGGTACAATATACGAATGACTCTGAATGTTCCTTTGCAAGTTTAATTGCTTAAAAAAATATAAAGTATCTTTTATATAAAGTAAAGGCCACTGCCTATATATATATATATATATATATATATATATATATATATATATATATACACACACACATGATGGTTACATGAAATGTATGGATCAGCAAGGATTAAGACTGATTGACAGTTTGACAAGACAGTTGATGAGGATTGCTCTGGCACAACTCTTGAGTTGAAGCAACATTTCTTTGTAAAGCAGTCTGCATGTCTGCACAATGTCCTCATCTGTGATCTTTCATCAGGAAATGACCCTGAAAGATGTCAAGCTGACTTTTAAATCTGAAGGCTCTAAAATTGGCAGAAGTGTGAAAGCAGAAGAGGATATGTTTAAATTAATGAATATTTTAACCTTTTAAATTCATGTCTTAATAAAATACATAGATATGAAAAACATTATACCCTTTCTGGCCAAGTTTGACGTTTATTTATAAGATATCAAACAATATCGGTGCTTTCTGAACAAAACTTTTCTCTGTAATTCTATGATTTACAGAATAAAGAAAGACACGGCAATCACCAATTGATTGTCCCTTGTTTAGGTGAGTATATTATTTCTTCTTCCCCTAAAAGATAAAATAATCCACATGAATATCATAGAGATGGTGGATGAGAACAATTAAATTAATATTTCTTTATGTATTTCAATAAATTACTTTTAAAGGAATTTATGTTTATTATAAAAGTCATTGACTAAAAATTCCAGTACCATGCAAAAATCTGTCACATGGCATATTGAAAAAAAAAAATCTGTAAAGTGAATGTGTTTTTTAAAAATAATGAAGTGAAAAGTTCTGAATATCAAAAGATATATATAAAATATTGTATAAAGTGCAAGGTGCAACAAAAAACATTATTTTCCCATTAAAATAAAAAAAACTGAAATCTGGCAGGATGTTACGTCTAGACCAGCATGTATGCACCAAGAAAGGACATTATTTAGGGGTAAATGCACAATAAAAACTAAATACCCCAAAACCTCAAAACCTTTGTGACAGGTTTGGTTGAAATTTGGTGATGTTACAGAAAAAGAAAATTAACTAATGCGTGTTTTTTAATTTGTCCAAATTTGTCAATAATAATGCTTTATGACTGGGCCATGCTCTTTTTTCTGCTGAGTGCCATGAAAGAAGGGAAGGAATCACACAGAGAAATGGGGCGGCTACCAGACATGAAAGGCAAAGACTAAGTTCCACAAAGCTCCAAGTACACACAGTACTCTGTATTCTTTTGGCTTCTTTTTAATCCTCGCAATGGGATATATAATACAATGCCCAAATGTTCAATTTATTGTATAACCCAAGTAAATGTTCAGCCTGTAAATCAATGTTGTATACAATAAGTTAAAGTAAACCCCCATTCAGTTTACTTTTAATCTAAACCCTAAAACTTTGTGACAGTGCAAGATTACAGATCAAGTGTTGCACTGAATTCCGATTGAAGCTAACTTTTTACTGGATGTACTGCAAGGTCTATCACTAGAAAAAGTAGAAATTGATCTATGACTTAAATGTTTTACTCCTCGGGAATTGTATACAGCATGCTTGAGAGTAAGGAGCTCTAGTGAACGAATAATATTAACCTCTGGTACCAAAATAACAGATATCATATGCAGAAACGTACTCAGTTACAGTATATACAGTAGCAATTCTGATACATTTGATTAACAAAACTATAACCACAACTCACTATCTTAGGAAATTTTCCTGGTGAAGCTGAGTAACACATAAAGAGAAACAAACAGTGAAAATCTAAATCAAATTGGTGTTTGGTGTGATCGCACTTTGCCTTTAAAACACCATCAGTTGTCTTAAGTACACAGTTGTGTGTTTTTTGCAGAGAGCTGCTGCCACACTTTGCTGTTGGCTGTCAACATTCATCAGTATAGTGCCCGGCAGTCTTCAACAGAGAAAATGCCTCCTGTTTCTGCCAAAAATTGCAAAAAAGTTTTGTTATCAGTCCAGAACACTTGCTGCTATTACTCAGCACCCCAGTCCTTACGTTTTTGTGTGCAGGAGAGTTTCCTGATTATTTTTACACTCGGGAAGAACGGCTTTTTGGCAGTACCTCTTCCACTGACCACTTCTGACAAGACCTCTTTGGACTCTCGAGGGGTGTACTTGGGTTCCAGTGGTTTCTGTGAGTTCAAATCTGCTTTCCATGGCTGAACACCGTGTTTCTGGTCCTCAACTTTACTCGTGTCCTTGCACTTCTTCAGATGAACTTACATAGTACATTTTGAAACTCTTGTCTGTCACAAAATGTCTGGTTGGGAGGGATCTCCCTGATGTAGGATGACTAGCTTGTGATTTGTTGCTATGCTCACTCTCGCCACTGTGTAAGAATTTACCCGTTTGTGTTTCAGTTAATCAGTTTGGTTCAATAACCTCATTATGTCATTGATCAATAGCATCTATTTGCCGAGATACTGTATGTACCTACACAGTAATCAAACTGTTGTCAAAAAGTATGGTCCTTTTCTAACAAACACAAAACATTCACTGAAATATCTCATTTTTTGGAAAATTATTGTTAAAAAATCTGAAAGCTGTTCTTTTCTACTAACACATGAATAAAGAATGCTTAAAAGAAACAGCTAAGACAAAATCTTACATGTCTTGTTTTTTAACATGTTGCTCCTTAGCAATCTCAAGTGACAGCGTCAAAGACTTTTTTGTTTAGCATTTTGATGTCTCAGCATACAGGAGCAACTACTGCATACTGGGCTTTTGTTCACATGGCTCTCTGAATTGGGTAGGACAGACTGCTAATGCTGATTTGATATGGAAGCTGCATTTGAAGTTAAATTGTCGATTTATTCTTTATTCTCTATCTCATTCATTATAACTAATATTTAATAAAAAATAAAAAAAGTGACAAAGGTCACATTTCCAAAAACCTTAACATCCTGCACCGTGAGAGTAATTTATAGCCTTGTGAATAAGGCAGAAGTTGGCCCTCCACTCATAAATACCAACGTACAATACTGTACAAACTGTGACTTAACTGGGCGCCCATCCATGTTTAGATCTACGTTGCACGTTATATTTCTGGAATGGGCTTTGCTCATTTTGGGTTTCATGATGATTGAATAAAGGGATGTATGAATTAACAATAAAAATGCTGTTGTTGTTGCTAAGCAATTTGATTTCAATTGGAGACCTGCATGTCTGTAGTAATAATTTTAGTGGTGCAGGTGGCAGCAGGCTTTCAAGGAAGAAGATGGAGAAAAAAAAATAATCAGTATTTAAAAACTGATAAACTCTTTGCTATTAAGACTTAGCTACTGTAGCTATTGAGGAAAGACAGTACTGTATGTATTTTTTGGAATCAGGCCATGGTTGGTCATAAAGAACCTAAGACATCTGGTGTACAAAGTCAGTCAGATGTGGCTCCTTTTTATGCTCTGAGCTACTAGGGTAACTACGATGATCGCAAATGCTGGAACTGCCTGGAAAGGCTTCCTGGTGATGTCAGCTCAGTTCTGCCTCCCCCACATCTCACTCAGCCCCCATTTTTATCGCAGCACTGCCACAACAAAATGGCACAAGTTCTCATCACTCTAAAAGATGTCCTATCCTAGCTAGGTGTTAAACTGCATGTTGGTGAATGCTCTTGTAAAGAATGTAGCCAACTCTGAAAGGGTTCTGAAAAATGGCAATTTTAAAGGAAAACTAGACATGTGGCACTTATCATGGATAAGGGAGGAATGCAGTTACCATTTCTTTTCTGCGATATGTTTAAATGTGTTAAAGCACACTAGTAATGAGTTAGATCTAAGACATCACTCACATACCATTTGTAAAGGAAAAACTAAGCTAACCTTCACAATAAACACAAAAGTAACAACAAAAAATTTGTGGATTTAATTATCTAGATATTCAACCATATGAGCAGTTTCTGCAAAGGGTTTTGTTAAACGTACACAGCACTTGATTGACAAATAGAGGCATGTACAGGACTCATATACTATCGTGAATCGCAATTTTAATGCTCAGTCCAGGACTGGATGAAGTGGACAGGAGCTGGATTAAAAAAGCTGTGCAATGCAGCCTTCTGTTTTCTATCAATTTTATTCTGAAAGTTTATATTTGTGCCTATTAGAAAGGCTCCAGTCAGATATTGCTTCTTTTCTGAATGAGAGGATTGATTGTGCAACACTACATGGCACTTTACAGAATGATAAGTATTATAAAAATATACAAAAAAAATAGAAACATTAACTAAAATGTATCCAAATCTATACCTTGAACATTACATTTTGTGAAAAATCTGATAATCACAAATGATGAAAACCAGGCTTGAATGCTGGAAGCACATGCAGATAGTAGTGTATGGACTATTCAGTTATTAACTGTTCAATAAAAGGTGAATGCAACATGAAAGGACATACAATTAATTTTGTAATCTGTGTTTTGACAAGCAGAATTTTATTATTAGTTATTATCAGTTACCCACCTGAAGTTAGAAAAATATGATCTTTCACTTACTCTATTTTCTCACTCACTGTCTCTTTCATGTAACAGTAAATATATTAATCTCTGACAATTGCACTGCATTATCAAGTATGAAGAACTGCTATATTTGTCTTTTTTGTGTTCTTAGCAAACTCTGAAAGCCAAACATTTACATTCCTTAGAAAGCTGTCTCTTAATCTTTTGCTGAAAAGCAATCCAACTTTAAAAAAATCCACTTGTGTGTAATTACAACCACAAGATGGAGCACAAGCTTAAAATATACCATTCCTTGGCAATACACAGGCAGTTCCTAAAATAAAAATCAAAATGGTCAGGCAGTAGATATTAGCTGCTTAAATATTAGTACATGGCAGTATTTCTTTAATGATATTTATGAGATTTATCTGATGCAAACATGTTTGTAACGAAAATGACCCTGATAATAAATAGCAAAATGTAATTATATCTATAGGAGATGCTTTATTTTCTTGGTCTTCTTAGTTATCAAATTTAAAGGCTTATAACTAAAGTAAGGTTAAAACTTTAGTATATGTAGTGATACAAACAATAATACAGTGGGAACGAGATATGCATTAAATGAATATAAATTGGAAAATAGCAAAGCAGGGTAGTTACAAGAACAGCAGTTCTAGAAACAAAAAATTCAAAGGTAGATTTTGAACCATTACATTAATGAAGCCACATAAACAAAAGCAAATTAAATACAGTCCCTGTATTCACGAGCACAAGCCTAAAGGCCCTTTCATGCAGTTTTTTTAGCAAGGATTTAGTACATTGTGAAGACCAGCATCAGAGAGCTTTCTTTTCTCATGGGTTTACAAATTCTAAGCAGGGATAATAAATAATTTTTGAGTTTCTATATGGATATCAAAATAAATTCTACAAAGAGAAGATGGTGACAGCTCCTTGCTTCATATAAACCTTTATTATAACTAAGATTACATCATGCTTCAGTATTTCAGTAAATTACTTTACAAAGTGTAGAGAAATATTTGAAAAAGACAGACATCCTATTAACCTCAACTGGGTCTCCCTTCCTTACAAAAAGTAAGAAAAAATGTATAAAAAATGTAAAAAAAAATGTATAATGGCTAAAAAGTGTACAGCTGTTTGACATGACAAGAAAAAACAATTGTGGATTATGCTGTCAAAGCGTCAAATAAGGAATCAAATCTGTACCCTACTTTATTTTGTATAATTTCAAGTATTAAAATATTCAGTACTTCTTAAAATACTTACTGATCTTACTGTAATAGAGGGTGGAACGGAAATCTTCTCAATCAGCAAAATCAAATGCTGAGGTAGCATTATATTTATATACCCCCAAGCCTCCAGGTGGAGCACTCCCTGTAGTATGGAGGTGCCCCGAAGACCAGCAGGGCCATCATGGACACTGAAGTCTTTACGCACAGCCCTGCTGGATACCATGGGGACCACTAGGAGACGCTGCAGGGAGGAACAATGTTTATTTGCCATATGCCCCAGAAGTACGTCCGAGTCACATGGACAAGGGGAATGACGTGCTTCTGGGGTGAAGAAAAGGACTTTTGATCAGAAGTGATAGGAGATCACATGGACTGGGGATTGGAACACTTCCAGGTCAGGGAGGATAAAAGGATTGTGGGAGCTCCCAGACAGCGAGCTGAGCTGGGTGGAAGGGTGGCAACGCATCTGGGAGTGGAGGAATTGTTTATTGTGATTTATTTAATGAGTATTGTGGAGGAGAGGGTGCTTTGTGCACTGCGCAGAATAAATATAGCCTACTTTTGGACTTTTATCAGGTGTCTGGCGTCTTGGACAAGGGTTCAAGGGAGCGACAGCGCCCCCTGTCACTATATATACATACATACATATATATATATATATATTGTGGTACATGGCCGGCCGTTCATCCCGGCCAGTACCCCCAGGCCACCAGATGGAGCCCTCCTTGCAGCATAGAGGTGCCCCGAATGCCAGCAGGGAATTATGGACAATGGACTTGTAATGCACAGCCCTGCTGGATACCATGGGGGCCGACGGGAGTCGCTGCAGGGAAGCCCAGAGACTATTTGCCTTACGCCCAGGAAGTACGTCATAGTCACGTGGACAATGGGAACGATGTGCTGACTGGGTGAAGAAAAGAAGGATTTTTATCTGACCGGAAGTGTTCCAGGTCACATGGACAGAGAGGCTGAAACGCTTCCGGGTCAAGGACTATAAAGGACTGTGGGAAATCCCAGACGGAGGAGCTGGGTGGTAGGAGGGCAACGCGTCTGGGAGTGGAGGATTGTGATTATTGTTATTGAATTATTGGTTATTTATGAGTAGTGTGGAGTGGAGGGTGCTTAGTGCACATAATTATTATAATAAAAAGAATTAGTGTGGCACTTTTACCTGGTGTTTGGCATGGTACCTGAGGGTTCAAGGGAGCGCTAGCAGCCCCTACTGCTACAATATATATACACACATACATAAACACACATGCATACATACACACAGTTTTATACAATACAGTAATCCATCCTCGATCGCAGGGGTTGCTTTCCAGAACCCCGCGCGATAGGTGAAAATCCGCGAAGTAGAAACCATATGCTTGTATGGTTATTTTTATATATTTTAAGCCCTTATAAACTCTCCCACACTCACACTGTCAACATTATTAGAGCCCTCTAGACATGAAATAACACCCTTTAGTCAAAAGTTTAAACTGTGCTCCATGACAAGACTGAGATGGCAGTTCTTTCTCACAATTAAAAGAATGCAAATATATCTTCTCTTCAAAGGAGCGCCGTCAGGAGCAGAGAATGTCAGTGAGAGAGCGTGACAGAAAAGCAAACAATCAAAAAATCAATACGTACTGTTGGGCTTTTAAGTATGCGCACCGCGATAAAGCAGCCGCAACAGAAGGGAGCAATGTGAAGGTAGTCTTTCAGCATTTTTAGAGTAGCGTCCATATCTTCTAGGCAAACAGCCTCTGTGCAAACAGCCCCTCTGCTCACACCACCTCTGTCAGGAGCAGAGAAGATCCGAGAGAGACAGAGAAAAGCAAACAATCAAGCACCGCTCGGGAAGCACATCGCATATCGAGGAGTTTTATTTAATACGTAATACATGCTCTGATTGGGTAGCTTCTAAGCCATCTGCCAATAGCGTCCCTTGTATGAAATCAACTGGGCAAACAAACTGAGGAAGCATGTACCATAAATTAAAAGACCCATTGTCCGCAGAAATCCGCGAACCAGCAAAAAATCTGTGATATATATTTAGATATGCTTACATTTAAAATCCGCGATAGACTGAAGCCGCGAAAGTCGAAGTGCGATATAGCGAGGGATCACTGTACTACAATGAATTCAACAGAGTATATCTGCAATCTACAGTTCCTATGATGTCACTTGCAATACCCTTACTCAAGGGTGTCATTCTTGGGATGCCCGTTCCAAGGCATTTAGTCATGTGTACTAATACATAGATTGTTTTTTCCACTCCAAGAGATAGTGAATACAGAAACCTAAACTACCAAGAAATTTCAAAGAGAAAACATAAATGGAAATAAATAAGACCTTTTGGAACCTGCTGACTATTGCACAGATGAAAGTGGCTGAAGGTCCGACTACGGGAGTCTTAAATTCAGATCCTGGCAGGTTGGGGTACCTTCTTTATAGTTGTTAATGGAATCTGTTATTTATTTACAGAATGTTTTACTCCATTAATGACGGTAGATTGCCAGAACGTTCAATGGACTTATAAAAGATTAATTCTATTATTTTTCTGTATTTTCTACAGAAAATACAAATGCTAAATTTCCTTTACTAAGCTACTTTGTTTTCCTTAGCTATATGACACTTGGTACTGGATTATAAGCAGCAGTGTTAATGTCTGTGATGAAAACTTCAATGCATTTTATTACTACATACATTACAAAATACAAGGTGACACAGAAAAACGGGAACTATTGAAGTGCGTAGTGGCAGCCACGTACAGTTGGCAGCAGTGCGGAACAGGGTACATGAGCTGTAAACAATCTCGCCATTTAGTAATTTAGTAATCAATTGCAAGGCAATCAATAGCAGCTGTGCCAGAATTGTTCAATAACTGTGTCCTCTTAAGATTCGGTGACATTCCCTGGCCCTCAAGATCACTGGATTTGTCCGTTTGTGATTTTTTCTTGTGGGGCTACCTTAAGAGTCAGGTCTACACGACTCGGCCAAGGACACTGTATGAATTGAAACAAAGAATTCAAGACGAAATTCGTGGTATCCCAGCTGAGGTGTTGCAGCGATCAATGTGGAACCTCAACAGCAGATTGGAAGAATGCATACGTACAGGAGGACGCCATCTACAGGACGTAATTTTCAGACATTGATAATTTGGATTACTGTCTCTTAAAAGGCAAGTTGTAGTGGTTCAACTGCTGTCAGTAAAATGTTTTTGTTGGATTTCTTCTATTTTTATTGGGTTTTTCAAAAGTTCCTGTTTTTCCTGTGTCACCCTGTATATTACAATTAAGGGTGATTCACAATCCCAAGACTATATGCCAAGCAGAGTGTAACTTCTGGATAGATACATGAAGATACAGTTGTTTTTCTTATGTCACAATATTTTGTCCCTGTGATTGGCTATTTAGTTATCCTTGTGATTTGTGGATAGAAACTGTCTCAGAATCTACTGGTGTGAGTTTTGATGGTTCTGTGATTTAATTTCATTTAATGTTTTAAATTTAATTTACTCTAATTTACTAAGGAATAAGTGGAGACCACAGAAAAAAACACCAAGCCCAGGAATACACATGCTGGAATCGTTCACAGGTAATGTCTAATCCAAGTTAATTTTTAAAATCAAACACAGATAGTATCACCCAGCGACCCTTTAAAAAGGGGAATCAACTGTTAAAATATGTAAACAAAGTACACTACCAATCAAAAGATTTAGAACATATTAGTTTTTCCAGATTTTTTTCAAATCTAATCAGTTGAAATGCAATGAATGACCCAAAATGGTGAAAAGATAAGCAGTAAACTGCCAGAGGTTAAAATGTAAAATTCAGGTTAGCAAAAACTGAAAAAAAGAAATATCAGACTATTACAAATGAGTCTTCTTTAGGCAACAACAAATAGGCTAGAACCTACAGATGTTCTGAAGCAAATAAAGAAAATTAAGCCTTGCAAGTTGAAGCAAACAATTTGCACATGTGACCCTAATTCTGTTGGTTATATAAAAACCCTCTGTCTGTCTTAAAGCAGAGGTGGAAAGAAAATGGCAATTAACAAATTTAATGAAACAAAGTATTATTATCCTTTGAAGTATAAGCCTCTCATTTAGAGAAACTAAAAAAAAATCAGTGTCAGTGAGAATGGTGTCCTACACAATCCAAAAGGTAATTGGAAAGCAGAAGAAATTCTGATAGAACAGGATATGGCAGACCCAAAATCACAACCAAATCAGAAGACACATTTCTGAGGGTCACCAGCTTGCGTGATAGCACAACAGCACAGCTTAACAGTGATCAAAAAAACCAAGTATCAGCTTCTACTGTGAAGAAGAGACTTTGTGCTGCAGGTTTGACAGGGCGAGTGGCAGTAAGAAAGACATTCCTTAAAGTACATAGGGCCTTGAAATACTGGCAGTAGACTACTACAGACTGGAAGAAGGTTTTATGGATCAATGAATGAAAATTTGAAATCTTCATTTCATTATGCAGTGTGTGTACACGGTCGAACTGGTGAAAGGATGGTTCCTCAGTGTGCGACACCAACTGTCAAACATGGAGGAGGAAGTTTGACAGTTTGGGGTTCTTTTGCTGGAGATAGAACTGGAGGCTTGTAAAGAGTGTCTGGCATTCTGAATCCAGACGGTTACCACAGTTTGGCTGCTATATCAGCAAAATGTGGCTGCTTTGAAGAGTCAAAAATTTTTAAATAAAATTTTGCACACTGAATGATTCCATTGCTTATTTTTTATTTGCCATTGTCTATTTTTTCTATGTCTTGATTTAATGAAACACTAAGACGTGAAATTGTGTTCCTTTACATAAGAACTGAAAAAACTGAGGTGTTCTAAAACTTTTGACCAGTAGGACATCTGCATGATTTTTGTGGAATAAGTATATTAACTGGAAATATTCTTAAAGTTTAAATGTTGTTTTATAAATAATAAACTAATGATGAGCAAAAGATTAACACAATAAATACAGTTTACTGAAATGTAATGCAGATCTTTTAATCAGAAATCAAAAATGTTAAAGTGTAGTACTGTATAGCAAGGTCTTTTTGAATAGTAACCAGCTTGAAAAATCTGCACACTGTGTTAACAAACTCACAATAAGGAATCCCTACAGGTCACTGGCCCAAACAACTTTACAGTACTGTACTGATTAGTTACTTAAACACATACATACACAGTTGGAGGTGAGGCCTCTTAGGCCACTTACAAGGAGTCACGGTGGGGATGGAGCCTATGACCTTTTAACCATTAGGCTACAGTGTTTGGAATGTTTTATTTAATGGGCATTTTATTGTACTGTTACTTTTTACAAGTTGAAAGTTTTAAGGAAGCAACAATATTAATTTGTTAACTGAAATGTCAAGCAGATGAATTTTTGTAAAACTCGGCTTTGTTCGTTATGGAACCACACTCTATGAAAAGCGCCCTCTCTGCTTTGCTTTTTCTTTGTCGTATTTTCATCGGCTAAGCTAACTCCTTTAGTCTTTCATAACACACACACAGTGCTTAAAATAGAAATGTCTGCTCATGACATGCTTCCAACTAAAGTTTGGTTATTTAGGAGTGGTTTCTACAATAAAAAAGTTACACTTGATTTGAATTAATGACCTATAAGGGCCGGTTTATACTTCATGCTCAGAAGGTGTACACGCACACATCATAGCTGCCACACGTTTCCACAGTTCATTTGATACGTCCTCAGAAATTAACGCGACACGTGCGCAAGTTGTAGTACCAGTAAAAAATAGGGGGTGCAGTGTGTTGAAGTTGGATGTGACGTCAGAGTCTCGGTTTACTATCAACATGTGACAGCAAGATGCTTTGCAGATCCTACAGGATCAATGTGCATGCTTTGATAGTTGATTAATGGTTCAATGTGGTGAAGCAAAATGCTGACGTACAAATGTATTAGTGGTGCTTTTTTTTCCCCAAGCATCATATATTCCCCATTGTAATACATTTTAAAGGTCTTGCATACCATCATCTGTACTGTGTTTTTTTTTTTTTTTTTGCACCTTCACAACAGCATCAGAATGAACAGAATGTATGGCAGCATATTTGAGCCACAGAGAAAAAAAAATTAAGGGCACAGTGAAAAGGTCTATCTCGTGCTTAAAGTGGAAATTTCGGCTTTAATCTCAAAATTTCCACTTCAATCTTGTAGTTCATTTTGTCATTAAAGTAGACCATTATAAACATCATCTTAAAACCGGCCTAGTTGTTAATCATTACATGTTTCTGGGGAGTTCTCCTGGGCCAATAAGAGGCAGCAGGCAGCAACTGACACACAGAACACAATAAATGTGTTATACTAGGCTGACCCGCCTTTTAAGGCGACCGACTTTTAAGCTGACCACTTCTTAAGGCAATTCAATATGTAGATCAATTTGATATTTTATACAAACTCATTAATTTGGTTATATTGCATTTGAGCGGTATTACTTTATTACTCGTAGTTTCTGTTATTTTTGTGATGAAATTTAAACTTTTTTTCTATATTGAGGTCGCCCTTTTGAACCCCCCTGATATTTACTACGCGGTGAGGCATTTGTACTCCATCAACATTAATTATTTCCAGAGACATAATTTTGTCTATTTTTCCAGTGCATCGCGCACAAAAGCAAGAGAAAGATGGGAGCACCAGAACTCTGCTCACATCATGTCGCTTCGTACCGCAAGCTGCAAGTAGTAAGTCTGTGATAAGCGGAATACCGCTATGTTTTCCACTCACGGGATGGAAGGACAACCCCGACAGCTTTTATATAGTAAGAAAGAAGAAGAAGATACCGCAGTCTGGAGTAGAAAATAATCTTTTACCTGGAAAAACGAAACTACAAATCCCATCGGGCATTGCAAAATGGGCAGGCGTGTGTGAAACTCCGCGCCTGCATAGCACTCACGGGACGGAAGGACACCCGACCGCTTTAATATAGAAAGATTCCAACTCTATGCACATTTAGAATCCATAGATTTATACTTGATATCACTTTCATGATGAAATGCACTAAAGTATATACAGTGGAACCTCGAGATACGAGTTTAATTCGTTCCAGCACTGAGCTTGTATAGCAAATTTCTCGTATTTAGAACAAACTTCCTTTTACAATCCCTTCCTTTCAAAGATCCAAGAGGACACTGGGAAAATGACCTCTCAATTAATATATCAGAAAAGGAGTGGAAAGTAGCAATGCAGAGAATTCACTCAAGCTCCATATGCGCAAAGCATACAATTATACAACTCAAAATTATATATCGAGCACATCTGTCTCGACTAAAACTCTCCAAAATGTTTCCAGGGCATGATCCAACCTGCGAACGTTGCAACCAAGCCCCAGCCTCACTAGGTCACATGTTCTGGGCCTGCTCCAAATTAACATTATTCTGGACAAAAATTTTTAATTACCTCTCAGACAGTCTTGGACTCACAATCCCTCCTAACCCATTAACAGCTGTGTTTGGGGTTCTTCCAGAGGGTCTTAAAGTGGAGAAAGACAAACAAACTGTGATTGCATTCACTACACTGTTGGCACGCAGACTTATTCTGATAAACTGGAAGAACCCAAACTCTCCTCTTTTAAGTCAGTGGGAAACTGATGTGTTTATATTATTTAAAATTGGAAAAAATCAAATACTCAGTTAGAGGATCTGTGCAGACTTTTTTCAAAACATGGCAGGATCTAATCAGTAATATTTTGAAATGATTTTATAAAGCACAGAGAATTTGTTGATTTAGGTATTTTTAAAAGCCTTAAATTTTACACCGTTTGGCTTGCTCTCTCTCTCAAGGGTGGGGATTGATCTGTTCTTAGCATAATTCTTTTTTTTTTTTTTGTAAAACTTGATTGCTATGTATTGATTGTAATAAAATTTAAATAAATAAAAAAAAAAAGAACAAACTTCCCCATTGAAAATAATGGAAATCCAGTTAATCCGTTCCGCACCCCCAAAAATATCAACATAAAAATCAATTTTCCTAACAAATAAAACTAATAATATATACAAGTGGAACCTTGGTTTACAAGTGTTTTGCAAGACGAGCTAAATTGAACGAGCTAAAGCGAATTGAGCGATGTCTTGCAATACAAGTAGTATGGATACACTTTGTCTGCTGAGCGTCATGTGAGCATAACTGAGCTGATGGTTCTTCTCTCGTGCGCATCTCTCTCTCTCCTTATCTCGCTCACGCACGTGTGTGTGTGTGTCTCTCTCTCTCTCTCCTTCTCTCTTTTGCTCGCTCGCGCACGCGTCTCTCTCTCTCTCTCTCTGGCAATTGTCTCCTATTCTCCGTCTGCATGTCCGCGATATTTTTGGATACGCTTATACAGCTACAGCGAAACAATGAAATCACAAGCGCACAAACGGGTAGATCCTCACGCTACGGGAGAACAAGGAACACTGAGTGAGCTGACAGGCTGGCAGCGTCAGCTTGGGTGAATCCCCAAGTCGAGGCGGATCGGGAAACACGTCACGCATAACCACAGCCTGGCTCGTGGCTCGTTATGCGAGCCAATGCTAGTATTTAGATCCGAATTTTTCGCTCATACTTTCCTCTTATCTTGAATTTCTCGTATACAGAGGTGATCGTATCTAGAGGTTCCACTGTATGACATTTTACATATAAATTGTTAACTTCATTTAAATAATAAATATTGTTAAAAATTACAAGTGGTTGGCACGTTGGTGGAACGGTAGCACTGCTTCCTCGCTGGGAGTCATGTGCCTGGTTTTCCCTGCCTGGAGTTTGCATGTTTTCCTGGCGTGTGTCCACAGTGTGCTCCGGTTTCCTTCCAACGACATGCAGGTTTTGGGATTTGTTGATGTTAAAATGACACTAGTGTATGTGTGTGCTTCCATTCATCTTGCGATGAGCTGGGGTCCCATCCAGTGATCTTTTCTGTCTCACACCTGATGCTTGTTGGAATGGGCACGTCCCTGGATTGATGGATGTAATCATTAAATATCCTTACTTTTCAGAGATATTGTGGCAAGGTGTCCTTGGAATTTAATGGATGTTTCGGGCACATGCGTTACAGCGCGTGAAGTATAAACCTGGCATTAGGTGCCTTACTTTTCAGCTGACAATCTTGACTAGGCCTTATTTTTGGGGTAGGACTTATAACAGAACAGCCTGAAAATCATGTTAGGGCTTATTTTCTGAGTAGGTTTTTTTTTTCAGGGAAACACGGTAGAAGGAGTCTACTGATGGCTTTGACTGAAGTGGAGTGGAGTGTTGCATGGCACTTAAGACAAAGGCTGAGGGTTTATAAACTTCGGTCAGGTGCCCACAGAACACTTGATATTTTTGAGTGGCAAGCAATGTGTAACTGAGGAGTAACACAGTTTCTTTTAATTGAAAATTACCTATACTTCATATGGACAGGCGTCTCAAAGTAGGTGAAGTGCTTAACCTGACTTGATTTTGATTTTTGGCTTGTCCCAGTGCTTTGGCTGCATTATATATTTCTCGATTTGTTTGCAATGGACTATGACTTTGGTCCATGTCAGGGGTGGGCAATGTCGGTCCGCAGTTGCTGTAGGTTTTTGTTCCAACCCAGTTTCTTAATGAGAAAACAATTATTGCTGATGAAACACTTATTGCTTAAGTGACATTTTGATGCTTCATTTTAGTGGTCTCGCTTGTTATGGTTCTCCACCCTCGATTGCTTATTTCAATCTTAAACACCTGCATTCATTGGTTTAATGGCTCCTTATTAGCAATAAAATGTAAATGACAAAGCAGCCAGCAGTTCTCCATCCAGTTTGTTTTCATTTACATCTGTGTGTGTTCATCATGCACTGTTTGATTTAATAAAACCGTAACAGACTGAAAATGATCTATTTTAGACTTCAAATCATTTGGATGATATCCCTGGAGAGGAAAAAAGTCTACGATATAAGAAGCTTACATTGCAGACTAACAAGCCATACAATTAAATAAGGTGTTAGACTGGCAAGGATTGGTTTGTAATTAAGCAGCTGGGTTGGAATGAAAACCTGTAGCCACTGCGGCTCTCCAGCTACTGTGGGCTTTTGGCTAATGAAATGAAAGCATAATGCAATGAATAATATCAGTTAGGTCAGTTAAATTCTGTGACCCCGAGTGTTTACCACCACATTTGTGAGGGCCATATTATTTACAAATACCACTTTCAGTTTGGGCCTGTCACTGTCTGTGCCGAGTTTTTATTTTCTCTCCATTTATATGTGAGTTTGTCCTTAGAGGGTTTCTTTTTTAATCCCATACACCCAACATGTGTGTTTTATTAATATGTACTGTAACTCTAATTTGGTTTCAATTGTATCAGTTTGCCTTGCCTTTCAACAAATAAGCCTGCATCCTAGAATTAAAATAAACAGGATCATTAAAGGATAGACTTCTTAACAAAAAGAATGACATACATTTTATAACATACACCTGTACCCAAAGAGAGTTAAGATCAGGATGACTTAAAACTATGATCAAATACTTTTTGACAGGTGAAGCATCGCCAGATTAACATGCTTTATTAAAGTCACAAATTTAAGTGATTTGACAATCTCTTAATTTAAAGTAAAACTCACTTGCCATTAAACCCCACTGTCTGTGTACTGTAGCAAGCGTATTTTAAATAAATTAGATGGAGTAATTTCTTTGTGTTTTTTGCAAGTCCCACTTTTTATAACAAGCCATAACAGTATTAATTCAGTGCTATATGATTCGTTCCATTGTCTCATCACTCAACTTTCAATTGTAAAAATTGGTAAAGTTTTTTCTAAATTACATGGAATAATCTCACACTTTCATGCAGAAAAAGTTTTATCCCCTAAAACAACATTGTAATTAGGAATCTGTAACAGACACTGGACACAGGGTGTGGTGAACAAAGAGCTTTATTTCAGGCTTTGAATTTCAGTTTGTGAGTCATGCCAAATAACTGCAAAGCCTCCCAATAAACAGCACTCCCTTTTTTCTTCAAAGTTCTCGTGCACTAATACTACCTCCTCCTCCCCTATTATTACATAGCCTTGGTGCTTGTGGAATCTGTGTTTTACCCCACAAGAAGGGAGAGGAAAGAACAAAACAGGAGGACATATGAGGGTGTCTAAAGAGATTCCATTAAGTGTACAACCTTCTTCAATGACCACCAGAAACAGGCGGTGTTTAACTCCATGTAATAAATGATTGGTTTTAATGTAACTTATTCAGTTGCTACTTACTGTTCTGGAGCAGCTATCCCATTCTTTTATCCACAGCTTTTAATAAACAAAGACTCTGTGTCGCAACTGATTAGGAGAGTTTCGATAGCGAAAAATGATTTGATTTTTGAGCCCAACACAATAACAACATATCATTGGAGAAACTATTCATACTGATCCTGTTCACAATTTTGTTATTCCACCAATTTCATTTAAAAATACAAATTAACAAAATTAAAAAAAAAAAAAAAGAATTGACAAATGAGATACAAAACGCATAGATTGATCCCAAGTTCAATTAATTACTTTTCCAACAATTAGAGCGTTTACAGTACTGATAAGGAACTACTGGCATAAATAAAATATGCTTACGGAGTAAATCTTTAATTGGTGTACTAAAAGTCAAGCATAGCTTAGCTAAACATGTGAAGTTCACTCTGGAAAATAGCCAGGACAAGCAAAAGGAAAAAGGATTTGTGGAATCAGCTTGTCGATTACTGAACTCAAATCACTTGAGTGCTCGCCAACATCAACCATTCAACTTCTGCTTTATTCTGCCTCCAGTGGGGCAGTAAAATTTTTAATATTCTATTGTTCAATTTGTGGGTTCTGTGATACCTGTTAGTTATATTATAGTAGCTGAAATGTTATTATTTGAAATGTGTGCTGTACTCATCATAACTTACTGTAAAGTTCTTAAATCAGCATTAACTCAGATGCATTGAATCTTGGTAGTTGTATTTGCTCTTGGCTACCATGCCACATGAACACCTTCAACCAACTAGTAAAACAAGGAATCCTCTAGTGCTGTACACGACTAACACTTCCTTACATATGATGGGTTCTTAGTCTCCTCTTGGACCAGCAGCTATCATTTTGCAGGACTATATGACTTCCCTTAACAAGTATTTGCAAGGTGCTTCTCCATTCCAACTTAGCTGATCATTAATGCCCCTTCCAGGGCCAATCTTCGTACATCATCATTTATACAGTGTTGTCAACAGTTGCCAATGTTCATTCTCTTGTCGACAAGATTTGCACTTGTTAGCACCCAGTCAGTTCTGTCTTGGATGTAGCTATTTTTGTGCTTCAGCTTACACAGGCTTCACTCACTTTTTGATCACCCTCTTTAAAACAATTCATGCATTGCTATGCTATAGTCAACTCAACTTTCCATGCATATTGCTCATATGTCTTCTTACATTATCCTGAGAATCATGGCTCTAAAAATTTTTTTTGAAAGAGTTAGAGTGGATCTGCAGGGTGCACCAAGATATACACTCACCTGCCATGCTTGTTGCTCACATGTCGTCATGCATTATCCTGAACATCATAGCTCTAAGAAAGATTGTGAGAATTAAAAAATCCCAGAAAAGATTGAAAATCAATTCCTTTAAATGTAAAACTTGAAGTGATTAAATGCAGGTAAACCACTTTATTAAACAGCATTTAATGAAGGGCAATGTCCTATCAGAGTTTATTTTGATGACTAATACTATCATTGAATTAATTCTCCCAATTTGCAAGTATTTTCGTGTAATTTAAACAAAAATGGGGTGATATTTGGGTCTAGGGAATATTAGGTATTTGTATTTTGAAAATTCAGCAATGAATTGGCTTTGTAAAGCAGAGGAAGCCTATAGGCAATGGGCCCTATGGCTCAAATAGTGCTATTTACTTGCCATTTTAGAACTCCAACTCCAATAGTAATAATAATAATAATACATTTTATTTATGTAGTGCCTTTCCCATGCTCAAGGCACTTCACAGAGTTTAAGCGAACAGCAGGGTATACAGTACATAGAATTGTACTAAACCAGATAAATAAATAACGAAGAGTAAGATAGTAAATTCAGAGAAAATCCTAACAGATAACATAACTGATGGTCTCGCACACACACACACACACAGGTTACATGAGCATCTTGACAGAGAGGCAAACTGAGAGAAGGGGAATGAAGTCAAGTAGAGCTAACAGCCTTCCTGAACAGATGAGTTTTAAGTTGTTTTTTATAATAATTCATGGAGTCAGCTGATCTGATTCATTTCGGTAGGTCATTCCAGAGTCTGGGCGCCATACAGCTGAAGGCCCTGCTGTCACCCATCGAGTGTTCATTAGTGTGGGGCACAACAAGATTACCAGAATCAGAGGACCTTAGTGGGCGGGCAGGCACATAGTGATGGAGGAGGTCAATGATGCAGTTTGGCACGAGGTCGTTTAAGGCTTTGTGGGTTATTAGTAGGATTTTACATTCAATTCTGTAAGACACACCAGGATGGGTATGATGTGCTCACTGCTGCTGGTCTGTGTTAGGACTCTTGCAGCTGAGTTTTGAATAAGCTGGAGCTGTGATATAAGATTAGACAGGGCACCTGCCAGCAGTGAGTTACAATAATCGATGTGGGATGTGATAAAAGCAGGGACAACTTTCTCAGCGTTAGAAAAGGAGAGGAAGGAGCGAACATGTGATATGTTACGGAGGTGAAAGTAAGAATGTTTTTTAAAGTAATTTATTTGGGTGAAATAAGAAAGGGAGGAATCAAAAATGACACCAAGATTCTTTGCAGGAGAGGCAGGTCTGATGAGATCACCGCCAAGATGGACTGGGAAGGAGCTCATTTTATTAAGTTGCACTTTAGTCCCAATTTGCAGGAGTTCAGTTTTGTTGCAATTTAATTTTAAAGAGTTCTGCTCCATCCAGGTTTTAGTTTCACTGAAGCAAGTTGTGAGCTGTGAAAGCTCTGATGAAGTTCCACTTTTAACAATGAAATAGAGCTGAGTATTGTCTGTATAAAAATGATAACCCAGTCCAAAGCTACGAATAATATGGCCAAGGGGAAGCATATAAATACAGAAAAGCAGAGGACCAAAGACAGAGCCCTGAGGAACTCCTTGTGTTACAGGTGCTATGCTGGACCTGCTGTTGCCAAGACTAACAAACTCTTGCCTATCAGTCAGATAGGACTTGAACCATTGGAGAGCAGTGCCAGAGATACCCAGCATGGTCTCCATTCTAGACAGTAGACTGTCATGTCTAACAGAATTAATATGCTGGTTTGTCCAGAGTCTGCTGCCATAAGCAAATTATTGGTTATCCGTAGCAGAGCAGTTTCACAGCTATGCTGTGCTCAGAAACCAGACTGAAAGGGTTCCATCAAATTATTAGAAGTTAAGTAATTGGTGAGTTGGGAAGCTACAACAAGCTCAAGAACTTTTGACAGAAAAGGTAAGTGAGAAATAGACCGAAAATTGTTAAGATTGTCAACATCAAGACCAGACTTTTTTAACATTGGGGTTACAGAAGCGGTTTTAAAAGTGAGCAACACAAAGCCAGAGTCAAGGGATGAGTTTATTATTGTTGTAGCAGTCGGGATTATGGCATGAAGGCAGGATTTAAGTAGTGTGCTGGGGATTGGGTTCAGTACACAAGTAGTCGGCCTCATCTTACAAAGCAGGTCATTAACAAAAGCAGATGCGACTGGTGAGAACTTAGAGAAGGTGCTGGATGGAGTGGGAAAACAGGGAGAGATATAAACAGATGATGTATTTATGTTAGTTGAATTATTTAGATCTTTAATTTTGTAGTTGGGCCAGATACGGGTTGGAGTAGTTTATTAACTACTAAGAACAAAACCCTTGGGTTATCATGGACACTTTCTATTATTCTGCCATAATGGGTGTTCTTGGCAGTAGTTAGTGCTTCTCTGTAAGCTCTTTGAGGGTCAGAGAAAGCCTGGATGTGCACGGTGAGGCCAGACTTGCGTAACATTCTCTCAAGGTGTCTGCCAGCTGCTTTCATAGATCATAATTCTGAATTATACCAAGGAGCTGAATGCTTAAAGGAAACCTGTTTATGTTTTGAAGGAGCTGTTTTATCTAATGCTGAATGAAGGGCTGTGTTAGAATGGTCAACAAGACTGTTGATGGAATAGGTAAAGACAGTAAAAGATCAGAAATGGATCCAGAAAAGATAGAGGGACAGATATTTTAAGGATTCTGTAGGAAATTTGCTGTTTACAGGTAAGAGGAGGCAAAGGTAATGAGACAGTGAAAAGCTCTGCTTTATGGTCAAAGAGTCCCAAATCAGTGCTGTAAATGTTGGCAGCAGATAGTCCAGATGTACAGATCAGATCCAATATATGACCACCAAAGTGGGTGGGAAAATGAACATGTTGTGTCAAGTCAAAACAGTCCAGTAAGGATAGGAATTAACTTTTCAGGTTAGGTGTGGGGATGGCAATATGGATACTGAAATCACCAAGAAGACTGACTCTCTGGGAAAAGGAACTTGGGTGGGTTAATAGTTCAGTCAGATCAGATAAGAAGGATGCATTGTATTTTGAAGGACGATAAAGAACAATGAGTAAGACAAGACCTGATTCCGTTATTAGTTTAAGAGCCAGACATTCGAAAGATAATGAACAATCAAGTGGGATTCTTTTGATATTTAATTCCACTATGACAATTACTGCAAGTCCTCCGCCCTGTCTTGAGCTACGAGGCTCTGTGAGCAAAGTGTAACCAGGTGGTGTCGCCTCTATGAGAGACGTAAATTAATTCAGTTTTTGCCAAGTCTTCCGTTAAACACAGCATATCAAGTTTGGTGTCAATGATGAATTCTGACAGCACCAAAGCTCTGCCATTAAGAGATCTCAAATTAAACAATGCAATATTTAGTTAATGAGGTTTCTTTTTGCACCGAGACGTGACTGGAGTTTATTCTCACATATTGTGAATTTGGCACACTGACACTTCTATTTCCAGAGCCATGACTAGGACAGCGTATTCCTGAGCAGATGCTGCCTGTGATCTTTTCATTCACAGCCCGGCGATGGCGGTGACCTCAGCTGCGATGTACACATTTTGGGGGCCACAAAATACTGGTGTCTTTTAGGATATTCCTGTCAGACCGTTTGCTCTGGACAAACTGTTTAATATGAAGGAGTTTGTCGTGAGAGTATTTTAGCATGATATTGAGCAATACTTATCTAAAAGCAGTGGAGAAAGAGCACAGCAGAGCCAGTGAGACAGGCAGGTGCAGTAGCGTAGATAAGTGGCAATAGCAAAGCAGCAGAAAGCATAGCAGGAGGAGGCAGCAGGATTTGGAGGTTCCAACAACCCTGGGTATTACAGGCGTGATCACCTCAGAGCCGCAAGCCAGGTGGGAGTGAAAATCAGATCGGTTCTTAGTCATAAAGTACAATAAAATTAATCGAGAGCAGACCAGCATAGCAACTATAATCAAGGAGACAGATCATCCCAGGCTCCCAGATCGCCAAGGTACAAAGAAATGTTCGTAGGTTTCATCCCATGATCCACAGATTCAGTTGTTCTCAGTCAAGGTAAAGTCCATAAAGTCCGTAATTATTAATCCAAATCCATACAATTCGAGTCAGCTACATCCACAAACTATACGTTCAATAAAGAAAATAAAACAAGCATTAAAAAAAGTGCAGGATTAAGGCGAATCTTACGAAAAGTGCTGTTAACAGGGAGGAGCCGCAGCAGCATGTGTGCGCCAGCATCCCCTCCTCTGTTGTTTTCAAGAATTGAAGACTAATATGCAGCTTGCTTGTAATCTTCGCTTAAAGTTATTGGTTATGTTTGCTCTGTCAGCACCAAATTTTACAGAGATGTTTAGGAAGCTTTGTTAAATCTTTGCAGGTGTATCTTTTATCCTTAGTAGCTTCTGTAGTTGTACAAGGGCCGTCAGTTATGGGCAGATTGGAAGAAACCAGTGTGCAGAAAGCATCAATACAACCAGATGAGAATATTCACTTCCCATTCTACCAATTTACTCAGTCTTATGTTTACAAATTGTTACATAGGAGTCTCTCTTACTTGCTGTTTAGGACATTTTTTGCATCCAGAAAGAAACATACTGGGCTTGTCATTGTTGTTTTGGGAACCTGAAATTAGTCTCCCATTACAACCTCACTGAAGAGAAAACCTCATTTTGTGTCTCTTGAGGAGTGTACCCTCCTGTGTCATGTCCTTCTCTCCTAGGTTATCTTAAAATAGTTTAACAATCTACATAACCTTTCCAGTAAGGTCAATTTTTTATAATAACAATAAATTGGACAAGCCTCCCTAGTGGGTTCCCACACCAGTTACAGCATATACACTACTTAACTTGCAGGAGTACAGGCAGGTTGTCATCTTCTCAACTCAAAGGTACAGCAAACTGCAGTAAAGATCTGTCCATTTTTTAGTTCAGTAAAATGAGATGAGAAACACTCCCAATAATAATAAGTGGTATAAACACAAAAGTAACAGTTTTAACCTGCAAAAACACAAGCTAGTTACACATGGAGGATGGACCTCATTTATATATATGACGCCAGTTACAGTATTCATCCATAGCATTAATGCTGCCTCTGGGCAGTTGTACAATTGATGGTGGTCACCAAAACAATTTTGAGTATAGCGAAGAAAAGCTAAAAAGAATTATGAATTATGGGACTGGAAGATTTCTGGCTGTGCGTAGACTTGGGAATGAAGTTGAAGCCATTGTGCACTTCTTCTGTGCTACTTAAAGCACAAAATACAGTATATCTATCTCTGAACTTGAAGAATCTGTTAATTATAATTTGTAGCTTGTAGTAGGACAATGTACCAGTATTATAAATGCAGTGAGCCTTCTCTATCTCTGTGTTCCTTCAGGCAAGAGCTGGAAACCATTTAGCCAGACTATAGAATTAAAAAAACAAATAATAATAGAGTTGTCACTTCCAGTTCCCTTAATATACATATTGATACTATATAAGCGTTCCTCAAATTCGTGGCCATTTCTTTCCTCCATGGCCATATCTTTAATCAATTTAGAATTTATGTATAATGGCAAACACATACCAGCTTATTTTTGTTCCAGTTTTAACACTAGAATTGCCAGAGTCTACGAAAAAACTTGTAGATCCGGCCCACCTTAAAACCGTTCTCACTTCTCTGCCAGCGTCCTTTGTCTTCTAAATGATTAACAGGAGCAACAAGCAGCCGGCTATTCCACCCCCCACCGTCACAGAACGTTCTCTAAGTTTTCCTAGCTCATGCCTTGATTGATTATCTGGGAGTGAAGTGGAGTTTTAGAGTGGAAATAATAGATCATTATTTGGAACACATGCATTTCATGTCTGTTCCGTTTCTACAGTAATCTGTGTCAACACATTGTTAAAACAGAAACTTTTTCATATTATTTTCTAGTGTTAAAAAGCAAATTCTGCCCTGACTGTGGCAAAAACTACTGTTATCATAATCAACAGAGAGGCTGTCTCTAAAATCAGGCATGTCGGAGTGTTGACTCTGCCAGAATCAAAGTCTTATAGCATCATGAGGCAAATATTTTTGATGGGTCAGTGGAAACCAAATGACACGTATGAGATAATAAATTTACAGTAGGGAGCTGAGAGCTTGTATATTAAGTGTCCATATGTCAGAAGGTGTCACGTGATGTTAACCAGTCATTGTTTTCGATTGTTTGTCAATCTATTATTTCACAGTGTAGACTGTTCTCATAAAAGCAATATAAAAAAAAAGAAAAACATCGAAAGATAATAAGAATATACATGTTGGCATGAACTATTTCTAGCCTTTGGTCTTATGCATCATATGTTCTGTGACACATTTTCCTGACAGCATTAAGGTCCTGAGTACTACTAGTGCCAGCGGCTAGATGTGTCTGTGTTAGTTGCATCTTCTTTTAACATGCTTTTTGATTATCAGTTAACTTTTTTCTTGATTAAATAAAAACACACTTATTAGCTATATTGTGTGAACGTTGGCCCGGACACACACAGACGGACAACACCCACACGCTGTTTATTTACAATTAATTGTTTACA
This sequence comes from Polypterus senegalus, assembly GCF_016835505.1. Classification (NCBI taxonomy): domain Eukaryota; kingdom Metazoa; phylum Chordata; class Cladistia; order Polypteriformes; family Polypteridae; genus Polypterus; species Polypterus senegalus. The sequence continues at coordinate 169,055,274 of NC_053159.1, forward strand.
AAAGTCACGTGCACCACAAACCCCAGTGCCTCTTGCACCGATTCCCCAAAGTCCAGGCCTCACTCTTCCAGTGCCTCTCTCTCTTTGACCGCCTCCCGTCCTCTCTCCAGCTCTGTCCTCTTCCACCCGACATCCACTGCTGACTGGAGGGAGGCGGCCCCTTTTATAGGAACCCAGATGGGCTCCAGCTGCTTCCCAGCAATCTCCCGCGGACACACCCCCGTGTGGCGGAAGTGCCGGCTGCGCACCCGGAAGCCATCCGGGTGTCCCCTGTCGTCTTCCCCCCGGCACTTCCTGGTGTGGCGGAAGTGCCGGGCTCCTGGGATAATCAGGCACTGCGGTGCAGCCTGGCGGTGGCCACGGGTCCCTACAGGGCTGGGCTTCCAAGCCCTCTACCCGAGGCCTCCAGTATAACCAGGACGGACGCCCCCTCTCGGTCTGGAGGAGGCACAAGCCCTCCTCTGGTCCTCCTGGGCGTCCCGGCCGGGGACCACAATTGTTATAAAATGTTAGTAATCTGTAAATCTTTAAAACAACCCAAAAAAGGAGCAGAAAAACATAGCTGAAAATAGCAATATTGGATAAATCATATTTGAAGTGTAATTTTTCACCAAGCACTCGCCCTAACCTAATCTTTTACCTTGCTCTCTTTTAATCCACACAAAACTCATGTCTTTTTACCTCTCAGCCAGTCAAGTCACTGCCCAGAAATCACCTTTTGACTCTACCTGCCCCAAGGGAGAAAACTTATTTGGCTTCTTGCTTGTTCATTATGGTCCCTTTGTGACTTTGGTGATCGCTGAGTACAGTATTTGTTTCCAGGGTACACTCTGCAAAGACAGGGCTTACTGTTTCCTAGCAGCTCCTGAACCTTATCCCACATACACATAGCCCTGTCAAGCTACCAGAATAGCATTCTTTGTCAGTAGTTTATCTGTCCCATGTCTTTTTAGTGTCCCTTCTTTTGATTTCTGGCAACTATCTGCCAAACCACAACTTACATTAGATGTTATCCTTTTTTTTAATAAATATTGTCAACACTGTTATACAAGTAATATGTTTAGTTCTCACTTCAAAACAGAACCAGGGTAGGTATTCTAAAGCTCATCACTTCGCATTGGTATCACACTTCTAATTCCACCTACTATTTAACCCATAATATATGTCTCTGTAACTCAAAAACTATGAAGCATTCAGCAACTCAATTGCATAATGTTGGTATACAGTATTTGGTTTATTAAACAGTTATTATTGTTTGTTAAGGCAAAACTGATTAAAGAAGTAACCAAAGTTATTATTTTTCACCCAGGACATAACTTACGTACTTTGCAATTGATGGGAAGTTAAGCATAGCAGATCTAATACATCATACTAACATGTAGATTACTACAGCACACTAAGCTTGGACTCAGTGATGAGTGCTGTACAAAAATTGCCTTTACTGGACTATTCTTTTTTCTAAGAGCATGTTTGCTCACAAAATACATTGATATTTTACAGTCTGCTATTTTCTAAAAACAAAACAAAAACTAAAAACTAAACAAAAAGTACTTATTTTTCAAAACACCATTGGTCTTGCATAAACGTTCCGCATGAGCTCATCATTTATTATTTTTTTCTTTTTTACTGTTTGGTGGCCACAACATAGTAATAACATTGGGTTACTGTAGATCATATTAGGTAGTGTACGACAATACAGCATGTAGCCCCTTATATAAGGTTAGCCTGAAAACATGGTAATATTGCCAGCGCTCCTGATTTTCTTGGGAAAGCAATGTTGTACTTTACATTAATTTCTTACTTCTTCATTCACAACATTTGTATATTGTGCATTAGAGCTATTTTGGCATGTAAAGTGTTTTATGCTCTTATTGTGTTGTTCTCAATGCTTGCCTCTTACATTTATCTAATCTTTGATGTTTTTTGCTCCCTGTTTTGAACATAGCTTTATGTTACAAAGGTCAGACATTAATGAGTTTGGAGCACAAGCATGTTCTCCTAATCATAATAATCAATGACTGAAGCAAATCCTTGTGGATTGAAGTATAATTCATTTTGGTTAAGCTTCTTCGTTTCATGCTACTGTCTGGGCCTGCTAGATTCTCTGTCATTACATTCTTTATCTTTTATTTTGTATTCCCTTTTGCTGTTTAAATTCAGATAACTCAGCATTTTGTGCCAAATGAAATTGCATCTATATCTGCCACAGTGGTTAAGCATTATGGTTTGTAAACGTTTTGTGATGGATTAAAATCTTCATGTATGTTTTAACTTATGAAAATTCTCTGAAAGTCATGCAAGTATCTCTCAGTGGTATGAAGCAATACTGTAAGCCAGCTTTGCAACCTTAACATGAGAGCCATGTTATTATTGACTCTATGTAGTTTCTCTGCAAGTAGGAAATCTCCAGCACACCAAAGAACCACCTGGTTTGCCAAAATGTTTGAGGGGTTGTACATTCATTGCACAATTGTCAATGTTTGTATTTCTGTGGGCAGAGTATTATGTCACTTTGTTGGCTTATTTACAAGGGCCAGGTTTGGTCTGAAATTTTACTAAAGTACCACCAATTGTTAAGATTTTATTTTACTTTTTCTTTGATATCCTGCATTTTATCCATACTGAAATTGAAGCCTGTTCCTTGAAGCTAACAAACCAGATGCTTTTCTGATCTCAGAGGAAATTACCTACTCTGTCGAAGGGATCTACTTAAGAAGCAGACTCTATCAGAGAAGATGTTACAGTACAGTGACCTAAAGCAGATTTTTCTAATCAGGGGTTTGGGGGGTCAATGGTGTTAGATTTTTTTCTCCCAGCCTGTTCAAGTATTCTAAAATCTTCTACTCAGAAACACTAAAGTAAAAAAAAAAATATTGTATTTAGAAACTCATTTTTATGAATGACCACCTGACAAACAACCATCTTTCAAGAGGAATATAGTTATTTTTGTGGAGATAACATTGAATATAATTATTTGGGAAGATGTCAGAGTTTGTACAGCTGCTGACACATTTGTCTTTACAAGTGAATGCTGCATGTTTAAGCTGACATGGTACCTGTTTATATACAGTATAAATTTGTATGTTTGTTCCAGCAATACCCTGCGACAATTAAACAAATTTCAACAAAAACTGGTGTATAACTAAAGGATAGTCTCATTTAAAATATAGCAGCAGTACATGGCAAGTTGATGAAGTGGCAGGAAAGGCTCAGTGATTCCAATGTTGTTGAGTTTCTGTTGAACAATAAGCCACACTTTTAACATGTCAGAGGATACCTTTAAAGTTAATTGGTTGAAGATGAGGGGGCTTGGGGTGCCGATGAACTTAATGAGATGTGTAATGTATTGTACTAATGTTTATAACTTATTATGGTTTAGATAGAAGAACTGCTCAGGTATGTGGGTGTTATTTTGCCCTAAAATAAAAAGAGACAGTAAAACTATGTGGTGTGTGATGTTGACTTAGTTAAAGACAGGATTGCTGTTACTATAAAATGTGCGTTCCTCTAAAGATACTCATGCTGTATTCTTCTGTTTCCTTCAGCTACAACACACAACATGATACGATAAAGGGAAACCTCCATTTATACCATTCATTTCTCATCTTATTAAATTACTCTTTCCCTTTCAAACGGCTTAAGTTCCCTCTAAATCTATGTTGTGTAGCACTGCATCTCCGGTCAAACTGCTTCTCTTGTGGGAAACTGTATGTTGCTTGCTCAGTTGAATGTGAAGTAAAGGCTACAGCTGCATAAAAGAATATTTTGGGTACTGGGAAGAAATCCTAATATCTAGAGAAAACTGCATATCAAATTTAAGAGTTGGCATCAAATGCAAGACCCAGGATATGAGTATTTTAATCATTGAGATCAAGCATATTCATGTTGGAGAAAGGCACAAAATTACTTGTTTATCTGGCAGTTTAGCCAAGGCCTATTTAAACCATCGAAAACCATCAATCCCTACACTTACCTAATTATTAATCACTTCATAAGTCTAGACAAAGTATGCTTTATGTTTAACTGTTTACAGAACAAATATTGACTCTCGTCCTTGTCTATGTGCAAAACTGAGCTTTCACATTCCTATTAATTTGACACAATACAAATGCAAGAGCACTGCCAAAAGTAACATAATGGAAACAACAGCAATAACAACACCGGGTGAGCAGACACGCATTCACTGAATGGGTTTAATGTTAATTTGGTTCATTCTGCTCCTATATGGAATGTGTTACATGTGTGAAGGCTGAATTACATTTCTGTTCTGATGCATTTTACAATTACACTTTAATATGTGGGTCAAATGCTTTCTTTAAATATACAAAATATAGGTCTACTAGATTGATGCAGTTGAAATCTTGACTGTTCTATTAACAGTAAAATTTATCTTTATCACAATTTTATTTTTATTCTTATAAATGTACATGGAGTAATAGGATACACAGATAGCAAGTAGTTATGATGCCTAAATGGACACTTTAAGGGCCCAGAAAGAGAAGATGGGACCAACATAGACAGTTAACAAAAAAGCAACCCTATAGAGGCTGTACCAGTATGAGTGAACCAGAATTACTGTAGAATTACTATTTCCTAGTGCATCACACTGGGGACATGAGCAGGACAGCTACTTCAATTATTCTGAGAAGTATTAAAAAAAAATCCTTGAGAAATTTAATTGGATCTTTATTCTTCTCAGAACTGCTATTATACATACTGTAGATGGCTTGCCCCCAGCTTTCTGTGCTTAGCACAGAAGAAACGTTTATATGACTGACATATTAACTTCTCTTAAAATTCAAAGTGTATTCATTGTTGCTTTGTATTTTAATTAATCTACTTCCTATAGTCTTTTAATATTAATATAAAAGGAAAAAAAAGTCAATGGATCTCACTAATTCAAAAATGTTTGTACCACTCAGTTGTATTCAACTTAATTTTATATGAGTCTCAACAAATACAGAGAAACTGATGCATTTATAGCCATTGTTTCTCTATCTTTATGTTCAACTAGACTTATGAACTCCTAGGAACAATGTGTCCTTTTAGAAGACTAGATGATTTGACCTGCTCTATTAAAGTCTTATTGTTGACAGGTCCTTCAATTCAATACTTGTGCAGAAGACAGATTACAACTTATACACAACTTTTAAACTGATAATCCTGCTAACAATAAGGCTTGTTATCCTTAGGCTGAAAAATGGCAGGTCAGGTAACAGATTGACAGGAACAGGATATGAAAGTGAAAATCATGGTGTAGAAACTGGCAATAGTTACAACTAGAAGATCTAAAGAATTAAACATCACAGTCCAAAACAAAATCTGAAAATCCATTAGTAGTCACAACATATATATTTATATTTGTTATGTCAGTTTTTGTTGGCCTTGCTCTGTTTGTGCCTGATTAGAATCCAGAGGCAGCTAGGAAACAACTGAGTCAGTTTTCACAAAACAAACAAAATGGCTGAAGTATATGATTTTGGATTAGATTGTTAAAACAGGACTTTATTAAGAATTAAGAAAAATGACAGGACTGTGCTCATAAGACAGATGAATGATTACCAAAAATGCATAATTATAGTATTTTTAAGGTTAGCAAACAAAGTATGTATTTGAGGATATGTTGAGTTTTGAAATCAAATAAGAGTACTTTTGAGGACAAGAAATATGTAATTATCTTATTACATGGGTGTTATTCTGACACGTGGTAGAAAAAATCGTCTCTGCTTGTCATACTAAAAATTAGGGCAACAGTAAATTGATAAAACTTCAAGAAGTTGACAATTGCATAGTCAAAAATCCCTTATACCAGTACATTTTATTTTCTTTAGAATAACAGAGCATAGACAATTTCTATCATTAATATGATCAAATATCTCAAAAAGATATTGAAGCCTCTGAATGGTCTCTTAATCACAGCCTAATTTGATTTTACTTTGTGCAGTTACAAACAGTGCAATGAAATTGAGCACCTGACAAAGAGCGAGCATTGGTAGCTTCAGTAAAAAGTGAATGTGTTAAGATTTAATTACTGTTGGTGTAAAGTATGTAACGTGTGTAAAAAAGAAGGGAAAGGTTATACTATATTTATGCTTTCTTTAGCACACATCCAGTGTTCATAGGTTTTATAAGCCATATTTAAAACTACGGTATGTTTAACAGGATTTCACAATTCACAATTTAAAAAATGCATTTAATTTAATTCAGGACTATACATGTCAACATGTTTTGTGCTATTTAGTAAAGATTTTATGTAAACAATGCAATGTTTATAAAACACATTTGATACTGTATTTAATGTTGATTTTTAGAAGAAAATGTACAAGAGCACCAAATAAACAATATAGTATACTATCAGTAATGAAACAATGGCAAAATAAAATTAGTCTGTTCACTCTCTAGTTTACTTATGGTGGTAATAATACTGCAGGTATCAAACTGAAAAAAATGTTTAAAAACAGTTGTTGTAGAAGTTTAAATGTGGGGATTTCAATTTCAAGACACACTGCATTGAGCTTTGCTGCTTTGGGCTGTAGAAATAAAAGCAAAGTATGGAGCTTCTACAATAATGCAAAGAGGTTAAAGAGTATCTAGTGCCAAAATGTTATTTGAGCGTTAAATTATGTAAAATTAATATTAATCAAGATTTCATGTGTGTAATATTTACAAAATGTGTCCCAAGATATAATCTAGCAATAATTAACTATAGGCAGCTACTTCTGTTTCAAACTACATTTCTTAGATGATTGTCCTGAGATGACTGTGACTCTGAACTGGCCTTGTGTAAATCATAGTGCCATAATATAGACTGATGGTATCCAGAGCTGGTTCCTACCATGCACTTCATGTTGCTGACCCACTGAAACCTTACAAGAGAATAAGCATGTTTAAAAATATCTAAGCAAATCCAAATGCTGTTATATTGTGTTTAAAACATACTTTGTACATAACAGAACATAACATTACCTATGGCACAGAAGGTTAGTCACCATGTCTGTTTACCTCCACCACTGACATACTGTTTGAGACTGACTCACTTCAACTTCCATACTGTATAAGAGGAGTGCTTAGGATCTTTTAAACTTACAATTTCCATTACCAATAACTGAATTTAAAGTCAAGCAATACAAACCTAAAAAAGCTGCTTGCACTGCTGGCAATATTTTCCTTATGAAACACATGTGCGCATGTGAGGCAGCTAAAGGTCTTGAATGAGGAAAGTTCCATGCCGGACCAGGAGAGGGCGGAGTGCATTAACCCTTTCTCTTTTTCTCCTGCAGACCAGTCACGGGAAATCCTGCCTGGCCCCCGATGACGTCTCTTCCAGTTTTAGGCCGGACAACGTAATTTCTGGTTCCAGCCCTGATGACCTCATTTCCTCTGCCTAACTTTAAAACCCCCATTTTGTAACCTATATTGCAGCTTCATTTTAAATTCAGTAAAAAACTTGGTTTTTCGCCTTGCCAGCAACATATACAGTGTGGCTACCCCAAACCTTTTTGTGACTCTTTTCCTTTTCTATGACACTTACTACATTGTAAAGCTGTTTCTTGTTCATACTATAGCAGGTATTCTAGCTAAAAATAAATATTAGACATGCAAGTATCAAATATTTACATCTGTCAGGTACATACATTATATTTGATTTCACAATTATTGTTAACAATGGAGTATAAAATATGCAAAATATACCTTTCTTGCATATAATTTCATATTTGACATATTTTGTAACGAAATATACTTGTGGTTGTGGCATACTTTTCTATATAGCATGACAATGCCACCTATAATTAATTTTACAAACATAAAGAAAATATATATATATATATATATATATATATATATATATATATATATATATATATATATATATATATATATATATATATATATATATATATATATATATATAACATAGCCATAACATTTTCAAACTGAACTCAATTATTATTAAATATTCACATGGCCTAACCCCAGCATCAAACATTTTATTAACAAAAAAATTTAAAAGGAAACTTTAATAGTCCCTTTTTCATACAATAGTATACAGTTTATACAGTATTTTGGCTTGGTTACAAATTAAATTAGTTTAAATCAATTAAATAAATATACAGTTATGGTTGACTAGGCCCATTGGGCTCCCTTTTTATGGCAGTCACCAATAACTATAAAAGAGGTGAAATTAATTTTTTTTTTTTTTTTGCTTGTTTCAAACAATAACCAAGAACTTCATGTTGTATACTACAATGCCCCTGGGCTCTTACCACTTTACATTTCTCATTAACTGAAAGGGATTATATAAAAGCTTGTAAAACACAACATCACTTTGAAAAGAATAAAAAAAACAAAAGAATCTTTTTGTATTTAGAAAATTCTCTCATTCCTGAAAACAGTCATTAAAGGGTAAGCATGATTTGAATTTCTTTGTCATACAGCATTTTCCTTACCAAGGCTAAAGTATTTTTTCACAGCTAGATAATGAAGGGTTGCATGGCTGCACAGTAGCTAGCATAGTTGTTACATTGCAATCCAGCCCGTGTTTCATTTTGAGGTTGATACCCTCAGTTTGAAGGGAGCATTTAATCAGATTAACTGTATAATAATAAACAACACAATGTAAGTATGCAAGGGAATGGCTTCAAGTGTAGACTAGTGTTCTTTTCAAGGTTTAGTCATGTTGTGTGCTTATTGATACTAGGATAGTTTCTGGCTCCATGTGACCTTGGAAGCATTGGAGTGCTACTGTAAACTTAGTGTGAGACAATTGAGAAAAAGCGTGGGCACCTTGCATTGATTTACTTTTGATTCAGTGTTCACCTTGGAATAATGAGGCAAAGACCATGATGAACAAGGTCATGTAGTTAGTTATCCGGCCATGGAGAGATTTATTGTTCATTTTATATATAAGGAAGTAGATTTAATTTTATACTATTTCCATTTGCATACTTTCTAACAAACTGTTTTTTATCCACAAAGACTTTTTATTCGTTTCTACTCACAATTATTCATATTGGATTATTTTAATTTTAAGGAAATTCTAATTAAAGCTTTTAAGAATGATCTGTGTTATTTGTCTTTACATTATTACATTATATGTGATGTACCCACATTTGAGTCTTCTACCACCAAATACTTCTAGTATATTGAATTAATGAAGCTAAGGTTGAGGCAGTGGATGATACAATAGTTGTAAAACAAGCTGGTAAGAATTATGCTAATGTAGTTTTAGGCAAAGTTCCACAAGACATGGTACAGTAACTTCTGAATTATTGTTAGTCAAATAATTCACTTAGCATTCCACCGGATATTTAAATCCTAACAGTTTCCAATGTTTTAATAGAGTGGACCTTCTTCCTGCCAAATTTTATTGATTTTATTCCTGACTTTTCAATTTTCTAACTTTGTATTGAAACTATTTTTTAACCATGTATTTTTTTCATCAGCATATAGAAGTGCCGTTGCATTCATCTCTATATGTCTCTTAATTCAAAAGTTGTTTTTTTAATTGTAATCCATTTGGTCATTGCATAATGCTTAGAACAGGATTATTTTTTGGTATGGAGTGGCAATCAAGAGTCAGCATTTTATTTCACCCAAGTATCTATATTTCTCACCAGTTTTCTCCATAGGGAGTTGATGGCAATTCCGGTCATATTCAAAACAAGCTCGGAGCCAAACTAGAATGAGATAAAAGACCAGTGCAGGACACACTCACATACATATACCTGGTCAATTCATTTGGCAGTTAAGCTAACAGTCATCTTTGTGATGTGAGGAAACAAAGTCTTCAGAAAAAATCAGCATGACAACTTGGAGTGCAAAATCAAGGAGTTGCAAAGGAAAGATTAGCAGCACTAACCTGAGACCATTTATGATTTCTCTATTAAACCCATGGACATAAACGTGAAGGGCTTCTTTTATTTAGCAAGTAATCAATTCTGTTTTTGATTTCATCAGAAAACCCACCAACAAAAAGACCTGTTAAAAAGTTTTTGTTTTTACCCATGGCCTTTAATAATCAATCTTCTTGTGTGTAAATTTTAGTCAATACAAAGGTTTGTTATTGAAAAAAAAATCTTATGTCTCTAGGATTATTTTCTCAACTCAGCTAAAAGCACCTCAATTTAGATTTTCTTTTATCCATTTTTGTTGTTTTACTGTTTAGATTAATCTTGCAAAACCCAATCTAACAGGAATTTTTATAGATATCTCTCTTCAGTGTGCCTATATGTGCAACTGTAATAAAAATAACATTATCAGGCCAATGTAAATTTAGTTTCTATGTGCTTAGATTTGTTCACTCACCAAGAGACGGGACCACCTATCACAGTTAGGGGACTGCTCCCAGACTTATAAAGGCTTATGGGAAATGCATTCCCTTACCATTCAATGAATGTGCTTGATGGTATAGAGAGGTCTTGTTTTTTTAATGCTTGTTTAATATATTGTTTGTTATGTTATTGCTTTAAGTATTTTGATTTCTGCTTTTTTCATTGGGACTTGTTTGCTGAGGAGTGCCTTTTAGGCACATCTTTTTGCCTTTTGTTATATTTTTAAAGGTCTCACCCTTTGCTATTTTGTAGAGACATAATAATCATAACAATTATAAACACAGCAACATGATGGCTTCTTGTGCTACTTAGCATTATGTTCAGTTCAGAGTGTCAGAAACTTTGTCAGCTCATGATGACAAGGATGAGAAATAGTAGGTGCTGCTTTGAATTTAATTATCACTGACATATCTGTCTGTAGAAATCAATGGGCATGAGAAATGAGCCATGACTGTTGGAGATTTGGGTTTTAGGATGAAAACAATCATTTTAGAATTTAATGGGCCACATTCAGTTACTCAATGTCTGTTCACAGGACAAATACATGCTTGGAGTATGCCATTTCCATCAGAAAATACCTAGCAGTTCAGCTGTATTGGCTTGTGGCAGATACCCCAAAAGCTTACTGAGGCAACAATCTACCTTTCTTCCCATAGGCACATTTAGTTGATGTTATGACCAATCATTTTAATGCAGAGATCTGATAAAGGTCACATAATGTTCCAGACAAATCAGATGAATTCAAATTTATATGTCAGTATCATAAATAACGTCTCAAAAAGTGGCCTCTGAAATGACTGAATCTGTGTTCTATACAACTAATAAAAATTGGAATGCAGCTGCAGTGTAAACATAGATTAGGCTTTTGGAGAAAAGGCATATAATAAGATTAGTTAAAACAAAAATACAGAAAAAGGGCCTCATACTCTCACTCAATGTTCAATTATTCCTTGCTTGCACATTTACATAGTCTAAGCTTGCCAACCACATTACACACTAGATGTCTCAAACTATTTTTTTTGGTAATCCCATCAGGATTTTGATAATGGAATCTGTTTAAATTAGTTGTAGCATACTCCTGAAAATGTAGCATTTTTTTCCTGCTTTATGCACTGGTTCTATAATGATATTCACAAAGAAAATATTTTCACCACAGTTATAAAAAGGTCTCATTGTGAGACAAAAGAATTAGTATTAATTGTTCTGTCTGTGCCCAAATTTCTCTGTAGGCAAGGCCGCATGTCTTGTTCGCACTCGAATTATTGAACATGAAAGCTTTATTAGACCATGCTGTAATAAACATACAACAGTTAGACATTTAGCAGAACTGAAATACAATTTGGTGCTGTTGAAATAATCTTTGCTTAAAGCTCTAAACTCAAAGAAGACCTTGCAATACTGGTGTTTATGGATCTTTATATTTAATACTATTACACTATTAAGGCTGATTTAAATGGCATGTCTTAGTTTTCATAATTGGATTTTAAATCTGTTTGGCTTGTTGTTATCGTAAAATAGACTTTTACTTGTTTCAAAAATATATTTGGCTTTCCTTCTCCAAGGTATTTTTCTATTATATGAAATGTTATCCTGAATAGGTTTAATTTACCTGGTCCCGTTAGGCTAAACTATTTTGAAAACACATGGTGAATTGCTAAAGCTAAACAAACAAAACAGCTTTAATCATCTAAAGCACCTGATGTCCCCAAGATTCTGTGCCCTCTCATCCAATGTCTTACTAGCATTACAGAATGGATGAGTAGTAATTTCCTCAAGCTAAACAAATGGAAATATTTGTTCTTGGAAAAAATGAAAAAAGTGAAGTTCTTAAGAAATAAATCTGATCACCTGGCTTCTCAAATGAAGAATTAGGTGTTATTTTATTTTTGTAAAATTCAAATTGCATTTTAACTCTATTACTAAGACTGTGTTTTTTCATTTAAAAAATATTGCAAAGATTAGACCTCTTATAATGTGTCAAGATGACTCGATTTTGGCTGACTTGTTTATTGTAGTAAAATCCTTACATGACTACCTAAGAAATAAATTAATCGACTGCAGCCACAGTAGGTCAGCATGCAGCAAGAATCTTTACCAATAAAAACAAAAATCTACGAACATCTCACCAGTCTTAGCATCATTACATTGGTTACCTATGTCAATTACAATTACAGTGGAACATTAAAAAAAAAAAAAGCAAAAAACCTCCTAAAGACTAAAAAAAAAAAAGCAAAAAACCCAATCTAATACATTATACTGTAGTATGTATTGCAATATTATATAAAATATAGATTTGCAGTCACTAAAAACTTGTACTATTTGGTTTTCTTTTACAGTTTTTAGAGCTGCTGTCTTGTGCTACTGCTATCTGATCAAAGTATTCTGCAGCTGCCGGAGATGTTGAAACAAATGTGGATATTCCAATTTCTGATGAGACCCACAACATTTAATCTTCTAAGACAGGGAATGAAAACAATAAGGAAGTATTTTAGCACAGAATGCCTAGTGTTTGCTCAATGGTCTTTTGGCCATGGAACCCTGGCAGATTTATTTTCTCCAGCATCTCACCAGCTTGAGTTTTTATTTTCCTTTCCTCCCTGGCTGTCTAACCATAATATCAGGCTTATCATTATAATCATCTGAAACTTAAAAATGCAGCCATTTCATCAATATTTAAGGTATCTACCATTTTAATTATTTAATGCAATCGTTCATCTCATTTATGTTTTATGTTATTTTTACTATTTTATTATTTTGGTATTCCATTTTATTTTTTATTAATTCTTTGTAATTGTCATTTTTTTCTTTAAGTTTTTGTAAAGTACTTGGAGCAAGATGTTTTGTATGGAAGCATGCTATAGAAACAAATGTTGGTGTTTTTTGAAACTGTCTTTTTAAAATATTTTGTAGTGTTAGCATTCAAAGCAAAAGGTATTTGATCATGAAAGAGTTTTTTATAATCAGCACTCTTTGTACATTTTTTGTATTTATTTCTAGTTCCCTGGAGTTTTTACTTCATATGGATTACTATATACTTTCTCTTCAAACACTTCAGATGGATTTCTACATATTTCTTGAGATATGTCTGCCAGCTTTCCAATTCTACTTTTTTCTGGGTTCGCTAATAACAGTTTAATTTAGCACAATTATATAAACATGGGCTTCTTTAATTTACTTTGACTATGGCTGCATTTAAGTATGATGTCATGTTAATAGACTATTTCTATAATATACATACTTCTCATATTTTGCTTCCATGATTTCACACATCTAGCAGTAATACATTTTTAATAGAGCAACACTTCTGTTCTCAAGAAACAAAGTCACTAGCTGTTTTCTATATATTAAGATATGAATGTGCTGTTCTGTTTGATTTTTGTATTGTTAAAGAACTGTCTTGTTTATATAAACATGTACAGGTTATTGCAGATCTTCAGGTAATGTTAATCCTTATGAAGATGACTGAATACTTGCAAAGTGATTTAACAAAATAAACATTTTTCACTTCACAGAGCATTTTGTCTGAAATTTCTAAAATTATTGTTATGCTGATTTTTGTATTTGGCTTATTTTAGATTATTTAGACTAAATAAGTCATTGATTGTGACTGGACATATTGTATTACAATGTTGCTTTTCCTTATGTTATCGTGACTCAGAAGAGAATAAATACACAAAATTGAGGTCTGTAGAGATAATAAGACTTTTTTTCCTATACATTTTTCTAAATTTAAGTGTTCTGTCTATTCTCAAAATGCTTGGAAACATCATGTGCCTGACGATTATTAAATCACCCTAAAATACTACTAAATAACATATTCATTAAGATACATTACGTACAGCCTAATATAGCAATTTCTTGTGCCGAACATCACAGTGGTACTAGAATGCAGCACTGTAAACATTCAAAAAGCAAAAAAAACAAAGTAATAAATAAAGTAAAAAAATAAATACAATGTAAATGGTAAAAATTGTTACGGTAAATCATTCTCTTAACTTTATTTTGCAACAATTCATCTAAACTACAGGGGCTAAAACTTTGATATCCTTATCAGGTTTTATAATGTATAAATCCAGTTAAGTCCTGTAAAGTGTAAAGTCAGATCTTTGTCTAACTCAAAATGAAATGCTTAATAATCACGTAATTAGTATTTGACAACAACATAAGAACACTACAAGATGAGCCATAATGGTAAATGTTTACTAATCACCCTGTATATTTTGTCAGAAAGAAAATTCTGAAATAGAATTTTAAACTTTAGATATAATAGAAAAATGGTTACTAGAATCTAAAGAAACGTGTGCTTTATTTGTCAACTGAAAGGCCTGCTTAAAGCACTAGTTTGTTTTGAATTGAAGAAAAGTTTTTTTGTCCTACTTGTTTTATTATATAAAAGTAAAAAATGTGTAGGACTGAGCACACACTGAATGTGGCTTTTTGGTAAGTTCTGTAATCCCCTTCATGCTCAGATAATTAGAAAATATATTTTTAACATCTCTATGCACATTCTCAAAACTCATATATTATAATAAATGATTCCATCAGTTTCTATCAAATTCAGAATTGCTCGACCACATAAACTAGTTAAGTTGTAAGACTGATGTCCATCTGTAGTCAGATTCTGAGCATATTGAAAACATTCATGGAATTTTACGTACTGCCTTTCAGCCAGCTGTGAGAACTGCCGGCTGCTTTGATCCAAACACATTCATATATAAATTTCCTGTTTACAACTTTGCATAAGTAATCAACTGGCCAACTTTTTTATGAATATCTTATACTAGACTACCCTTTATCAAAGGACTTATAGCATAAAACATGTAAAGATATAATTTTAAAAAAAGCAACACAATTATGTTCCAAGTTTTGAAAGTAACTCTATAGCTCTCTATGGCTTTACAGCAAAAACAAACATTTTTTCGAACTCATATTGTTTTATGGGTCTTCTTTGTCACATTTTAATTTAAACTTGCAAGACATTTAAAAAAGCACACCATTAAGGAACATAGTAGCAACTCAAAGGAGACTATGTATTACATCTAAATATTTCATACATCTATATAAACATTATATATTAGATATAGGATATATAAGATTAGATATTTTATAATAAATAATATAAATAGAAGATAGATATCATATGAATATGTATATATACATCATTATGTGTATTTATTATAATTGGCAACCTGGTTTTCTTTAACCTTCTTCTGTGAAAACATATATAATACTCTCATGTTTCTGCAAATTGTACGTAAACAAAATATAAACGGTGGCCTCTACTTTATCAAATTGAAGAGCCAGGTTAAAAAGCTACCGATACAAAATACAAATATACTAACAACCATATAAGGTGGAAATAGCTAAATATAATTTTCCTCAAATTACATTAAAAAGCAGTCAATTTTTGCACAGACATACAAGATGAAGTAAATAACTGTGAGATTACAAAATTGAAAAAAGAAGGTTGAAAAATAAAACAAAAAAAATATTAAGTGAGTCATTTTGTTAAGATTAATAGGTATCTCAAAACACTTCACTGAAACGTAGGCGTAGCTGTCACCAGTATATCAGTTCATTTATTTTTTAATTTCTAATTTAAATTACCATATACAATAAACCTCTCACCCGCTTTTGAAGAAATAATGGAGTAATTGTAGGTAAGGTCACTCTTCTTGCAGAGAAGTTCATTACTGCTCTTCATATAACAAACAAAATATCCAGTTTAGGAGATGAAGAAATCTCTTTCCAGGTTTCAAAGCTTCTTTATTTTTAATCCCTTTAATTTTTCACTCTAGGAGGAAAACACAGCTCATGTCATCTAGCTTTTATAAATGCTGCACCCTTTTAAAACAGTAAAAGGAAAGGCTGCCCAGCATTGACAACTAACCAATCACTGTGCACAAAACTCCTCCTTTATTCCTGGAAGCAAGACTCTACAAAAAATGCAAAATATTCTATATACTGCGATATCATTATTGCAACTCATCCTTTCACACAACTGGGGAGATAATAAAGATGAAGCCAGACTTTCAAGAATTCATTATCAATCTCTGAATGAGAAACATCATCAAAATTAAACATTTTATATATTTAAATAATACACTCTGTGTTCCAGCACTAGGTTATTTAAACTATGAAATGCTATATTTCCAACCTTGAAAAATGACTTCTTGTCAGGAAGAAAACTTGTGAATTGCACAGAAAACAGAAGTCAGCAGGAACTAAGGTTTATGCCAGTGTTAAACAAAATTTAATATAACAGTGGGAAGCTGTGATGGGTTCAAGACTACTGGATGCAGTACTCTTTAGAGAGAGACGTTCTGATACTAAACAAGTATTTATTTATTTATTTTGCTTGAGCTCTGTAGATCAAAGCACACAAAAACAAGGAGGGTAACAGAAAGAGAGTACACACAAGCACATTACATAAAATAAACAAAGAAAAGCCACTCTGCGCCTAACTACACAGGTTCCGGCTCCCTGTGTATCCGTGGGGGCAGATCCAGTGCCTCTATGTGCACAAAGCACTCTTTCACTAAGTTTCCCTCTCACCTCCACAGTAAGGCTCTTCTTCTAATCTTGCCACTCTCCCTCCTGGCAGCGAGTTCTCCTGCCTTCCAACTTAAGAGCTCACTAGACTTGTTGCATGCTTCTCCTTTTATACACCTTTGGCTTAGCTACCTGATCACTGTTGTGTTGAGGTTGAGAAGATGTGGATCTTAATAAAAAGGTCTCATCTGAAGGGTGCCCCAAAAACTAACCACATCCCCACCCTAAATCATTTAAAGGGACATTTATCCATACATCAGATTCTTCTGCTTTTTCTTGATGACCCAACTGAATCCAAGTAATGGCAAAGAGTCAAAGATGCTCTATAGTCTTCATTTAACATATGGTTCTTTTATAACTACATCATTTTCTTGGCCTTTCTGCCCCTATTAATAAATATGCAATATTTATTTTGGTAAGATTCTCTGTTTGCTATTGCTATTCAAACAAAACGTTTTTTCTTGCTTGTGCAAACATTTTTTTTGTAACTGGGCTGATATCTTCATAAACTGCAAAATGCACCCCACAAAGTTAGTCTCTCAGATTTGAGGAAAAAGATCGGGCTGAACACACGTGAAGGAGAATCGCTCAGATCACCTGCTGGCTTGCTGCAGCTGCAGTGTTCTGCTTGTCATTGTTTTAAGATCTGGGTGCACCTGAAACATTCCAACATGCTAGGTTAGATGTCAGTGAACTTGTTTTATATTGTTTGTAAGTAGGGCATGATGTGCAAAAGTCACCGTATTACAGGTTTTGCTTCCTAAGGTTGTAATGTCTAGTCTTGCGTGTCATCAAAGTGTCTCTCTGAGAAGATCTGGTCTCGATTGCTTCGCTCAACCCCCATGGAGGTGCGCTACACTCCTGCCACTTCGCATCTCACCCACTCACATTCTGAAGGGGGTTGGTGGGAGCTGAACGCATGCTAAGAGGAAGCAGATGGATCAGCTACTGGCTTTGTGCTGCTTCTGCCAAGATGCCTGTTCTGCTTGTCACTCTGTGCATCGATCATTTAAAAGCCTGTACAGCAGCTGTTGTTAAAATGTCTCTCGTGGGATGTCAAATTGTCTTCCGAGAAGATCAAGCCTTTTTATAATAAATATAATCCTTAGCCCGACATCCACATATCATATGTGTTTACAAAGTGTGTTTTAATAAGTTTACATGTGTTTAACACTAGAATTACCAGAGCCTATGAGAAAACTCATAAATCCGGCCCACCTCCGTTCACACCTCTCCGTCAGCGTCTTTTGTACACGGTCTTTTGCAGATGCAGACCAAATGTATGTGTGTACTGCATAATATTAACAATAAGAGCTCACTACTGAAAACAGTAAATATAGGAGAGAGTCAGGATCAAACCTGCACGGCCAACCACGGACTCTTGATTATAAGTCGGCAAATCTTACTGCTACGCCATGGAAGCTGTTGAATCACCCTTGAACCTTTTGTGAAAGTGTTTATTTGATCTTTGGACTTCAGGCTTCACACATTCTATAGTTTATGCCTACATTTTGTAACATTTATTACTAAAATATGAAAAAGTTTCTGTTTTTTATACAATGTGTTTACACAGATTACTGTAGAAACAGAACACACATGAAATGCATGTGTTCCAAATAACGATCTATTATTTCCACTCAAACTCCAGCAGTTCACTCCCAGATAATCAAACAAGGCATGAGTTGGGAGAACTTTGTGAATGGTCTGCGACGGTGGGGGGATGGAATAGCAGGCTGCTTGTCTTAATCGGCACATTTACAGGACAAACGACGCAGATGGATAGGTGCAAACTGATTTAAGGTGGGCTGGATTTATGAGTTTTCTCATAGGCTCTGGTAATTCTAGTGTTAAAGCGTGTGGGAGGGGTATTTTAAGGCCTAAACTATATAAAATGTTTATTTATATGGTCTTTCTATATTGCGGATTTTCACCTATCACTGATGGGTCTGGAATGTAACTACCGCGATAGGCGAGGGATCACTGTACTGTATACCTACAGTATGTCTCTGTTTTTTTGTCAGTGTGGCTTTGACATTATGGACCATAAAGTGTATACTAATTCAGCCTGCGCAGGAACACTCAATAAAACTGAATAAAAAAATTCAAGTGAAGGTGAGATTCACCAGCGTTTGCGTGTCTGCTTTTATCCCTCCAGATCAGAGAATTTCCAGTTCCATTGTCTTAAAACACCACTCACATCAACAGTTATTCCGTTTCAAATAAAAACTAACAGCGTCAAATCTAGGGTGGTGGCGGTGGTGTTGGGGATTGTATTGTGATCGTGACTGGGAGAGAAAAAGTGGGAAAAAAAAAAAAGCTAACTTTAACAAGTGCCATACATTTACACCAACTATTACAAATTCAAATCAAATGTATGTTTTTATTATATAATAGTAATAAAAATAGCTCACTACTCAAAATGGTAACTGGTGGTTCTGGGAATTGAACCGGCAAACCTCTTGATTATGAGTCAGTAACTCTTATTCCTGCACCACCCAAGCAGTCATGTGTGTATTCATAGATCGTTGTAGACACAGAACACACATGAAATGCATGTATTCAAAATGATGATATATAATTTACCCTCTACAACTCCAGGCACTTCACTCCAAGATAAAAACAGAGCACTGAGAAACTTCTTTGTGAATTGAGCTGTGGCGGTGGGCAGGAGGATGGGAGAGCAGGCTGCTTGCTGCTTGTGCTGGTCAACACATTTACAACACAAAAGACACTGATGGAGAGGTGCAAAGTGACTTCAGGTGGGCTGGGATTACAAGTTTTTTTGTAGGCTTCGGTAATTCTAGTGTTAAAAGGGGTCAAATTATTCAAACATATTAATAAATTACTTTATGATCTCAGAGGCAAAAATTATTGCTCAACAAAAAGGGTAAATTACTGTCCTGAAACCAGACAACCTTAGCATTTTTATAGGAAACATTAGTTTGCCCATTATTTTTTTTTTCCCAGTTTATTAACATTTGTAGGCAGGTAGTTAAGTACTGTAGTATTTTTCAGTTCTGAAAGATAATACCTCCTTTCTGTCTACCATCCCACTACATTAATTATTCTTCATTGTACTTTTAGAGCAAATTGAAATGATAAATTCACCTGATTCTTTTGTATTTAATGCAGACAGGCAGTTTAGTAAAGAAAACACCATTTGCAGCTGCCTCTACCTGCCTGCAATGAGGCACTGTCTTCAGTACAGTAACTTAATGCAACATTTTTAAAACTGAATACTGGATTACTTATCTACTCGTAATTTTTTTTCTGTAGTTTATAATATACACACCTAAAACATGTATGTCCTTGTTACAATGTTAGAATTTGTCTACTTACCAGGAGAGAAGACCATTAGTTAAAAATTAAGCATCAATCAAAATAAAAAAAACAAATATCTACTTCCTACTAAGAATTCAACTTAACAGAATTCTGGTTACTAAACTGGTAATTTCTTAAAAAATATTCATACTATTAAAAAATGAAATCAAAACAAAGAAAGATTGCAATGCACTTGAGAGGAAAGCATGTCACTTTTCCACAATATCTTTCTTTAATGGCACCCCACCATATCCAGCACAACTATTCCTGCAGTAAAAGAACAAATATCTTTTGATGATGATGCAGAGTACAGCAAAGGATACTGGATTTCATTTCTTTATTATTAAAAAAAATTATATTATTTAGAAACTAATATGTTTAAGCATGCTTTCCTTGTATGTTGTGCTTTTCACATTGATTAAATGAATTCACAACTTTAATGATTTCATAATATTAAAGTTAATCTGGTTCAGCTGAGATTCAACCATACTGCTATCACATGAGCTTTTAAAAATATTTGATATTTCTTTCTCTACATGTAACTTTAGTGCCTTTTCTCTGTATCCTCATGTCTCTGCACTGCTCTTGACCGGCACTTTTCAGACTCACTTTAAGGAAATTTGCACACCTTTATTCCCATCTTTGAAGAAAAATCTCAGCGTGCCTACTGTGCTTTTAATCCTCCTCATGTGTCTCACACTTCTTCTTTCAATCGTGTCATCAAAGCCAAACTTACCAATTACTCCAAAGACAAACTGTCTAATCAGATTGTTCTGAGGGACTGGACATACACAGGCCAGTTTTATTATATGCACAGTTAATATATTTTTTAAAAAACGGTCAAATTAAAAATGCAGCAAATGCAGAAATAGTTTAACAGGAGTTAACAAAAATGTTTGCTGAAGCCTGGCATACTTCATTATAAAGTCATGAATGAATTCCTATCAGATTCTAACAAAGTGTTGCACCATTCTAAACACAGAATTTTTCTAGTTTAGGTAACGTAAGACATTGTTTACATTGCTTTCTCGTTGAGTTATGGAGGGTGCAGTTCTTCCAGGTGAGCAAAATCATTTGACTTTCTAAAATGTAGTCTGGGAAACAACATAAAACTAGTAGTTCTCCCAGCAAACACTCATTATTGTGGTGGTCATTTTCTGCAGAGCTCTAATAATAGTAATAACAACAGTTATTATTATTACTATTCTAATTTTAATTTAATTTTGATTTAAGTGCAAAAAAAAAATCTAATCCTTATTCTACTCAAATCTAAATAATTATTTCTGCTGCAATGCAAATTTTAATATTTATCTAATAACTGCTTGACATGGATCATTAATGTGTTAAATTTACTTCATTTCCCTAATGTTATGCTAAGCCCTTTACTAATTACAATATATCTTGCAGCAAATATTGACATAACATCTTCAAGAAGCACACACTACAAATGAACGCAACATAAGATGCATAGACATATTCAGAAGTACCTATAGTCTACAAAACGGAGAAGACATTTGAATATAAAGTCCAAAAAATAAAAGGTATAAAAACAAATGCATATTGAAAAGCAGATATTTCAGCATGAACAGAAGTCAGTAACTGTATTTTTGAAATTTGTAACACGTATAGATTTCTAGCCCCTTACTACGGATTCCAGGGATTAGATGCACTCTTTGTTTGTCCCTCTTCATTGCTCTCCCAGTTAAACATTAAATTCTATCACTGTTATCTGAGATGTGTCTGTGGGGGAGAGACTAAGTAAATTCATGCTTCCTGTTCCTGCAAGAAATTTTACTGATCTGATATTTAACCATTTATTGTTATGTACCAGGTACAGAGTTGCACAAGTAAAACTAAAGCATATATTTCATGTAAATTTCATGTATAGACAGTGCGTATGCACAAAAATGTTGTGTACGTCTGTTTCCTCACACACTTGGAGATGTATAAAAATTAAACTTGGCATAAAGCCATGCACATGCATATTTCTGCTCGTTTTTCAAAGTGGCGACACCCAGCGTCAAAGCCTTGCTACTCTTTGTGTCATTTACCTTTCTTTTTCATATTTGCATCAATGATGTGGGATTTACCAAATAAACCGAAATAAATTGCATATCGTTTACAAATTTAATTCACTTGATTGTAATCATTCTGTAACAATATAATGGTGCATGGAATGGCCAAACTATTCCAACTGCCATGGTTGCTTTAAATCGCCAAAAGAATAAGCTGTCATTACGTCATATATTGCTGGAGAACCTATAAAAATGGCAGCTCTGTATAGTCACAGGTGCTTTTTCCAACCAGTGCAGCAAAAGGAAAGTAGTTCTTTTAAAGATAGTGAGTCACCTCAAATAGCCATGTATTGAGAAGCGAATCAATCCGTTGTGTCGCTCTGCGCCAGTGCTACAATATAAAGGTGTCTTCAGAGAATGAATTAGCTTATGTAAATAGAATGCATTTCCACTGTATTGATGTGCTGCTCTATAAGCCACAGAAAATGTGTCACATTGTGCAGGCATGTACCTGAAGAGATAGTACATGATGAACCTGACCCTGACGTAACAAATGATCAGCCAAATACAGCGTTACAGTTTTGTTTGAATGAAGAAGAATGTAAAAACAGATAATCAGGTGCAGCATTTATTTTTTAACCAATTCATTTAAATTGTGGTCAATATCACATACTGTACTATAGCCCCTCTATTCCTTATTGGCCATGCTCTCTTACAGCATCCACTTTTGCATTTTGTCATCCAGAACAGCATCCTTCTACACACAGCCAGATGGCTTCCCAGTGGGTTCTGAGGCAGAGGTATGTGGGCAGCTATCGTCCTAAGACAAGCTTGGAAGTGTAGTACTATCGTGTCATTGGCACAGGGGTCAGCTTTTTTAATATTTTCTGAAACAGAATAAACAGATGGCGAACTGTGACTCACTTTTTCACGTCGACTGTGATATATGACCACTCCTTTTTATATTTTTGGCATTGTGCGACTTTCTGAACTTGAACTTTTGAGTGTCTCCGCCACACTTTTGTTGCTTATACCACTGCGTAAGCCAAGAAATATTACTTTTTTTCCATGCCTCCATTTTGCATCCGCTGAAATTCTTTTTTTCATGTGCTTTTTGCCATTCTCTTTTAACTGAAGGGGCTATTTACATTGATTTGTATTTTAAAATATGGGAACAGCAGGTGCGTGCACATGTGTTACATTTCATACTGACTGGGATTTATGCAGTGGAAGTATGTAGAAGTTGGCTTACGCATGGTTTTCTGAATCTGGATTTTTTTTTTGTGTGTGTACGCACATTTCTGCTTTTGTCCGTATGCCATGCTTTAGTGTAAATTCTACACACGCTGTTATATATGAGGCTCTAGGAGTTGTTGGAAGAGTTTGGTGGACTGATGAGCCCAACTCAGCATGTTGCTTCTGCTACTCTCATAAGGAAGCATGGAGTGAAAATCATGATATTGACATTTATTTCAATATGATTAACATACTGAAACAAATGACTTGCTTTTGTTATTCTTAAGTTCATATTGCATAGGAATGGCGTCATATAAATAAAATGTATTATTGTTATTATATTAACTGATGTGTACTAGTAGTTAGTTGTTGTGCCTGACAAAAATTAATTGAAAGCAGAAAGATACATGTTAATGCTGACTTGTCTCTTTTTTATTCTCCCCTCTTCCTCTCCCTGTTAGACAGGTTCACAAAAGGAAAATGACATTTTCTGCGATTTAAGATATGAGTTAGAATATGACATCATTTTCACCTTGTGTTAGAATGGATGAAATAGAATTTATTCAACTGAATGAGAGCAGATGACAAGCAAGCAATGAAGTGTAAGGTATCATAACACATTTTCACCAAGTAATACAATATTACTTTCTCCAGTAATACTCTGGACACTGATGTAAGCAAATTGGAAGTATTAGTAGCTCTAAAATGGTTTGTGAGGTAGGCAGAGATATTTTTTTTTCCACATTATGGTTGGAGTGTCGGACAAGCTGAAAACATGGCCAAGCGTAGAAGATACCTGGCAACATCTTTCATAATCAGGGTTTTGGCCTAGGTATATTTTGAAAGAGTGGAAGAGTAGAAATATTTATTATACAATATCTTCAAGATAGTATAGTTTCTACCACTAATTTCAAAACAAGGTTTGGAAAACCAGGTTGGTTGCCTTTTAGCAACATTTTTGATTTGCATAAAAGAAATGGGTTACTGAAAGATTACATTTTAGATACAGACATTTGAAGAATGGAAACATATTATCATTATTGAATTCTTAGGGCCCAAATGCCAAGAATCTTTAATGTATTGAATACTTTGTATGAGAAGTTTGCTTAGGAAAGATGATTATTATGTATTGGTGCCAATAATCATAACATAATGAAGTTTTTTCTTTAGTGGAACCATATTCAGACAGAATGTTGAAAGACTGGATTCTCGCTAAGCTTACAAAGTTAAATGATTTATCCTTGTTATCATGTTTTTGCATTTCTGAATTAATTTGCTGCCTTTTAAATCATTATAGCTCAAAATAATGAAACATTTGCCAAGCCTTTCAACTACTCATGCTTCAAAACAGATGTCAGAAAGAGAATGAGATGCTCCCTCTCTCTCTCCACCCCACTCCTTTCCAGCACTAAAGCTCACCAAAAGCTAGCTTATCTCCCTAGCTAAGGCCAGTAGCAAATACCTTCAAAGTTCCATGTCCTCTGACAAGTCACAGAGCTGAGTAAACTAGAAGCAAACAAGTTTCGCCCCCACCATTCTGTATGAAGGCACAATACATTTACAGTAGCCCTTTGTCCTTAACTAAGTAACTAAAATATCAAGTTCACGTTCAAACTGAAGTTTAAGTTTAAAATATGATTACATTTTCTCTAGTTGGTAAGGGACACTACAACCAAATTATTAAAATATACATTATATATAGCTAATTACCTATTGGTATTCTTAATATTATTTATTAAATAAAACAATAATACTTGAAAGCATTGATAGTTTTTGTTAGGTTAAGCCATGTACATTCATATAGATTTTTTCATTTACTTTATTTTAGTTTTTCTTTGCTTGTTTTCAGCCTTTAAATTCATTAAACAGGTACCTTCCTGAAGGAAGGCATGTATCTACATTTACTTACCTAGTCCCCAATATTCTAGTATTTCTGAATTTATTGCTATTACCAAACCAAAAGTAGACAGGCAAATGCAGAATACTAAACCTTTGTTCTCTTGACTAAAAATGGAATGATTTTCATTTTATAGGTATGTCACATGAACCAGGAATTTAGGACCTCAAGGTAGCTAGCAGTCGTTGGTATTAACTTGTCTTAAAAATGGAGAATGTATGCTTCAGTTACCTACCAAAACACATACAGGGGATTCACTGGGAGGCAAGAAAGAAGAAGCCTGTTAGTGGTGATGAAACAGATGATTCTTGTATACTTCGAGGCATTCCAGGCTTTTACTGTTTGCTTACCAGAGGAACTCTTCTGTGTAGGCAAATGGATAAGCAGTTGTTACAAAGCAAGTTATTTACATTTGGTGGCAAAACAGTGGTACAGTAGCCAGTACTGCTAATTCATAGCCAGCTTCACTGTGTTCTAATTCCAGGTTAAGCATGGGGTTGAAATTGTGCCATGTATGCATCAATTTTCTTCTGATGTTCCAAAGATGTGCATGTCATTTTAACTGGCAAATCTAAATTGGCTTACTGTACATGGGTATGCCCTGCATTCAATGCTGCCCAGAATTGTTTCACAAATTGTGCCTAATGCTGCCGAGATAGGCACCAGCTTGCTACAACAATGAACTGGAAAAGAAAGTTAGAAAATAAATGGATGGATGGCTATTTTGATTTGTTATTTTCTAGAAAATGTTTACTTTAGTACACAGTTAACTGCCCCAAAGTTGTCCACTGAGGGCATTAATACGACTACTTTACAAAAAGAATGTCACATTTCTCATTAATGACAATAGACTTATTACAGTACAATTTTAGACAAATGGTTAAAGTTTTTTTTTTTTTATTTGCAGTGTTTTATTAAACTAGATTTATACAATATGATCTTTCTACATTAAAAATGTTGATGATTTGTAAATTAAATTATTGTCATTTCTTTTATGCTCCTATTTTTTTCCATGTTATGATTATAAAGATCTGGACTCTGACCAGGAACAGGCACAAATCAAGCTCAGCCCTGGATGGGGTACCTGTTCATTGTAAGTCAAACCACATGACAACATCCAAACTGATATTAGCAACGAAATATATAAAGAAGAGTGCTATTATGTAGCATCCTAACAATTACTTAAAATGAAAGGCTATTTTTTAAATCTAAAAAGCAAATTCTGAGACAAAAATTTGATTTTTGTTTACACCTTTTATGGGGTGAGTACAAAGAGCGTCTTTCTGAAAACCCAAAAACATGTAAAAGTTAAAGGTTATCATAGCTTTAAAAGTTTCATTTAATTATAGAAGCCAGACTGATAACAAAGTCTCCTTAATTCTCATAACAAAAATGCCAGCAGACAATCTGTCCCTGTAAAATATTTAAATAAACGTAAACACCTACACTATTCTAAAAATACCATTAGCCTTGGAAAACCCATCTGCTACTTAGTATCACATACAGTGATATTAAAATATATACATTAAGGAAAGTCTAGATTAAAAACTGATGATTGCAACACTTTATAGAACTTTTGACATTCTTCAGCAATGTTCTATCAGCCTGTGAAAAAAAGAGATAAGCTTTTAGACAATACTATGTTGTAAAACTAAAGCTCCTACTTACTTGGCCTTTTCCAAAATACACTATGCCAAACAACACTCTGAAACGCACTACTGTACATTTTTGAAACATAATTGTTTGAATGATTTTATAACAAAAAAACACAAAAAAGGAAAATCATTGACTCAATCTAATACATGTCTACACAGTTTCCCTCACAATAAAAGCATTTGTTTCATATAGTAATTGTTTTCAAATACTACACACATAGTGAATAAACTTTAAAATATTAAATTTCTGAAAATATTTTCTCTTTTTAGCTGCTGTACCAATGGCTTTGCTTAGATATGTCCAGCATCAAAATAAATTTTAATAAACACATATATGAGGCAAAATCACAGTGTAGTTATTGTTGAAGATATGAATTTGGTTGTCCATTTTCTGAAACCACCACTTCCATTAAAAAAAAGGTTGCAGTCAGTCAACACATCTCATGAGCTACAGGCACAAGCCAGAAGCCACCTGTGGATGTTACATTGCAGTGTAACAAAAAACGTGATTAATGTTACTGTAAAGGCTAATGAATGTTTCACTTGAGAGAAAATTGCTTTCAGAAAAGAATGACGATGAAGAAAATGAACTACACTCTTTAATATTATTAAGAAGTTAATCCTTTATTAAATAATATACAGTAGACTAGTACACCTAAATGTCTAAAGTATCAGACAAAACCATAAAAAAAATCTAAATGATGAACTTTGGTAAAGGAATTTAATAACAAAAAATATTTCGGTCCTTAGTTATGTTCTCATAATTTGCTTTCTAAGTGTTTACTTTTAAATGCAACATATACTCAGAAAGATAAGGCTATGATAACAAATGACCTATGAGGTAATTATAAATCTGCTTGTCTAAAGCCAAGTTTTTAAGTCTGGTGCTGGGCCAAATTAATCTGTAGTCATACATATGAATGGAACGTATCCAACTTCCTTTTTCTGATTAAGGCGTTGTATTGAATGATGGATGACATAGAGACAGAATTAGTTCTAGTGAATGAGAGAATAACCTCAATGTTACCCTAACCTGCAAAGCTGCCTTTCACTGTTCTATGCATTTATGTGCCAAACAACTGTTTCAACCTTTCAGCCCTTTAAGAAACATTTTGTTTGTTGCTCAAAAAAAGTACCATCTACCTTCCAGTAGTCCAATAGGGAAATGTAAGCTGTCATGTGGGAATGATGGAGATACCTGGAAAGATGTGATTGGGAGGAACAGCCAATTATTTGAATCAGAGCTGTGAATTATTGGTGGATTTCTGTGATACTTATGGACTGTCCATAATGAACATCATACTTGAACACAAGGTTGCTCATAATTGGCCAAAGGTCTTTTGTGTTGCCTTATCTGAGGTCATATGTCCTGGGCACTCACGTGAAGAGGGGTGCTGAGCTGTCAAATGATGACCACTTGGTGGAAAGCTATCTCAGAGAGTTAAAAAACTTGTTGGACAGAACCTGGAAGGCCCACATGGGTGTTGTGAAGGTTTGCTGGACACAACTAGCTGATGTCTAGGAGTGGAGACAGGTGCAAGGAGCCGTGACAAAAGATTGCTGGTATCCATCACGAATGTAACCCTGGGACTGGACCAACTGGTGGACACCAGTGGTAAGGCAAGCTGTTAAACTGACAAAATGGTTCAATGTTTAATGTTAGGAGGAAGGTCTCAAAATATGATTGATAGGTACCAACAAGCCAGAAAGGTAGCAACTATGGCAGGGACCCAAGTTAAATTCCATGTGTAGGTGGAGTGTGGTAAAGTCCATTGAGAATAACCTGCAACATGCCTTAAAGAGGTTCTGGCAAATTATTTGGAAGGGAAGGCTGGACTACACCCAAGTTGTTCTCACCAAAGCAAATGACCCCAAATGGACCTCAGTGTAAGGAGCATAATGAAGAATATTATGACTGTACCATTCTCAGAAGAGGCAGTCTAGAATAGTTGGAGTTGTTTCCATATCTGTGGCTACGGTTACTACCGTAATTAAGAAGTTCTATTGTGGCAAGGTAACAGGGTAATGAAGTTCAGCTGTAAATGCTGAAAACACTGAATAGATTGGGGAGTTTTAGCTTAGCGTTCCTCTTCTATATTACGTGAAAGATGGGGAAAGGGCCTTTAGAACAGCAGAATGAGGTGGTGTTACATATTTCACAAATATTTTACAATTTGATATTAATAATACTACAAAGAATACTTCCTTCCTTCTGTGCAAATAATTATGGCAGAATGCAAAATCAGTATAAGACATTATACTTTTTAAACCTAAATATATTAATACCAACCATATTTACTGTGTGCATTGGTGATTCTAAATTGTCCCTAGTGTGTGCTTGGAGTGTGTGTGTGTGTGTGTGTGCGTGCCCTGTCTGGGGTTTGTTTCCTGCCTTGTGCCCTGTGTTGGCTAATATTGGCTCCAGCAGACCCCCATGACCCTGTAATTAGGATATAGCGGGATGGATGGATATTTACTATGTGAAAGAGTTATGTTTTAATTGTTGAGCACCAGTTACCCACTTGTCAATACTGGATTCAGTCTGGGTGTTTTATATAACATAATTTTTTACTTCATGACTGTTAAAAAAAATATTATTGGTTATGACACTCACTGTTTGTAATTCTAACACGCAGTAATTTAATTCATCAATGCCCTTACTAAACAAGGATTCATGAGAATGAACTTAGAGGAAATTGGAAGGATTTGTTTATTATCTGGTTTATTTCACACATAATTTAATACTATTTAATTTTGTTTAGATTACAGAGCATCAGGGAGTTACTTAATGTGCTACGCTGCTTATGCTCATTTTTGTTTTATGTAAGTTATCGATCCAGTTCTTTAATTCATAGTTCTTCTTGAAGAACCTGTGCTGAAAGGGACTTTGGTTCTTTAGTGGCATTATGGGTACAGTATATTGCTAACTTTTTTTCTGACTACTTTGGGCAATGCCTTTTTCCAGATAGTATACAGAAAACACTAGGGCATATTATTGAGAGAGACAGTGAAACATCAATGGTTTATACTCTGACAAACGGCCATGGCACTTGCCTGGCTAGGATGCCTCCACACTGGAAGGACTGGGGGAGAGAACATTCACAAAGCATTATCTTCCCCAGAGCGATAGATGGTATCCCCTCAGGGTTGTGGCAGCACCACGGTTTCCCACAGGGCTTCACACTAATTGGAGTTCGGTGAATCAGCTCTACTGGGGGCCGTGAGCACTGCCAGTTGGGTGCTGTAGGGACTTTGGGACACCGGAAGTACTTCTGGGGATCACTTAAAAGGAGCCGTCTGCCTTCATTCCAGAAGCCAGAGCTGGGAAGGAGAGGACAACACTTGCCTTAGGAGGAGTTGAAGTGGAAGAAAGGAGAAGTGAAGAAGAAGAAAAGACATTGCTGCGTGCTTAATACTGTGCATTGGTCGGGTATGAAAGAAAAGTGTTTTCCACGGTTTGATAAAAAGCCTTGTGTGTTGCTAGACTTAAATAAGAATAGTCTGTCAGTTCTGCAATTCAAATTCAAAGAGTTAGGCTGAGGAGCAGAACTGACAAGGTAGTCTTCTCTGAAAGTTCTGCCTATACCACTCACCAGTCCAAGTAAGACTAAGGAGATTAGAAGGCTTAACGCGTGGCTCAAGGGTAGAAGAATATAAGGTTTTTGGGCCATTGGTATATCTGAACCGGAAGGGCACCAATGTATTTGGAAAGGCATATGAATAGGCTAGTCGACGACTATTTAAACTAGGGAATGGGGGGACAGGGAGTTTAGCACAGGCCAGGTTTAGAACTATACGTGGAGGAACAAACAACGGTATAGAAATAAAAATGAGTAGTAATGTAAATTCTAAACCAATATTTAAATATAGAAGGAGTAACATTAAAAATAGCTTGCCTTAGTGCTAAAAGTATCAAAAATAAGGCAAATGAGTTGGAGTTGTATGTAGCAGAGCATAATTTTGATATTATAGCAATAACGGAAACCTGGGTATATAACAAAGATGGGGATGAGTATAACATAGAGGGATACACATTTTTAGAAAGGTTGGACAGAACAGAAAAGGAGTGGAGTTGCTGTTTATGTCAAATAGAATTTAAATGCAGGTCCTCTTCGATGAGCCACATCTTAGGGAGGACATGTGGCTTTGCCTGGAAAGCATTAGGGAAAAGGCCTTATTTTAGGAGTGTGTTATAGACCACCCAATGCAGACAGTAATTTCAACACACATCTTTTTAGTAATGTCATAAAGGTAAATTTACAGGGGGATATTATAGTCATGGCGGACTTTATCCAAATATTAATTAGAATAACCTTGCAGGTGGAGGAGCACAATAGAAGGAGTTTTTAGAAGTAGTCAGTGACTCTTTTTTACACAGTATGTTAAAGCACCAATACAGGGTGATTTAATATTTTGTAATAATCAGGATAGAATTGAAGGGGTAGAGATGATTGAACCACTAAGGTCAAGTGACCATAATAAAATACAGCTCTCAGTGTTTTGTAAGAGTGTGGATGCAAAGACTATAACTGTTGTTTAACTTTGGTAGGGCAAATTTTCAGCAGATCCAGCAAAGTCTAAGGAGGACAAACTGGGATAAGCTTTTAAGTGTGGAGACAGTCGAGGAGCAGTGGAACAGGTTTAAAAATGTTTTACATGAAATGCAGGACAGGTACATACCTAAATTTGGAATTAATAGGAAATGAAATAAAACTCCACACTTGATTAATAAAGAATTTAAAAAGAAGCTGCAAAGGAAAAGACAGCTGTATAAGGCACACAAGACTAATAACTCCAAAGTGAATCGTAGGGCATATGAGAACATGAGGGCAACCATTAAGAAGGGTATTAGGGAGGCTAAACGACAGTTGGAGAGGAATATACCAGATAAGGCGAAAGACAACCCTAAGAGATTCTTTCAATATTTTAGTGGTAAAAGAACAGTCAAGGAGGGGGTTAAGTGCATAAGAAACAGTAAAGGGGAATTAAAAGATACAGACAGTGAAATAGCAGATGCTGTAAATTGTAGAGGGAGAAGTACTGTTCAGATTAAATAGATGGACATCAAAGAAATATTTACCCTTGCGTTCTTAAGGAGGCTATCAAGTACATATATAAACCCTTGACATATTTTAAGAAAGTCACTGCACACTGGGAAAGATTGTGAAGGACTGGAAAATGGCAAATATTATCTTGTTATATAAAAGGGTGACCGGGGAGATCCAAGCAACTATACGCCAGTAAGCTTAACATGCATTACAGAGAAATTAATACAAGAAATTATTAAGGATAAGACTTAGCAACACATGGCAAGAACAGGAGATTTTCTGAACAGTCGGCATGGGTTCAGAAGAGGGAGGTCATGTTTTACTAACATGATGGAATTCTATGAGAAAGAAACAAAAAAATATGATCAAAGTCGAGCATTAAATTAAAATTTAAAATTAAAATTAAAAATTAAAATTATGTTATTAATCTTGAATTTCAGAAAGCATTTGAGAAGGTGCCCTATGAGACGATGGGCATCAAACTAAATGAAGCTGGAGTTCAGGGTGATGTTTTTAGATGGGTGCAGAATTGGCTCAGGCACAGGAAGCAGAGGGTTATGATGCGATGAACCTTATCAGAATTGGCTGATGTTAAGCCTGGTGTTCCACAGGAGTCAGTGGTAGGGCCACTACTATTTTTAACATATATAAATGATTTAGTTAGGAATACAGTAATCCCTCGCTATGTCGCGCTTCGCAGTGGATCGAGACTGTTACTTTAAAATGAGTTCATGAAGAACACGGGGACAAAGTTGGGAAAATTGTTAAGGGTAAATTTTGCACAAACATTAGGAGGTTTTTCTTTACATACAGAACCATAGACACTTGGAATAAGCTACCAAGTAGCATGGTAGACAGTAATACTTTAGGAACTTTCAAATCAAGACTTGATGTTTTCTTAGAAGAATTAAGTGGATAGGACTGACAAGTTTTGTTGAGCTGAATGGCCTGTTCTCGTCTAGATTGTTCTAATGGACTTGTGCCTGGTGTCTGTCTGTATTGGGTTTGGGGAGCTGGTGCAACACAATACATATATTGAATAAGTTTCTATCAAGATCACTCACACAAAGAGAGAAATAGGCATTTTTCTTCTGTTTCAGAAGTCTGAAGTTCAAGCCTGGATATTGCTGTAAGAAGGGTTGCTACCTACACTCCAAACCATTTTCATAGATAAACACATCTATTTATTAAAATAATAGTAATAAAGAGATCCATAAACCTTTGTTAAAATGCTAAGATGAAATAGAAATCATACTGAGAAAAAGTTGATGTTACTGACCGACAGCATACACCACAGCACTGAAAATCGCACTGGCCATCACTGAGTTATAGAAGATGTGATAGATGTTAATACCTACATTAAAGGAACGCAATCTCCTAAAGAAAAAAGAGCTTGCTCTGCCCTTTCTTATATAGTTCCTCTATGTTCCCAGACCAGTCCAACCTTTCATTAATATTCACCCCCCAAGTACTTATAGGAGTTGACCACCTCGACCAGACATAGAAATTCTTTGGTGCGGTGAAAGTCAATAGCCAGTTCCTTGGTTTTGCTGATGTTAAGATGCAGACAGTTCCCTTAGCACCAAGAATCAAAGTTCTCCACCTGACTCCTGTACTCATTCCCTTATCAAAACACCCCATCAGTGCAGAATCATCTGAGAATTTCTACAAGTGGCATGAACTGGTGTGATATTTATAGTCTGAGGTGTACAGAGTAAAGAGAAAAGGAAAGAGGAATGTTCCGGTGGTACTCCAATGTAGTTCACATCTGTATCAGAAACACAGTCTTTGTATATCACAAACTGTGGTCTGCCTGACAGTCAGCCCATAATCTAAAAACCATAGGCTCATCCACTTGAATATTCCTGGGATTACCCCTTAACAAGGATGGCTGGATGGTACTTAGGGGACTGCAGAAATCACAAAAACATAATTCTCATAGTTCTGTCTACTTTGTCCAGGTGAGAATAAGCCTTGTGAAGCAGACAGATAATTGCATCTTCCTCTCCAGCCTTTGTCTGACAGCCAAACTGCAATGGGCCCAGGTGGTCTACCATAAGAGGACTCATATAGTCCAGGACCAATCTCCCAAAGGTCTTCATGATGTGAGATGTAAGTGCCACTAGTCTGTAGTCATTAGGTAAAGAGATGCCTGCCTTCTTTGGAGCAGGAACAATGCAGGATGTTTTCCACAGCAGCAGTACATTCTGGAGCCTTAGGGTCAAAATGAACAAGTGACATAGGACACCACAAAGTTGGTCAGCACAGTTCTTAAGGACTGGCTCCATCTGGCCCTGCAGATTTTCCTGTGTGTAGCTTCCTCAGTTGTTTCCTTACTTGGTTTTCAGTTATAGACAGTCTACACTGATGGTCAGAGGTGGCCTTGTCACTGAACAATCCAGTTGACATGGTAGGAGATGTTGATACAGTAGGGATGGTGTGGGGAGACTGGTCACTGGAATACTGTGGCAGTGGGAGGGAAAATCTATTATCATCTATTATTAAATCTATTGGTTCAGAGCATTAACTTTGTCCACATCTTTTAGCACCTAAACTGTGGACTGTTTGAGTCTAGTAATTAAAGCCAGTCCATTTCAGACATCCTTCATGTTATTCTGAGTGAGTTTGTTTTCTACTTTAGCTTTTAAGCTTCCTTTCCTTCACTCAGCTTTTTCTTTAGCACATGCTGTACATCCTTCAAAGCCTCTTTGTCACCAGATTTGAACGCTCTTTTTTTCCCATTCAGGAAAACTTTTAGCTCCTTAGTATTTCAGGGCTTGTTGTTTAGATTAACTCTTTGAGGGTTGAATATTTTTTCCAAAAAACATAGTTTCTGAAAAGCAATGGTTTCACACAGAAATCAACATAAAACGTCTGCTGCTGCATGCTGTGGCTGCCAGTTTGCCAAGAATGTGCGGCAGGCTTGCTGCCAGGCTGTCTTCACTGGTTGCTGTGCATTGCAATCTGGTTTCTATCTCTTATCATTGTTAAATGGCAGTCCTCCTGGCGAACATTGCCGTGGGCATGTCAGCTACATGAACCTGTTCAGCACCACAATTAGCTGGAGACTAGTCAGCTGAAGTTGGAAGCTCACATTCGTTTTCGATAACTTGTATCAAAATCGGAGTTCAAAAAGTCATAGTCCAGTTCAGAGAGAACAGGCAAAACTTCGTCCACAGAGTATTTTGTTTCACGCATTCGCTTGTCTCGCCATTATGTCAGTGCCATTTTTGCCGTTGTTTGCACCTTACTACTCACTCGAACGCAGGAAATCTCAGTCAAACCAATGAAGCTAAGTTTTCTTCAAGCAACAAGAGTCCAACTAAAATGTAACAGTTGGTTTTGTCTCAGTTTACAGTTGATTACCATCGTCAGCTCCTCCTTTTGACAAAAGTCAACATCAGCCCTGAAAGAGTTAAAGATAGACAATAACCAGGTCAGATGTGGAATTTCCCTGGTGCTGTGGGGCAACAACACCACACTGTCTTGATGACATAAATCTTTTCTGTTTTGCTTCAATCTAACAATACATTTGTTAGAATATATAATTTTTCCATAGTATATACTTATTAAGAATCATGGTGCATGAGAAGTCCAAGGCCCTCCATTAGACCCCTCCTTAGTTGGGGACCTTTACATACAAATTATTTTCCACGAAAACATTAATTTATTTGGGTTACGGTCATTTTCAAATATGCTATATGTGCTCCTTGTAAATAATATAAAGTACAAATTTAGTACTAATTTGGTTTAAGTTCCATGGTGAGCATATTTTGCTACATGCTTTTCTTAAGATTTGGAAAGTAAGAAAGAGCAAATGCATCCGAGACCAATGTGTTTTTATGTGTGCTTTGTTTTTTTTATCTTTATACTCTTTGACATCCTAAAGCGCATAGGTGAAAAAAGCAACAGGACTGAACAACAACATTCTTTGAAAAAGTATCATTCATTTCAAAGCAAAACCAGCACACCCAACAATTATGATAAAAAATGCTATAATGTCTGATATGGCAGATGGATGCAGAACTGTAAACAAGCTGAATGCCTTTTTGGAATTTATGTTAACTCATTCCATGCTTCATATCTATATAGCTCTATGAAATATAATTTAATAAACTATTTCAGTGTTCACATGAATACAATATGCAAGTATGTGCTGATCAGTTGGTATGCCATAATCTGAAATGAAATGGCATGAAATTGCATGCTTTGAGAAAATAAAACCCTGATTTTCTTCAAACAGCTTAGACATAACAAAGCAGAACATGCTTTTCAGCCAGCCCTTACAGAGCACCTATCTTCAGATAACACTACTTTCCATCTCTCATCCTGACTGGCATATATTTTCATAGGCATCTCATTTTAGGTTACAAGATATATATGCACTTTATCTTATTCCAGTTTCAAATAATAAAATGAAAGGCTTAATAGAAACATGCTATATGAACATCACTAAAACTAATTATGGCCCCTAATGAAAAAACTTGGGAGAAGAGATCATTCATCATATGCATTTATGGACTGTGAAGAAGACAAAAAAATGTTAGGCTAAACCTCTAGGAAAGTTGAGCGAAATCAAAATAGGCGATGCTGCGATCGTGCAGTGCATTAATAAACTTCAAGGGGTGATTAGGTGGCAGCCCTAGTCAGCAAAGAACAGGAAGAAACATTATTGTGTTGAAAGCTACAGAAATAAGCTAAGGAAGAAAACAGACAGTCTTAGCAAGTTGTTTAAATTCTGAAAGTTTATAAACAAGATAAAACCGTACAAATGTGGGCAACATCGGGTGGAAACTGATGAAGTTCCAGAAGGAATGACACAACACAGCCAAAAAACAACCTTTTAGTGCAGAGGGCTGTTATTCTATGAAACTGACTCACTGCTGAAATTCTTCAAGGATACGAGTTTTTTTTAGCATTTTTCTACTTAGAAAGAAAAAACAATTCAAAACAAATGACCTTCTCACACCTATAATTCCTGTCTCATAAAGCTAAAAATAACACATGTACACATTTGTTGCTTTTATTAAAAAATGTGTCAACCAAAATGAAATGGCCATTTCCTAAGATTATTATTTTTTATTTTCTTTATCCTCAGCTGTTAAGCACGCACATTCTCATTATATACAGGTAGGTAGTACAGATGAATAGTGTATGGAGTGACTTGCTGTACTGTGAGCTTTATCCTTCCACCTCTTGGTAACTCTTAGCTAGGCTAAATTACAATGCAAAAATTAAAAAGGATGACAAACAAAGAATGAATTTCATAGATTTAATCTGTAAATTAAAGTATGAAGAGTTCATTCTCTATGTTCAAAACTAAACATGAATTTCTTTAGCAAGGCAATTTTATTATTTAACCAAGTTGAAAAATACTAAACACAATCCTTTAATTCAGAAAATACTAGGAAAAACACTACAATGGTTTCGGTACTGTTTATTCATTTATGGATGATTTTACTTCTTGGAGCGTATTTTACTCAGACAGAGAGTAAAAGAAAACATTTGTAAGAATGCAAGAAATTCGACAATCAAGAAGAGACAATTCAGTCCATGAAGCTCATTTGTTTAGCTAATAACTAAGACATACAAATAACTCATCAAGGTATTTCATAAAGCTTGTTAAGGTTTCTGCTTCAACTACATGTCTCTGTAGTTTGTTATAGATTCTTACAAATCTTTGTGTAAAGAAGTGCTTCCCCTCTTAATTTTGATTGGTGTCCTCAAGGAGTTGGATTCACCCTTAACTTGAAAGAATGAATCTTCTTGCTTTTCCATTTATGGATTGTGAAGAACCTTCAGACAAATAGCACACCTTTGCTTATACTGGAACAATTTAGTACTGCCAGCCATCTTAACAGCATGTCTTTGGCCGGTGGTATTAAATTTTACAGAATAAAGTTTTGCAAGATTTTTCTCTTTTCTCAAACTTCACAGAGTAGATACACTATTCAGGAATCAAATAGTCCCCAAATGATGTGAGCCAGCAACATGTCTAGCAATGCCTGCGAGGTGTTCAATATTTATTACCTTCAATTAGAAAATTAGTTGGAATGGAAATTAACTCTCTCAAAAGACCACAGTCACAGGTTTCAAATGATCACTTTAATCAGCATCTGTTTCCTGCAGCTACATTATTACTCCATACCTAAGCCAACTGACGAGATGTTTCTGGAAATAAATGACCATTTATGCAAGGTTAAACTTTCATAAGTTATGTGGCTTCACTAGAATTATACATCAAACAATGTATCAGCAAGAAAAAAATAATTTAAAAAGTTAAAACAAAGTTGTTTTTTTTTCTGTTTTTAAGACTGGCACTAAATCTAGTGTTGAATCGTACCAGGAATAGCCCCCTCACAAGACTGTATGGAAATAAAATAAATGAAGTCAAAACATGAGTAGTACTTAACTACAGGATGTTTCCCAAGTCCAATGTTTTACTACACAAATCACAAGACAAAACTACAAGTTTATTTAG
The DNA here is from genome assembly GCF_016835505.1 of Polypterus senegalus. Lineage (NCBI taxonomy): Eukaryota > Metazoa > Chordata > Cladistia > Polypteriformes > Polypteridae > Polypterus > Polypterus senegalus. The sequence continues at coordinate 169,093,810 of NC_053159.1, forward strand.
AAATGCACATTTGAGTGCAAATATAAACATGAAAAGAATTTTAAAAGGAAAAGTCTGCCCTTTCCACATGCAAATTAATCTAAAACAACTTCAGCAAAAAATAATAAGTACTTTAAACAGTGGGAATACTAATACTGGGTTGATTACATTCTTACACAGAAGAATCTCTCATCTTCTGAAAACAGAAATATCTTTCATCTTTAGTGTCTATCAATATATTTCTTTGCATGTGATGTGTTTTTTTACAGCCCAATCAAAAAGAAACAGTAATTTTCTAAAGAAATCATCTTCCAAGGCCAATATACGAAGCAGCTTGTTCAGTGCTTACTCTATGGGTATTTATGGAGCACAATTTTGTCTATGTGCACAGAAATAGAACTACTAATGAATTAAAGAAGGACAAATAGCTACAAAGAAACAGATAGCATTTCTCTCTAAGTATATAATGTTTATTACCTTGAAAAATGTGTTTTCTATCTTTTGCCAAACTTCAAGGGAAAAACAATTTTCCTTGAACTAACTTTGAGAGCACTTGAGTATTTAGCACAGTATGTTCTTTCCTTGATTTATGAAATCACTGCAAAGGAAAGAACATTAAAAACTTTAAGGACTAAGCAACTAATTATAATTCTAAATAGACATTTAAAAACCCCTTGTAATTAAATCCAGTAAAAATAAAATTAGTTCACTTAAAATACATTTGCATTATTTTCAGCCAACCTCAAAACTAAGGCAAGGGATCGGACCATTTTAATGGCTTGCATCTACTAAACTTTGTCACTTAATTAAACAAGACCTAAAAAAATAAATTGGTGGCTAAATGAAGTAGTTAGTTGCAATGAAAATCTCCAAACATCCCTGGCTACTTAATATATTTTCATTGATCAAAAACTTGATCACACTTTGAATTTTAATTTGGGCGCACACAATCACTTCTGTTTGATTCTGTCAAATGTCTTTATTTCATTAGGCTGTATTTCAGCCAAAAGAATGAACAGTTTCATGCAATTTGGAATGTTGTCTGGCAAGAACAGGAATACATAGCACCCACCTTGTCTGTAATGATTGCATTTAACATTAATGTTCTTCAAAAACTGCAGGATTACTGTATATTGAAAATATTCTATCATATGTATTATATTCTGTGCATTATGATTTTACAAAAGATACTTGCAGTTGTTAACAAGAATTCCTTAGCCATCATCTTTTAAAAAGCAACATATGTCTGGAGTGGTGTTGTAAAAACGGTTATAAACATTGTATTCAGAGTGGAAAAAGGATATTGATAGATTAGAGGAGTAAGAATTTGTGGGAACCCATTGAAAGATATTTTAATGACAAACAATGAGTGGTACTTTATTGTAATTAACACGGATTACAGTACATGCAGGAGACATATGGACATGTGCAGAGGAGAGATGCAGAGTATATTGGGAGAAGAATGCTAACGATAGAGCTGCCTGGCAAGAGCAAAAGAGGAAGGCCAAAGAGAAGGTTATGGATGTGGTGAGAGAGGACATGCAGGTGATGGATGTGACAGAACAAGATGTAGAGGACAGAAAGATATGGAAGAAGATGATCTGCTGTGGCGACCCCTAACGGGAGTAGCCGAAAGAAGACGACGACAATGGTACATGCATGAGACACTCCAAGAATTTTGTGATGGAAGTGACAACTACTTACAGATGGAGCCACGTCAAATAGCCGCGGCCGTGTGAATGGCGTGCGGCTGCCCTATGCACGCCGTGATCCCCCCCTCCCTCTACTGACAGAAGGCGTGTCAAGATTTCACAGTAAACACGCCCATTCATGCCCTATTTATTCATTTACCTGGTTCCACCACTAGATGGCGCTTTGTTCTCAAGAACACGTTAACACACGCCAGCAATTTAGCTGCGCTGAGTTGCAATCACGTGTTTTTAACATTATATTTTATTATTATAATTATAACATTATATTATATTATATTATTATATAGGAGCTTCCCTGTCTGCCTATCATATAGTGCCTTTCCTTCCTACCTACCTATCTATATATCTATCCCCTTAGCTGTTTTTTTATATATCTATTATACAGTGCCTTCCATGTTTATTTATATTTCTAGTGCCTTCTCTGCCTGTTTGTCTGTCTGATTGCATATAGCGCTGAACTTACTGCTCTGTACTATTCTGTCCTCTGCATGTCCTGGAGTACAAAAGAAACAGCACCATACAGCAACATGTGCGAACTGGCAAGATCGGGGAAAAAACACGCGGTCACTGATTACAAACCGCAAGATGAATGAAAGAGACAATATATGTAAAAACATCATCGCACTAATGCAATATTATTTGAAAACGAATAGCGTCAGATCGGGTTTGAATATGCGCCCGATCTGACGCTGTTCGTTTTCAAATAATATTGCATGTACTGTGCGTTGAAAGTGCTGCACTGAATAAGCTGACTCCTTCTGTAACAGCGTGTATTCAAACCCGATCTGACGCTAATATTGCATGTACTTAACTATTTTTGAATAAAAACATAAATTTGATTTCAGTCAGTCTGTAAGAGCCAGTGTAAATGCATGATAATTGTAAAGGTACGCTTTTTTTAAATTCAGTTCCATTCTCTCAGTCGCGTTCACGATCCAAATCTGACAATGCTGTTTTCACATAAAGACGCGCTATAACTCAAATGTGATTTATTTGGAGACGCGCTATACTCGAATGTGATTTAAACAGGGAAGAAAGTACAATGTCAGGTGCTCATTCAGTGTAATAGGAACCATAGCACAGAGAGATGTGTACACTGCAACAAGTACACATGTCGTGAATGTAGGAAGGCTGTGTGGAAATTGTTAATATTTGAATGTGATGATTTTATACAGCACGGATCGGAAATCAGCAATTCTTAGCATTGCACCACGCAAGCTTTCGTATCAACTGCCTACTGTAACTTGCTTTATTTTTTCTTCACTTATAGTCTAGAATAAAAATATTTTACTAACTAGTTTTATTAATTCATTATTTAATAATAAATAGCATAATCATCATGGGTTGTGTATTGAGTGATTTAACAAATCTGTTTTATTAATCGGTTTGTTGTTGTTTTTTTGACCACGTCATCTATTTATGAAACTATGTTGACAATACAAGAACTGCCTATACAGTATATTAAAGATACGGTATAGGGCTTCCTGGACACTGCAGTTAACTGAAGCAGTCAATGCTCCATCTGGCGGGATTATACAGCATTGCAACCATCTTTTTAGAAAGTGCATGGGGGCGTTTATGGGGCGGGGCATCGTTAACTGCGTCATCGCGGGGGATCACATTCTGTGCACGGATTGTGCATGGTCCTGTCATGGTCCTGTCATGGACCTGTCATGCTCCAGGCGGCTGTTTGACGTGGCTCCCACTGTACAAATAACATCATGTCTTGGAATTTGATTTAGTCTAGAGATATACGAAAGTGCTGCAATGGTGATTCACAACTGTCATTCTACTAATATGGAATAAGAAAGAAACTAACATGAATTTTCACACTCAAAATTATGCTCATGTGACGAGAAATCCAACAGATGACAGTAATGTCTGGCCCTCTACTCAGTAAAACAAAGACTATATAGAGTCAAAAGGCTACAATGTCTACTGGATGATAGTGGGCGAACTCTCTCCTTAGCCAAGTAAACTGGGATCAAATTATTCACTGAAAAACGAGTCCAGGAAAGATTGGCAGGTGTCAGAAAAAGGCAGCATATGATCTTTAAATGCGGAGTGTAGGACTGTGCAACTGAATGAGAATAACTTGGAAGCTGCTATGGAGACCTAGTTCTTTAAGGTCTACAAAAGACCCAAATGTGCATGAAAACCAGGAGACGCTTACAGAGAGTTTTATTCTGTTCTCCCAATAGCCAAAACTGGTCACCCAAACCCTGGAATATGACCTTGGGAGGGAGTTTAAGGTCAAAGCTACATTATGTCTGAAGTGGGGAACACAGTCAAGGTGATTGCTCACTGGTGGGAAAGAGAAAGACTACAGTGTGTGGGGGGGATGTGTGTGCCCTGCGGTGGGCTGGCGCCCTGCCTGAGGTTTGTTTCCTGCCTTGTGCCTGGTGTTGGCTGGGATTGGCTCCAGCAGACTCCTATGACCCTGTAGTTAGGATATAGTGGGTTGGAGGATGGATGGATGGATGCCTTGACAGAAGAGTGTTCGTAATCACTTCTATCCAGCAGTCATTTATTTGATGTTCAACTTGCATCTGGATCGACCCACTTTAGGTTGTCAGTAAACAGTATGAATTATGCTACTGTCACAAAATAAGTAGTGTAAGCAATAAAAATTAAGTAAAGTAAAGCTTTTGACCTTCTGCCTGGCTTTAGGATTTTTAACTTTTGTATATTATGTTCAATACCACTGCCTATTCTATGTTTTCTGTTCATAACGTGATTTCTGTCTGTTTTTGACCTACAAATTGCATCTGATATAGTTTCATGTTTTTTAGTACTGGCCTATGTTTTGACTAGGGATTGTAACCATTAATCATTGTTCGATTAACTTTATGTTAAGCATTTAAACTAAGAAGTCTTTGATTATTATTAAATTTGATATACTGCATTGCAACACATGATACAGACACATGTACAGACACAGATAGTTATATTCAGAAGCAGAACAGATAACCTCAGGGAAAATAAAACTATTAACTATTAAATGTAGCATTGACTGGAATCATTTTATGTAAAAGGGTGACTATGTTCTCTGTTAACTATAAAGCATCAGCTCATCTACAATGAATAAGGCCATACAAAGCAAGCCTGCCAGTTCAAACTCAAGTAATATGCCATATAAACAGTACTGTGCAAGTAAAACTCAAATTGTCAGAGAAAATCACATAAGGAGTGTATACAATGATAGAAGATCTATTACCAATCAACGTGGCTGAAAGCAAAGCCTTTTGTCAGCTAATCTATTGTCCTGAGTCATTATAATTTGAAGATACTAGAGCTAAAGCTCGGTTATCCAGAGTCAATAAGCTCATACTCACAAATGATGTTTAACCTCCACTATAAACAGAGAATTATTTCTTAATAGATAGATAAACGCTGACAGATGTATGCTACAGACACAAAATTAAAAAAATAAAAGCCTTATGAGGAAGCAAAGTGGTTGTATTCATGATAATACACAATATATCGTGGCCATTATCCGTTCTTTTAAACTAGGCCTCAGCATGTTTTGCTCAAACACTGCATGTTGTAGTCAGTGATGGACCAAATGTATTTTCTAATTGAAGTAAGCACAAAGCTTGCCTGACACTACCCAAAACATTAGTGTCATCAGACTGGGTGTTTAGCTCATGACATAACAGTTAACAAGCTGTGCATGTGACCAACTTCTGAGAAAACTGGAATGCCTCTACTCATAAACAAAAATTCATTTAATGCTATTCAATAATTTAGAGTGGGCAGTTTGTGGCATGTTTTCACTAAAGGTGAAAACAAATTCATGCATTCATAATACCTTTTTCTCGGAATTTATCCTTACATTATTTTTTGTTATTAAGCAACACATCTTGTTAATGATTTATGGTTAGAACCCCTGCAGTGGGTTGGCGCTCTGCCCGGGATTTGTTTTTGCCTTGCGCCCTGTGTTGGCTGGGATTGGCTCCAGCAGACACCTGTAACCCTGTGTTACGATATAGCGGGTTGGATAATGGATGGATGGTTAGAACTGATCAAAAAACTGAATATGAAATGTGATCAATATTTGCATACTTTTGATTTTGTATTTGAAAGTGCAAATGTTATTAAAACCTTTTTTCTCATCTACATGCAGATGATGAGTGGCAGCCTTTCCAGCAGCTCTGTGTATGACTTTATCTTTCTACCTTTTTCTCTGTTTTTCTCTATTTCACTGATCACTCCTACCACTTTCATTTATGTGGACTCGTTCCCTGGACACTTTTTACGACTTAGAAATGGATTTTTACACAGCGAGACTCGTCTATTCAGGTAGTCAACTTCAAGCACTTAGAAGAAATGCTCGTGCCGGTGTGGTTCCCTATTTACCTGACGAGGTAAGAGGGCGGTATCATGGCAGCAGAGCCGGTGCTAAGCTAAAAGCCAAGTGACTAGCGAGAAAGTGCCGTTATAAATCTTTGGTATCTTCTGTGATCCTGGGAAACGTGAACTCACTACCAAATAAGACTGACGAACTGGCTGCGCTGGTGAGAAATATCAGGACCTACAGAGAATGCAGTTTGTTGTCTTTTTGCGAAATGTGGCTAACAACTAACATCCCAGATGCTAATGTGGAGCTACCTGGGTTTAGCACAGTTAGAGCGGACAGAGATGCAAATACCTGCGGGAAGAGGAAAAGGGGAGGACTCGCTCTCTATGTGAATACAAGGTTGTGCAACTCTGGACACATAAACGTCAAAATCTCTACTTGCTGCAGGGACATTGAACTGTTGGCCGTCAGTCTGTGTCCCTATTACTTGTCCAGAGAGTTTGGACACATCATTGTTGTTATTGTTTACATCCCTCCTCGGGCAGACGTCATGATCCATTCCGCTGTTGCTAAATTACAAACACAGCACCCCGAGGCATGTGCTAATCGCTGGAGCTTTTAACCATGTGACGCTGGACACATTACCTGCCCTCTCCCAGTATGTGGATTGTAACACCCGGGGAAATAGGACTATTGACCTACTGTATGCAAACGTTAAAGACGCACACAGCTCCACCACGCTGCCTGCGCTTGGTAAAGCAGATCATAACCTGGTTTTGCTTCAGCCTCACTACAAACCAAGAGTGAGCGCGCTACCTACAACCACACGCTCATTCAGGAAGTGGTCCCCTGAGGCAGCGCAGGCTCTGAGAGACTGCTTTGGAACTATGGACTGGGATATCCTGCAGGGGTCACATAGTAAGAAAATTGAGGAGGTTGTTGACTGCACTACTGACTACATCAACTTCTGTATGGACACTGTAGTTCCAGTAAGAACAGTACGCTGCTATGCTACCAACAAGCCATGAATTACAAGTGACTTCAAGGGCCTTTTGAACCAGAAGAAAAGGGCTTATAAAGGCAGTGATCAGCATGAGCTCAAGCGTGTGCAGAAGGAACTCCGAGTTCAGCTCAGGGCAGCAAAGGAGCAGTGCAGGAGAAAGCTGGAGCAGAAGTTGCAGAACAACAGCATGAAGGAAGTGTGGGATGGGATGAAGATTATCACTGGCTGCAGCTCGAAGCGGGGTGCCACCATTGAGAGAGACATGGAGAGAGCAAACCAGATGAACAACTTCTTTAACAGGTTTGACCACCCTAACCCACTCTCACCTCGGAGTACTGCACACTCCACCCATCCTTCTGCTGATACCAGCATAAGAGAAATTCCCCCCCACCCACAATTACAGCACCCCAGGTAAGCAGAGAGCTGAGGAGACTTCGTGCCAGCAAAGCAGTGGGTCCAGATTGAGTATCGTCACGACTACTGAAAGCCTGTGCGCTAGAGCTGGGGAGTGCTCTACAGCGCATCTTCAACCTGAGCCTGGAACAGGGGATAGTCCCGAGGCTTTGGAAAACATCTTGCATCATCCCAGTCCCAAAGGTATCATGTCCTAGTGAGATGAATGACTTGGAGCGGCTGCTGCTTCAACATCTGAAGCCATAGGTCCTCCACTCCATCGACCCCAAGGCAGTGGTGTTATAAGAATTATGTTTCTGGACTTCTATAGCGCATTCACCACCATCCAACTTCTGCTCCTTAGGGACATGTTGACAGAGATGGGAGTAGATTCATACCTGATGGCATGGATCATGCACTATATTACAGACAGACCTCAGTATGTGCGTCTCGGGAGCTGCAGGTCTGACATTGTAGTCAGCAACACAGGAGCGCCGCAGGAGACTGTACTTTCTCCAGTCCTGTTCAGCCTATATACATCGGACTTCCAATACAACTCGGAGTCCTGCCATGTGCAAAAGTTCGCTGACGACACTGCTATCGTGGGCTGCATCAGGAGTGGACCGGAGGAGGAGTTTAGGAACCTTATCAAGGACTTTGTTAATGGTTTGACTCAAACCACCGACAACTGAACACCAGCAAAACCAAGGAGCTGGGGGTGGATTTTAGGAGGACCAGGCCCCTCATGGACCCCATGATCATCAGAGGTGACTGTGTGCAGAGGGTGCAGACCTATAAATACCTGGGAGTGCAGTTGGATGATAGATTAGACTGGACTGCCAATACTGATGGTCTATGCAAGAGAGGACAGAGCCAACTATACTTCCTTAGAAGGCTGGCGTCTTTCAACATCTGCAATAAGATGCTGCAGATGTTCTATCAGACGGTTGTGGTGAGTGCCCTCTTCTACGCGGTGGTGTGCTGGAAAGGCAGCATAAAGAAGAGGGATGCCTCACGCCTGGACAAACTGGTGAGGAAGGCAGGCTCTATTGTAGTCATGGAGCTGGACAGTTTGACATCTGTGGCAGAGCGACGGTCACTGAGCAGGCTCCTGTCAATCATGGAGAATCCACTGCATCCACTAAACAGAATCATCTATAGACAGAGGAGCAGCTTCAGCGACACTGACAGACTGAGGAGATTGTTCCTGCCCCACACTATGTGACACTTCAATTCCACCCGGGCTAAACGTTAACATTATACAAAGTTATTGTCTGTTATGCCTGCATTTTTATCACACTTTAATTTAATATTGTTTTTATCAGTATGCTGCTGCTGGAGTATGTGAATTTCTTCTTGGAATTAATAAAGTATCTATCTATCTATCTATCTATCTACTTGCTTTGGCGGCTTTCCTGCCCACTTCATTAAATCTGAAAAGCTGTTTTGGATTGTGCTGCCTGTCTGACATGCAAAATAGGGTATTATTTCATCACCCCATCCTGGTGCCTTGACACGGAAGCTGATGCTGACAGATCATTTTGAGTAGAAAAGGTGTAATTTGGAAATGTGTGTCTGGCTAGCAATACAGAAGCCCACAGTGTACAGTTTGCACCTATGTAGGAAAACCTAAGTGCAATAACCAACCCAAGAGAGACACCCAAGCACACAACTGACTCACAGCAGAAGCTAAATGGAGAGACTATCGATAATGACACCCAAGCAGACAAACGATGAACCTATAGAAGGCTGAGGTGGGTGTCATATGCACTGTAGCTCTGAAATCAATTAACTGCTACCCATTGTTATCCCGAAACCAGCAGTCACTGCTACTCAACATTTCTTCCAATTTCTTCCAACAACTCAAACATAACAGTATTCAACCAACAGAACAACAATGCAGTGAAAGACATCACAGATCATGTTAATAGTGAGAAGTCAAGTAAAATGACCTTTTATTGGCCTAACTAAGAAGATTACAATATTCAAGTTTTCGAGGCAACTCGGGCCCCTTTTTCAGGGAAGATGCAGCCTGAGTTGCCTCGAAAGCTTGCATATTTTAATCTTCTTAGCTAGCCAATAAAAGGTGTAATTTTGCTTGAATTCTCACTACATTCATAATGGCTAACACGGCAGAACACCCTAGCAATACAAATCACGTTAATCAAATGAGAAAGACATCTGTAACACAATCACTTTATTATACTGTAGTTAAATATTAAATATATTTCTTATTTTATTTAAGCACAATAAAAACAATATAAAAATTAACATGGATTTAATTAAATGCAATTAAATTGCTCTAATTTATTTAATCAATCATCGATCCTTCCACTGTCAAACTCTTAACCCAATACAAGACCATGGAAGCAGCATTACTACAACCAGGAACCAATACTTGGGTGTCAGAAAACCACAGACCCACATTCATTCATATCAGAGAGTGGTATTACCAATTAATCTGGTATACACATCCAAACAACTTTACCAATGATCAGAGCTGTAGAGTTGTTTGAAAAAGTAGCTGCGAATATGCACCTGACTTTATACTCGTAAAACAAGGGTCAAATACTCAGTTCAAAATATTAGTTGGCGCTGCTTTCGGCATTCCATGTCAAAGTACCTAAACTAATACAGCCGTTGCAGTTTACCGTATATCAAACTGGCTCATTCGCCTTGTGATCCGTCTTCCCCGATACACCATATAGATCTGCAATCTGTCTGATCTATTGACTCTGCTGGAATGTCAAAGGATGGACGTCCAGAGCAGGGAACTGTGTCACCTGAACTGGAGTGTAGTCGAGTCCGTTCCACCTGTTCTTCAATAATTTCAAAAATAGTTTAATGTATATCGGAGTCTAAAAGGGACACCAACATTGTAATTTCCTCCGATAAATCTTCAATTCTCTCTCTGAAATACGTAATATCTTCAGCAGAATCCATTTCATCTGCAGCAGTAAGCATTTCTCTAATTAATTTGTGTGCTATCGTTTCACCAATCAATAACTAGAGGGCCTGTTAGAGCCCACCCTCTCAACTTTGACGAGTGAAAGTGACAGTTTTATTTCATGATGGTTTACAGGAATGTCACGGACAAAGTTAAATAAATAAATAAATAAATAAGCAACAAAAAACATATTTCGTGACACATTTATTTATTCATGCTCTCATTTCATGACATATTTACTTATTTATTTAGGCTCTCATTTCATGACACATTTATTTATTTATGCTCACATTTCACAGTACTTTTATTTATTTGCGCATTTATTTATTTAATTTTGTCCGAAATATTCCTCCATACTGAACCACCTCCAGATTTAGTAAGCCTAACATTTTTCAAATTAATGTGCCTTGAACAAGTTCAACATGAGGAACACTCACTACACATCACTGTTTACTGCCTGGTGTTTAATGGTGGTGTCTGCTGTGTGTGGAATCTTAACTATTAAAAGGGCACAATTGGACTGAGCAGAACGAAACCAGTAACAAGCATAAAGCAGAAAGTGACCCTAAAGGGTCCAATGCATGACACATTTTAAATGATGCATATATTTTTTGCATGAACAACCTTGCTATTTACTGTGCAGCTGGATATCATCATTTTACAGTTTTGATGTTTCTTAAAATAATTGAGAGTGTTCTTAGAGTAATGATCATCAGCCCCAGAAATGTCACAAATCTGCAGGGAAAAGCAATTTCAGAAAATAGATGTCTGTGAAATTAAGAAAAAATGTATTTGATTATAAAGTATGTTCCCAAAGCAGTCACTTTAAATTTAATTATATAGATCTTATACAGTCACTATTACTTATGCACAAAATGCTAGATGTTTTGTGCAGCAGTGCACAATCTAAAATGAAAAAATATAGCACTCCGGATCAGTTGGTGTGGGTATGCATGTTTTAGCGTAACCGTGCATCCCTGGGAAGCTTAATTTGCTGGCCGTGCAGGCACAGGCAGTTCTGCCGGTTTCATTATTGACATTCTGAGGGGCATAACTGTGGCACCTGCACCCATAATAGCATTAAAGAGAATCTGAGCAGGTAAGAAGGAGATTGAGAAAGAACAGTAAAAAGAGAGTACAAGAAAGAATGAAGTACGAAGGTTAAATGAAAAAAAGATGGGGACAGAGGTCAGGATTGTGGCAGGGCCAGTGCTGCCACAGAGAGAAGGCAAGTGCTCAGGAATGATGCACTTAGCAGAGTGAGCAGATAGAGTTCATGAGTTAGGGTTGCTCCTGCCGAGCGTCCACAGTAGCAGGAATGACCATCCGCTCCAAGAGATCCTGCAGAACGTCAAGGGATGATGGTGAGAGTCCCAGATAAATGACAAGGGAATTTGGGGGTAGGAGGGGCATGAGCAGGTTAGACACTTAACTGCTCTTGTGAGAAAGTGTCTCCTGCTGTTGAGCAGACTGTGTAGGTGAGTAGCAGGGATGTGGTTTTAGATTGATCCACCAAGGCTCATAATCATTTTTATGAACAGCTCCTGATCTCCTGATGAATCTAAAGTAATTTTGATAAATATCTATCCACTTAATGTGGATAATAGAAATTTTATCCAAAATGTATTTGCAAGTGGGGACGATCCGATGAGTCTCTCACTTGTATGCTCCTACATCTCACTACATTTTCTCTCTATCATTGTTGAGTATGCGTTAACTGGAATCGCATAACCATTGATTATGGCAAAATTTGTTATGCAATTGCATCAGTTTTCATCGATTACTGTATTGTCATCAATACTGAACTATGCAAATTTTGAACAAATTAGCTTCACCAAAAGTGGGTTTAAAATACGTTGCAAGATTTGACCCAGACAAACAAACAGACAGAGGAGTCAAGTTAAATAAAATTGTTTAAAAATTGATTATTTCTTTATCAATAACAATTCATTACCCATTATCAAATCTTGCAAATACAACACTATTATTATCTCCAATTATGTTCCTTTGATCTTAGAACTTGAATCACTATGCCCTGTGCACTCATTTTGTAGCTGGCATCTTAACTCCCTATCGTTAGCAGATATGAACTTTACAGAATTCACCTCCAAATAAACTGATTATTTTTTTTAGAGACAAACGCATCCCAAGAGGTCTCAGTGGGAATACTCTGGGAAACTCTGAAGGCATTTGTAAGAGGCCAAATTATTTCACATCTTTCCTATAAAAATAAATTTGAGACCAAGAAGCTGTCAGAGTTAATGAGTAAAATTGCCAGAATAGATCAAGAATACACCAGGTCTCCCAATAAGGCACTTTATAGGAAAAGACAGGATTTGCAATCAGAATTTAACCTCTTGACAACAAAAGAAATGGACCAGCTCATCTTTAAATCACGATATCATTACTATGAACAAGGAGAGAAGGCCTATAAGATCTTAGCTCAATAAATCCACGAGCAGGAAGTTTGCATTTGCAATAATAGAAATTACCAATGCTGATGGAGATAAAATCATTGACCATAAAAATGTAACCCGCACATTTAGGGAGTACTATAAGTGTTTATATTCTGCTCAGTTTATAGAAAACAAGACACAATCTGGTGAGTTTTTTGAAGAATCACTAATGCCACAGCTAGATAATCTTAGGGCAAAGGAATTAGACAAACTTCTGACACTCTCAGAATTACCAGATGCCATAAACTCACTCCAAAGTTTTAAAAGCAGCTGGGCCAGATGGCTACCCAGTGAAATCTTATTAAAATTTTTCAAATAAGTTAGCTCCACTATTTTGCGTAACGTTTACAGAAGCTAGGGACAAGATTCTACCTTAAACTTTTCGCCAAGCATTAATTACCATCTTTCCAAAGAAAAATAAAGAGTTATCTTACAATATGCATCATACAGACCAATTTCACTTCTAAATAATGTTAAGATGCTCTCCAAAGTTCTAGCTAGCAGGATTGAGAAAGTGCTTTATTCTGTAATATCACAAGACCAAACTGGATTTATTAAAGGCTTTAAACCTTCGGAGTCTGTTTAAAATGTAATATACTTATCTGTAAAATCTATCACACCATAAATCTTATTATCTTTGGACGCAGAAAAAACAATATATGTGGTCAAAATATGTGCATGGATAAAACTACAGTGTGTAAGTCTGTCTGTATTAACAACATTATCTCAAACTACTTCAAACTAGAACATTGTACTTGACAAGGATACCTTCTGTCACCATTGCTTTTTGAAATTATCATTGAGCCATTGGCCATTCACTTTCAAAATGGATTGGAGATAAAGGGGATTATCAGAGAAGGACTTGAACAGAAAATAGCACGATATACATATGGTATGGTACTGTGTATATCAAACCCATAAACATCCTTACTAGAAGTCCTTAACACACTACCAGAATTTCAAAAGATATCTGGACCGAAAATCAATTTGAATAAAAGTATGCTTTTTCCAGTGAACTCTCTAGATTAGATTAGATTAGTATTAGAGTGGAAATCTATCCATTTATTTTATCATAACAATTTAAATATCTAGGGATAAAAATCACAAGTAAATATAAAGATCTTTTTCTGCACATTTTTTTGCTATCAGTATGAAAAAAAAAAAATCAAACAAGATGTGAACAGATGGTCGACCCTCCATCTCACATTAGCAGGGAAAATCAATACAGTCAAGATGAACATCCTTCCTTTTTCTAATTCAGAGCATCCCTATATAAATTAAAAAATCATTCTTTAAAAAAATTAGATTCATTTATAACCTCATTTATTTGGAATGCAAGGCATCTATGCATTCAAAAGGTGAGTCTACAAAGAAGTAAAGCAGTATTTTCCATAGAAAATACATAAGAAAACTGATACACACAGAAGTAAAATGGAGTGTTCAAATGCCTTGAACAGTCATAAACAAATGTTCTATGTTAATGGAGAAACTTTGCAGCTTTTGCCAAGACACCAGAGTGTTGTCTCATTTCTCTATTTTCATTCTAACAGCCCAGTTAGAGCAAACACTTTAAATGCACAACTACAAACACTTGCTAACAGCAGTAACTGCTGCACTGACAGTTTTAACACTAATGGTTATACACACCAGGTTTTCTTTTTTTTATTTCTTTCCCGGATGTCTTCATTATACTCGTCATGTCTGTAGGTGTACGGTTTAGCTGCATAACATCCTGTTAAGGGCAACACACCACTATGCAGGGTGGTGTAGAGACACAAAATTTTAATTATAAGCAGCTCACTTCTGGCCAGAGCAAAAGGTGGAGGAGTTTACAGCCTGGCCTGTTAAAACTAACACCATTGAATCATACAAAAGCTATTTTTCATCACAATCGCCGTGTGCAATCACTGTTCTGTATCTAACTTGATATCTTCATCATCGGTGTTGCATGTCCTAAAGTAGCATTTGTTCAGATTGAAAAACGGGTCACACTGGGCTCAGTATGGAGAAGAAGGAGGGTGTGGCATCGCTTTGAATCGCAGCTTGGCAGAGGCAGCCTTTAAGCAAGTTTTCAAACAGTGGGAAGTTGCATTAGTAGCATGAAATAGGCAAATATAGGAAATGTATCAATAGCTACTAGGATAGTAGCAATCTATAATATTCTTTTTATTTTTTTAATAAATTATGTTTATTTTATTTCCATTTTTAAGGCATGGTAAGGCACGTGAAGTGTACTGTAATATATACTGTAATCCCTCGCGGCTTCACTCTATCGTGGATTTTATATGTAAGCAACTATATCTAAATATGTAACGTAGATTTTTCGCTGCTTCGCGGGTTCTGCGGACAATGAGTCTTTTTACTTCCGGTACATGCTTCCTCAGTTGGTTTGCCCAGTTAATTTCATATAAGGGACGCTATTAGCGGATGGCTGAGAAACTAACCAATCAGAGCATTCAGTTAAGTTCCTGTGTGCTGACTGGTTCAGCGACGAAGCGCCAAATTCGATTCCGTGGCGTTAACCAGGAAGTCTCATTTCGCTCATTCAGCATCAACGTGTTTCACTGTGTAAAGAGTTAACTTTTGTGTTTATTTTTGTGTGTAGTCAAGCTCTTCGTTATGGCTCCAAAACGATCTGCTCCTGCTACTGCTTCAGGGGCAGTATATATGATATGTTGAAGGAAGGGAAATGCTACACCGCTGTAGGACACCATTATGGCATCAATGAGTCCACGATTCTTTTTATTTAAAAAGGAGGAAAAGAATATAAGATCTATGGCCGCAGTGTCCTTTTAACCAGGGAGCAAAACGAGTTGTAATTGGACGTAATAAGGCAGTAGTCTGGATGGAATCTGCTTTAGGGATTTGGATTGAAGACGAACAACAGCGGTGCTGCACAATCGCCTGAAGGGGCTCCTTTCGAAGGGCTGTAACGCTCTCCTTTGTTGAGCAGTAAAATTAAACTCATCGTTATCGGACAAGTCGTCGTGTCATTGTTGGTGAGTAACCATAATTAATTTTCTACTTACAGTACTTAGTACATGTACGTACGTTTAATGTCACTGTACACTCATTTACTGTATACAATTTTTCTTGCATTGTACGTATTTATTGCTGGTGGCCTGTCTATCGTAATGTTTGTAAGATGTGTGATATCGGAGACACTCGATATCTTTAAAATAATATTTAGTTTTTACTGTATATAAACAGTGTGTTTATATACATAATTTCAATGAATCTTAACGAATATCTAAGAGAATACAAAGGGATTATGCTGTATAACTGTGTGGGGAATATTTATAAACAGTGTGGGAGAGTTTATAAGGGCTTAAAATATATAAAAATAACCATACAAACATATGGTTTCTACTTCGCGGATTTTCACCTATCGTGGGGGGTTGTGGAACGAATCCCCCGCGATCGAGGAGGGATTACTGTATACAGTAAAATGAATGGTTTTTTTTCCCGATTTGTTTTTTTCTTATTCAGATGTTTACCCATTTTTACCATAAGAAAGTATTTGTAATCAACTAAAACAATATATAGAATAGCAAAATGGCACATTACATTCTTTTTAAATCACACTTTTATTGAAACTGCAACATACATGTATTTGGTAACAGCAAGGAGTTCAGGGTATAAATGAATGAATATTGTAATTAATGTTCACAGCATAAATGAAAATAAATATATGACAACCATTAATAAAAAGTGCAAGCTAATTCTCCAAATTAAAAGTTCATATATTCTAATGATTTTAATCATAATGTGTTTTAACTTGGAGGACTGTTTATTTCCATCTTTAACAAGTATCCCCAATGCATTACATTGTGAAGCTCTCCTGTCTGTGTACGGCTATGCAGTCTTTGCAACCCTAAAAGCTGTCTTCTACCCATCCAATAATAAGTAAGCTCCAAAAAGAGAGAGAGAAATACAGTAGATACTCTCGCAAAAACCTGTTGCCCCAATTCATAAAATTACTGGGATATTATTGTGCCCTTAATTTTGGCAGTTAAAACTGTCATTCTTAATTTTTGGACATTGTTGTTGTCCCTGATTCTAGTTGCTTTGGCATTTTTGCCCATTAGCTCCATGCAACTATCTAATCCATGGCACAGCAGAGAGACTAAGAGATGGTTTTACTTTTATCTTCACCTCTGTTGTGACTTTGAAACCAAGAGTATGAAAGCATCCTAAACTTCCTTCAACAACTACAATTATCATCCTCTCATTTCCTGCAATGATTCAGGCCTGATTCAACACAACTTTTTAGTAAAGCCTTTTTTAAAAGTGTTCTTATAATTTTTTTCACATGTCCTAGTCATATCTTATGTCAGTGTATTATATAATAGTGTTTTGCCCTCTGCTGAACCCAATCATCAGTTTACGTATGTAAACTTAATTTATCTGCACAAGATCAAGACAGAAACAGAAAAAGGAACAAGAGATCATAAACTACAGACTTCTGTTAAATCTAATCTTTGGGAGTCAAAAGTCAGTTCACAAAACCAATGACAACTGTTGCTGTTGTTGTGCCTAACTCACACTAGATTAGATAGAATTTTTTCTTTGAAATAGAACCCAATACATGTATATTTTATATCCAATACATGCCATCTATATTGTTATTTTACCTCCACATCATGTGACTGGCAATGGAAACATCGACCGTAAACAATATAGCTGTGGCCAACCAAAAAGGTCACAAGGTGGAATCAACCACAAAAAAACAAAATAGCTTTGATAGAACAGTGATATAACAACGTGAAAAGCACAAAAGCAAATTAGAAATACACACAAGGTACGATATTAGTATTAGTAATTCAAAAAACTCAAAGAAAGAACAGCACATTATTCAAAAGTAGCCCAACATAAACCTTGCTCCTGATGCCTTAAATTTTTAGGCCTAGTTGACATTACATTATTTCAATCTCATATATTGTATATTAAAAACTTATAACTGTGATGCCTGCCTGACTACCATAAAAAGCTCATACCTCTGTGTTTTATTTTATTCCACTTATTGGATGACTCTAAAACAAATGGTAACCTTCATTAAATAACGTCTACTGCCAGACTCCTCTTCCCCCCAAAACATGATTGTTACCAGATGTACGTTACCTAAACTTCTTCTAGAGCTGTCCCTTTAAGAATTAATAATGCTGCTGATGGTATTGTTTTCAGAGGCAGGAGCAAGCAGATTTTTGTGAAATATTTTAAATTGTTATTAGCATAAACAAACAGCCACAATAAAATTATGTTTTGAAAAGTGAAGCATTAAAGGTTGTCATTTTAAGGTATAATTTTCACTAACCTGAATTTTACTCGTTTCAGTCCAAGGCACCAAACATTGACAAACTACAGATGAAACAGGTGAGGTAAGCAATTCTGGAAAAGGATTTGGAATTGAGCTTGCCAGTGTTTCTTCAGGATCCTCATTTTTCCTTTAAAAAGAAAACACAACATTTAAAATATGCCATTAGAAATAAAGATATAACTTTTTCAATAAAAATGTAGCTTTTAATATTACATAACTACCTCTTAACATACTGCAGTATTTCAAACATTGTATACAAAATGATTGATGACTACTGCACTGCTAGTAAATATTTTACTGTTAATTTAATTATCTCTAATAATTATTACTATTGCAGGTATCTTTGGTAAAGGACTGTGCAACATGACAAGTTGCTTTACAAGACAACTCACACAACTCCAAAATAATCAATGGAACATAATGAAGACATACTGTATACTGTAATTAATATTTTCATTAAGGGTGCAAAAACACAATGGTTATTGCTAATAACTTACAGATCCAGTGTCCAGAATGTAAACACTGACTATGTAGAGTTTACAGTTGATGTTCTCCATACATAAGTATGTTCTCTTTGGGTGTTCAGTCTCCTTGCTTATCTCATGCATGTGAAGATACGGCCAAATGCAAACTGTAAACAGACCCAATGTGAATGAGGTAAGTGTGTAAGCATGTTCTGCAATGGACTGGTGTTTTGACTAGCGTTGTAACTGAAGTATCAAAACCTATGCTGCAACATGTAGATTAAGAAAATAAATTAATACATTTATTATTATGATTATGTTTGCTGTTGTTGATGTAATCATACAGTGTGTGTGTGTGTGTGTGTGTGTGTGTCTGGGGAGTGTGGGGTGTAGAGAGAAGGCAAGCAAAAGGCAAAAAAAAAAAATTCTGGCAAAGCTATAACTGTAAAAGCAAAGGGACCCAGGAAGCCAGCATCTTCTAGCCATATTGCCAAGTGACAGCACATAGCTCTTAACTTAAAGCTGTGGGACAGTAGTGACCAGTTAAGAAGCTGGTGTGAAGAACTGTTCCATAAACAGATGTAAATAGGGTAGAAAAAAGAAGGGTGAACAAAGGGAGCGACCGTGTACAATCTGATAGCCATGTAACCAATAGTTTAAAGATGGGCTCCAGGAGCAAAGACTCCCAAGGATAAGATGCCACGGTCATTTGTGTGCAAGGAGTGCATAATGAGATCCTTAACGTGGACAAGTAGCCTACAAGCCTTCCTACCAGAAAAATAGATCAATCACAGTATTTTTTTTTAATTGTTTTGTATTTTTTTTTCTGTGATATATCCTTTTGTTCTTACAAATGAATACACGTTTGACATTTATGGCTTCATTTAGATGAGGAGAGGTTACATAAAAAGAGCTCCTCTGGATACAGTGATATAACATTATTTTGCAGTTTCACATAATAAAACATGTTATTTAATCAAATGCAAATAAATCAGATTCCTCTTGTTCTTCTTTTTCAGTAAAGAAGGTAGTGGACCAACAATGCAGCAAAAGTTATTTAAGAATAAGCACTGAGCACGTGGCTTCATTCAGAATAACATTAAAAATGGCTATACATGTGTGATAATCCACTGAAATATAAATGATGTTCCACTACCCAAAAATCTAGGTGCCTTCCAGAACATGTCTCATTCACAGCAAGAAATAATAATAAAAAATTATTCACAGGACTCATTCTTATTGACCCACTCACTAATAATCCCAGACCAGCACTCAGTGATTGATGACATAAAGAAAATGTATTAATAACTCAACAAACAAAAATCACAATTACTTTATAACATAGCCCCCCACCACCACCACTAACAACAAATACATTTCTAAAATAAAGCACAAGTTTGACAAATCAGGTTACATGATAAAATCATAACTATAGTATTAAGCCAATTAAACAGGTGTAAAGCTTGAAAATAACAATCAAAACTTAAATTCATGAAGTTAAGGATGAGGATGAAGTTTCCAGCAATATATTTAGCAAATTGCTGGGTCTCCATTTTGCTTCTATTTTGTATTTTCCTGCGCTTGTTGATTGTTTTCTGCTTCTCCTGAAGATGGCGGTCTCTTCTCATTTTAATACCTTTTCGAACTGAATCACCTTTTGGCAACTGTTCATTCCATGTTGCATCTTCTCCTTAAAGGTGCAGTTCACTGTTTTTCACAATAACGGAAAAAGCCATACTGACCCAAGTCATGAAGTATACAGTAAGGAGTGCAAAAGCTGACAAAAGATTGATCGTATATGTTACTAAAGCTATAGGTACAATAGCTTGTGAACCAAGAAGATGCGCATTTCTTGAGTACAGCACTGTATGTATAATCTGAGCAATACTCTGATTCCAAAGACGAAGAGACTACATTTCTGGAAGTGTTGGTCTGACTTAATTGTCTTTCTAGAATGCCTTCTTCAGCATTTGAACTATGCTAAATCTCTGTTTGGAAATGGGGCAAACCATTGGATTTCAATGCAGTAAAGATACACTTTCCAGAAACAATTGATGACCATACAGGCAAGTACAGTAATCCTTCCTCGATCGCGGGGGTTGCGTCCCTTGTATGAAATCAACTGGGCACACCAACTGAGGAAGCATGTACAGGAAGTAAAAAGACACATTGTCCGCAGAACCCGCGAAGCAGCGAAAAATCCGCGTTATATATTTAGTTATGCTTTCATATAAAATCCGCGATAGAGCGAAACCTCGAAAGTCAAAGCGCGATATAGCGAGGGATTACTGTAATCTATTTCATGAATTGTATTCTTGCTTATCAGACTTTATCGGTAGTAAATGCAATCCTATTTTCCTTTTCACAAATGACAGACAGCAACATTAAAGGACCATGCAATGGAACTGAAAATTGTTTATGGTCAAATAACCCCAACCCTCCAAGAGGGGGCAGGATTGTAGTGAAACAGTATAGGTAAAGAAGAGAATACCTTGGATTTACAAAAAAAAAAAAAAAAATCATGTATAAATGTTTTAGAAACTACTGTTTTAGTTACGTTTATAACAGCTTGTATAGATCTAGTGTCTTGACAAATTGTCTCACCTATACCGAGCACAATTTAATACTTAAAATAATAATTGTATATCTGAGACATTTTTTGAAGGTCACACTTATTAAACAGGCTTATGGTCATATGTTGCATATGTGTGCAGACTGACAGAACAGTTACCAGGAACGTGATCACTGACATGCTGGATGGGGAAACAAATGATACATTTTTGGCAATACTAGCAGGTCAGGGATTATTACAATTACAAGAGCAAGTTGGTAACTAAAAATACATTACAAACACACCACCAATCATGTCAAGTTAATTAATTAGAAATGACAAATAAATAATTTTTGTATGAATATTGCTGCTGCACTGAAAATCACATGCAGATGCATCATTTGGTGATGAATTCAAAATTCACTTCAGGAAAACCGTCTCCTACACTCTAAGGGGAAGTCTGGGACACAGAGTTTGAATCCACCTTGTACAAGTAAATGGTCAGTACCAGTCACTGTGGCAGACGTGAAATCTGTTTATATATGCCAGAGATAAGCAAATTGTTAGGATGAAGAAACAAGCCTTCCATATAATAACAAGAGGAATGTCCTAGTATTTTCTTAGAGGGACCTGAAGGGAAAGGATACAGTAGCTACTTCAGTGAACAAAACAAAGCCTTGTATACTCAGTTTGTCAAAGCTATGGAGAAGGACTTTCAGGCAGCATTAAGCAGGTTGTCACAAGTCATTAGATGACTCAAAAAAAAAGATAGGTGATGGGACATTAAGAAAATTGTTTCACCAAAAGGGGGAACATTGTGACATCATCTGAGGATTCCACAGAGCAACAGAAGGAGAGATATGAGGAACTGTTAAGAACAATGGATATGTGCTCCTTAGAGACAGTGCTAGGTAATTATGTTGGGTTTAGGGCCAGTCCTGTGGCTGAAGTTACTGCTATGCTTTAAAAGCTTAGTAGTGGCAATGCTACAGAGGACAATGAGATATGTGCGAACCATCTCTTAATTAACATATGTCTTCAGTTTTATTACTGGAGCGGTTTGCTCAATTTTACACTGTGAAGGTGACATAGAGGGAATTTTCCAATTTACACAGGGATAACACTTCCCAGTCTCCCTGAGAATGCCTGTACTGGTGTACTGGAGAAGATACTCTTGTTAAGTAATACATCTTGCAACCAGGAGTGTCAATCTAGGTTCTGGTTTGG
This sequence comes from Polypterus senegalus, assembly GCF_016835505.1. Lineage (NCBI taxonomy): Eukaryota > Metazoa > Chordata > Cladistia > Polypteriformes > Polypteridae > Polypterus > Polypterus senegalus. The sequence goes on from NC_053159.1 coordinate 169,116,159, forward strand.
AATAGTGATATTGTACATGTATATACACTGTACCACAATAATCTATTCTGGGCCACTGTTGTTTTCAATCTACATGTTTCCATCAGACCAGATTATCTCAAAACACAAGGTGAGCTGCTACAGTTATGCAGATGACACACAGCTTTAATTGTATATAGTACCTTATGACATCGACACACTAGGCGCTCTGATCCCATTTTATACTTGCATTTCTGAATGGATGAGTAATAATTTTCTCAATGTAAATAAGGACTCAAAACTGAACTCTTAATCATGGATAAAAATGTAAATAATTAGAGTATTAGAAGTAAAATTGATCCATTAACATTAAAACTCGAAGCAGAAGTAAAGAATTTAGATGTAATCATTGACTCTGACCTAGACTTTAAACCGCACATAGCCAGATTACTGGGACTGCAGTTTTCCATCTAAGGAACAGTATAAACGTTAAGCCTCTTATAATATTACAAGATGCTGAGAAATTAATTCATGTTTTCATGTCTAGTCTAACAGGTTTCATATCGACTAGATTACTGTATTGTACTTCTAACTGGACTTTCTAAAATACATACATTAAATGCAGTTAGTTTAAAATGCACCAGGAAGAATCTTAACCAGAAAAATAAAATCTCAGCATATCTCAGCAGTTTTAGCATCATCAGATAATCTGTGGCTTTCAGAACTGACTTTAAAATACCACTAATGTTATATAAAGCCTTAAGTAAACTTGATCATTCATATGATCACTTTCTTTCTTTCCTCCCTGGCCAACTGACTCATCTTTAGAGACTTTAAAAAACAATTCTATATATAGGACCCTTCTTCTGTATTAATTAGATATCTATCTTACATGTATATGATTTATTTCTTGCATGGTATTTATTCAGTACTCTTCTTATCCAATTTTAACTTACTTTTCTTTGTAACTATTTCTTAGACATCTTGTAAATCTGAGCTACATTCTGTGTATTAAAATCTGTTGTTGAAATAAATGATGCTGTTGTAATGGACCAGCTCTTTCTCCTTATAAGAACATTCAAGGAGTTATTGAAGTTTTCCAAGCCACGCTTTAAATATCTTGTTGCTCTTTGCAGAAGATATTGTCTTCTAATCTCATCTGACTGTGATGCCCGACAAGTACTTGGGCCAGTTGTGATATGTTAGGGTAAGAATCAGTACTTCCAAATCTGAAGTCACGGTTAACTCCTAGAAAAGAGTGGCTTGGTCTCTTAGTTTAGGAAGGTTGAGTATTGTTCACAAGCCAGGGTTAGGTTTTTGGGAGATTGAGCAGTGAATCAGTACAGTGGCTGCAGCCCTCACAGCACAAAATAGCACAAAACAGTATTGGCAAAGTAGGATCAAAGGTCTCTGCAGAGGCTTTCAATGTACTGTCATTTCTGGTGCTCTACTCTTTGTGATAGGGAGAGAAGCTGAACATATACTAGATGACCACAGAAGAACAAATACCGTTTCTCCAGATTGCAACGAGCCAGTTCACATTGACTAATGTATCGTGAAGATATCTCCAGATACCACACTAATTCAGGGAACACAAACTAAATTAATCCAATTAAAATAATAACAGATGACTCTGTTTGGGATGAATTTAACTTTGTTGTCCAAGAAAATGGCATTAATGTAACATTAAATAGCAATATTCAAAGTAACACAATGCTGACCAGAGAGTTTAAAAGTTTCAGCTTTGATAGGAATGTGACAGCCCTGACTGGTGACACTATATCATTTGGTCATTGACAAAAGTCACGTGGAATTTCAAATGCCACATGAAAGTCCCAAAGTAAAACTACATAAATGTAGTAACTTACTAAATTGCAAATTATACAGTCTTTAAGGAAATCTGCATGAGAGTTCAGCAGTGCTCAGCACTTCAACATTGTTTTAGGAAATTTCTGCTTATTAGGCAGACCTGAATGACCAGCTGAAACTTCGCAAAAAATTGGTCAGCATTTTTTGCAATATGTTTCATAGGGATGCACAGGCAAAATTTTGCTATCCTGCCTGTATCTCCAACAATATTGTTGCTGCCACAAATATGTGCATTTTTATAGAACTGTATTTGATGAATGATAGTGAGAACCTTGAGCAATATCTGTTCTGGAAGTGTTCAGGTAAGGCCAAGAATGGGGACTCTTAGTGCTAAGAGGCAATTTTGTGATATGGTAATCTTTGCTACTTTTTCCTGGTGTAAATAATTTTATTCTAGGCTTCAAATTAACATATTCAGACGTTTTTAACATCAGAGACTCTAATGGAATTATTGTTTGCAGTATATTTTTTTGGTTTGAGAGTTTTCTGTTTTTTATTAAAGTTATGTTTTGAATATCTTTGCTATGGCACTCTGTTTTCTGTGGTTGGCACCCATTTTGTTACTGTATTTCTATGACACAGTGGTCCATTGTTGGGGGTGTGGTCCTAGAGTTGTGTATTGTGACGTTATCATTGGAACGATTTATAAGCTGGCACTGTGTGGTTATTAGCATCAAAGATTTGGGATTCCATTTTCAAAACAACCCCACCCTTATTCTCCATCTACCTATTTATCTATCTACACATGAGTCAAAAACTGAGTCCAACATGGGACTTAATGTGATAAGCAGGGTTTGGGGTTTTATGAGCAACAGGCAGGAAGAAGCGTGCCGCTTGGGCTGAACTAGGAAGTGCGGTCAGGCAGGGGATTGGATGAGAGGTCTGTGCAATGTGGGGATGAGCACCTGTGTGGAGCTGAAAGTCATCTTGGGATGTTCAAAAGGTTTGAATGTTTCCTGTGCAGATAAATATTGAAACTATTCATATGAGAGGCTAGAAACTACGTTAGAAGTTCAATTTATTTATTCCAGACTCTAAACTTTTTTCCTTCAAAGTCTGTACCCATACTTGTCACTCACCAAATCCCTTTTCCTGATATACTGTTTAGATCCTTCATTAGCCAGTCTTATATATATTCTGTGGATCATTATAAAGAGGCAGAAATTCATGCAAATGAACCAGTTCTATCTTGTACTGCACATTTATTTTTAATTTTAAAAAACTAGCATGAAATATAGCTTCTGTAAATACTTGTGACTAATACATTGCCACAGCATTTCCCACTTGAGTGTTTCTCTTGTCTATTGGACAATCTCAGCTTGCCCTATAAAAATCAAAACAGACACTCCAAAATGGAAGACTTTTTGAACTAAATCATTTGTATAAACTTACAGTATGTGTAATGTACAATCATGATCAACACTTGCACATGTAATTCTCAGCGTTATTCATCACCCACTGCAAACCACCAAAAATACACACTGAAAACTCTGCAGGAACTCTCACACTTAAAAATGCAGAACTTCAAAGCATGCGATTAGGCAGTTGTAAAAAATTAAAATGGCTCAAGAAAATCTCTGATTTTAAGTGCCTTCCCTGTTTTCTAAATACTCTCTTTTGGAAAGCATTATTTTGAGTTTGGCCACATAGTAGACCCCGTGGCACTTAATCAAATAAAAGCTTGGTCCAAAGTGATTGCACTTGCACTCATTGTTCAAAGAATATGAATAAATCCCAATTTATAGGGATTAAACAGTACCCTTTTAAAATCTTGGACAGCCAAACCAGCAGCTATTACAAATGCTTGATGCTCCCTATCAGAACTGGAAGATGAAATACTTTGTGACCAAAAGGAACAATGCATCATCATGTCGGTAGTGGTGGTATCCGGTTACCCTTTAACAAATTAGTACTATTAATAGGCCAGTTATAAACCTTCAGCCAGTTAATTGAACAACACAATAAATACCTGACTAAACATAAACAAATCATATTGCAGTTTTAACGCAGGCACAGAGAAGCTGCAGGCTTTTAAGTGGTACTGAATGCTTAGGTGTGATGGGATACCGAGCTCGCCTTGGAGCAGTTCTCGCCTCGTGTCCCTGTAGCCAAGAAGGTATTTTCATGCGTTGCTCGGGCCAATGTATACATTTAGGCATAGTAAAGAAGCATGTTATTTTATTTGTTGTCTTTTTGTGCAACATTATTTAAAATATTAATTGCAATCAGATTTCTTTTTTCTCAAAAAATACCTTTTTTAAATAAACCTTTACCTTTTTAGCCACATGGTAATGGTGTAGGGGGAATGGATGATCGATCTGGGGAAACATTAGTTGTTACTCAGTGTAATAAAAAAAGGATTAATTTCAAGTTTAAGTTTATTGTTATAGCATATATAGTAAGTTAATGATTCTGATTATTTCACTGATCTCACAGTTGGAATACCCCTCACAAATTTTCACACAGCTCTATTTTATTTGTTACAACAGAAGCATTTTGACAGGAAACAAATCTGGAAGTGATGCCCCTCTGTATTGATGGCATGTTGTAATGAAATCAAAGCAATCTCTCACAAAGGCCACATAATACGGCTGGATTTTCATTGTGATTCCCACAGAAAATGTATACTTTATAGTAACAAATATCCACAAATTTAAAACAAAAAAGCATGCGTTCCAATCTCTGTGTGCTACAACTACATTAAAAAACTTCAGCCAGCATACACCTTTTACTTTGCATTTGTACTTATTATTTCTGATCATAATAATTTGCTACAGCCCTTCATAGTTTGCCAAACTTTCTGCTAGCAAAGTACTCAGAAATAGCAAGTGCAGTGGTCAAGCTAGAGTTGGAAAAACATAAAATTATTGTCACAAATATGAGTTACTAAAAAACTGAGTCCAGTAATATTTCCTTCCCTGCACAATTCAAAGAAAATCTCTAATCTAGCCTTGGCAGGCAAATGAATCTTTTCCCTAGTTTAGTCCTGGAAAGACTCAGGCCGTTAGCTTGTGAAAAGGCTTTTCAGCCATTTCTTTTCTATCCAGCTCATCTCAATCTGTTTCACAGCACTGGAAACTTGACCTATAAAGGAAGTTTCTGAAACTATTGATAATTTCCAGGCCACCCGAGATACTTTTTTTCTCAATTATTTCTACTCTTTCCCATAATACTCTGTAACCCCTGCTTTTTCCAGTATCTGCAATGTATCTTCTAGTATTTTATTTATCACCTTTCCTATAATATACATTTTAAATCTTCTATCACTGCTGTAGTGATAATGTAGTTCCTATAACTCTGTCCCCAGCTGCGTCTGCATCAGATTTAACCTAATGACCTACTTATGCAAAATGTTTAAGATTCAATCTCAATTTGTGTGATTTTTCCCCTATTTAGCATCCACAATTACCTCTGGTAAAAAAAAAAAGAATATTGCTTTACTGTGGAAACTCACTACCTTTTAAATTCCCAATACCTCACATGCTCCTCCACAAATGTCTTTCTTGCACTTTCTTCTCTGCTATGCCATACAGAAAATGCCTTCTCATTTTCTACTACTTTAATCTTTTGCTGGCTGTTGGAGGCTTAAATCTTCTCTACTTCAAAATGAGTTTATCTGGCTAGATGTAAAAGACACCATTCCCTATTTCACAATGGCATTTGGCATCAGTTTAGCTTGTTTGAGAAACAGATGATTTCTGAACTTTACTCACATCTGTCATTTTTGTAAAGTGTAACTCTGCATTCAAACCAGACTGGAATTAAACTTCCAGCTTCTCCAAAGAGCCAAATTTGAGACCCATTGAAGGTGTTTCTCTCGGACTATACCCAGCTAAATATTGGTTCTTAGATTTTGAAGATGCCTTTTGTGTACATCTATTTCAGCCATCAAAGTTAATTATGTCTCATCACCAATTAATCCAATGAGATAACTTAAAAAAAAATTCATTCAAAATATTTTTTCTAAAATTCAAACACATCTCCCTATACTTTTTTCCTAGATTATCCCTCTCCTTATATGTAATGAGGAACTAGATTCCTTATTAGAGTCTCCTAACTCAATGGGGAGGCTTTGGACTGTATCAGTAAACAAAGATCAGTATGCCTTGCTGGTATTCCTCTAGAACATTTATCTGTCTTCTGAGTATTTCTAACCCATGTCACCAGGTTTTACATTATGGAAACTTATTCATAAAATCTGAATTAATCAATTTGTTTGTCTATAATCACATTTATCTTAAAAGTAAGAAATGGAGCCCTCTGCATCCAGTGCCAAGCTGCAGGCCAAACTTGTTGCCCAGCACTTTCAAAATGTTATCTACACTTTTATTCAGACCTGTCATGCTGCATACAAATTTGCTCCCTCCCCTATATTACTGATGCAACCCCAACTTTGCTATATCCAAATAACCTTCCTTATTACCAGAGAAGGCTTTTGATATAACGAACTGGGCCATTCTATCACAGGTCTTGCATTTGACAAGAGTAGAGTAGAGAAAATTTATTAATGTTATCAACACTCTTTATTCCACATTTTGCAAACCATATTTATCAACCTTGATACATCCCAATACATCTGCATTTACAAAGGTTCCGAATAAGGCTTGCTTGTATCACCTTACTTTTTATTTTTCTGTTGAGAAAAAATAGAGATTGTGCTCCATAAATTGAATCTGATTTACTCCATTAATATAAAATGTGTCTCCAAAAATTATGTTTGTACATCAACATCATTCTGCTTTTTCTTGGCAGAATGCCCCTCAGAGTTTCCACACATTACTAAGTTGTTTATTTCTTTCAAGATCAGGTGTGCTAATAAAATAAATTAGTCCCAATCTACTCTTCTCTCCTTAAACAGCTGCTGTCAGCAGCCATCCCTTTCAGCAGCCATCCTAATGATCAGTTCATTTCAGTTCTTTGGCACAGAGTTTTAAACAGTTGCAGGACACTGTTGTCTCTAACTAACCCCATCTTTTAAAGATTTGGTGTGTTCTTACCAAAGTTAAAGCTAAACCACTGGATACATTTTCTGAACTTAAGTTTAACTAGGCATCATACTAACCTATCAAACATGGGTTTGCTTTTCCCTGTTTCCTTTCTGTTCTCCAGATTACCTCTCTGAAAGTAAAATATTAAACAGCTTGTATTCATTCTCAGGACATGCTATCATGTTTAAAGATAATTGGACATCAACCAGAATTGGTACACACACTTCAGTCTTTCACAAATTGCCTCTTAGGACTGGTGGATACTCCATCTCCTTTCCATCCTGGCCTGTGTGGACATTTTTCTCATCCAATGCAGTAGATGTCGCTAATGTGCTTGTTAAGACTTTCTACAGAAACAGCAGTTTACTATGAGTACCCTTCGCTGCTGAATGTGGGATGGCGTGGAGACATAGCTCAGGGGGCAGGGTGCAGACATCCAACTGTGCAAATACAGATAATGTTACATGTGTGATTCTGAAAGCCTATGTATGTGCATACCCCTCTGACCACTGCACCCCAACCCCCTGAGCTCCAGCAGACCCAACAATCAACAGCTGAACATCCAGGGCAGCAGTTTCCGATGGATGTGTTGAAGACAAGTGCTCTGTATGCCAGTCACACCAGGAACAACCTTGCTGCATATACAGTATGAAGAGCTGCTGTGATGGCTGCCTGGTCATTGTTCCAAAAACATTTATAGAAAGACACAAGTCTTCTTCAATTTTGACTAATTCAAGATTATTTTAAATGTCCAAAAGGGGACTGAATTTGGCTAACAGTTTAGTTGAAGGGTGTCTACATGGAGATTCATAAAACATGAACAGGTTATTGAATAACGTTTAGAATTTAAGAAACAATATTTGATTACTTTATAATGACATTATTTGCAAGATGACATAGATGTTTCTTAAAGTAGATGCCATTGCACTCTGACACATATGTAGTGAAATTATGGTGGATTCCGAATAAGAAAACCCTTCAAATAAAGTGTTACTGAAATTTATCACATAATATTAATGATCCCTATGCATAGTTATGTAATCTCTGAAAAAGCCACCACTTCAAATATGTCAGTTCACACTAACTCAGGCCATATAAAATCGACATTGAATCGAATCAGGGCATTGTGAATCACAATCAAAATTAACTGGGACATCAGTGCCAATATAGCCCTAATAGTGTGTTTGTGTATATTTATTTATTGATCTATCTATCTAATCTAAAAAATAAAATTAAAAGGTAATTATAAAAGACTGTGGTATAGCAGGTCCACAGCTCGCTGAGCTCGTTTAGCAAAGGCCATTTTAAACAAATAATCACCGCTCTCGCGGCGGCTTAGCAAGGGGGCGTTGGGCCATGGCAAGCCGCGGGATGATCAGTGGTGTGGGCGTTTCTCACCGAGTGCACAGGTGAGGGACTGCCCACATCCGTGATTGTTCTGTGGCTAATTTGCTGCAGCTGCTATGGTCCTTCGTTGCTTAAATAGAAGCGTGAGTCGGTTGGAGGGGAGAAAAAAAAGAACGAGAGAGAAAAGGAAGAGGATGGAGGTTAGAGGGAGCGAGGAAGCAAGTCGGAGAGAGAGACAGAGACACGCGGAGCGTGTGGGCGAGCGAACGAGCACTCGCGGGCAGTTGCGAGGAAGCTGGGTGTTAGGCCGACACCCAGGCGTTTGAGTTGTTGTTGCTCCCGCTGAGCGACTACGTAGCGGGAGTGACCAGGGGAAGGCGACGAGCCGCAGAAGGCCGTGGAAAGGCAGAGGAAGTCAGGAGGCTTGGTGGTTGGAGTCCCCAACGTGAGTGACCTGGCCGTTGGTGGAAACCAAGTCTCAGGGACTGGGATGAGTGCCAGACCGGAGCCAGGGATCGGGAGGTCTCCAGTCTCGAGTAAGTGCCGAGAAAAGGGCAGCTGCAGAGTGAGAGTGGCTCCCCTGTTGCGAAGCCTGGACAGGGAGAAGCAGGGGAATCGCAAGTTAAAAGAAGCACCGGGATTGTTGTTTTTAAAGACTGCTTCCTATTTATTTGAATGTTTTAACCTTGTTTTAAAGGATTGTTTTTTCTTTGTGTGTTTTAACCTCCACGTTTTCCTTTAATTGGATTATTTATTGAAGAATTGTATCACTGCACTTTATGGACACTTTGTGTTTGTTTTGATTGTCTTTTAAATAAAAGCACTGTTGAACTTTTTTTTACCATTCCCTTGCTTACTTGTTGCCTTCACCGACTAGCTCACTCGGTAACATTATCGACGGTGTTGGGTTCAAGGGCTTCCGAATAGTGATGGCAACGTGGAGCCAGAACCCGCATCGTCACAAAGACTTCATATTTATTCTCTATTACCCAAATTTTTACTAACCTTACACTCCAGATGTTAAAACAACTTCTGTCTTATTCTTTTGAAAATGTAACACATAACCAAATTTTTTCCTTTGAATTCTGCATTAGTATCTTCTATAGTATCTGTCTGCACAGAACCTACTTGTAATCATTATCATTGAAATTCTTTACACTTGGGATTCCTTTCAGAGACCCTGCAAATACGTTTTAGTTTAAATAACTGACTCATTAAATCTGTATTTAGCAGACTTGTTTCATTATAGGGAAAATACCTCTAAAAGCTTTATGTTCTACTTGAAAGATAGCCTGTGTTGTTGATAAAATGGTACATATGGAAAGAACATTACAAGGCCAATAAAAAATTTAGTTCACTTTACAACAGTAAAAATCACCAAACAAAACTGTCAGTTAATGCAGTCATGTGATTTTAATATAATAATGCTTGCCTATTCTTGAACTTGTTGCAAATAATGGAATAGGTAGAAAAGTCGAAAATTAATTTAATAAAAAAGAGGGTTAAGAAAGGATGAACACAAGCAAAAAAGCAGGACAAAGTGAAACATTGCACCATTACAGTAGCTCTTTGTTGCGTCCATCATACGGACTTGAATTCCCACTTTTTCTCCTCTAGATACAAGAATAAAACGCTCTCACCTTGAAACTCTCTTTCAGTCTCTCATTCTCCCTTACAAGTCCCTTGGCATTTCTTTTTCACCGCCAGGAAGGCTTTTATCTTATATTATCTAGTGACTCTTTTCAGACTGCCAGAAACAGCATATAAAGTTCAACTTGATGTAACGAATGGGCTCAAATCACTGAATAAATTCCCAGGTTATGACATCTATAAAACTTCTCGGGGTTATAACAATATAGACCTTCTTTGATTCCTTGTAAACTGTACATTTAAAGGTTCGGACACTTTGAAGTGCATGCCTTAAGAAATATTCTTCTGGTGGATCCTTTCCTAATCTTGTGTCAAACATAATGCCCTTAGAACTTAGCCATCCCCATATCAAGAAGCTTGTCTACTAAAAAGAGTTTGTAATTCATTTAGATTGCCTGATGTTCAATCAGACAGCTTAATTCATCGAATTAAACAAGTAACAGAAATACAAAAAGACAATAAAAATAGTTATCAGTTTTTAGTTATTACTTTTTACAGTTCATTTTCTATCTGGTATTAGCTCACTTTTGTTTTAAACAAAAATAGAAAGATTTTCTAATCATGTGGTCCTTATTCTAACCACAAAGTAAGAGAATTATAAAATATCTAGATTCTGATCTAGTTAGACGCAACAATTTTGTAAATGAAACAGATTTTCCTCCCCAGTTATCAAACTCTTTAGCAGTGATTTAGTTCTCAAACCTAACTTCCTTGTATGCTCATTGGTAGTCTTCAGTCTTACAAGTATTCATTATATTATGGTTACAGAGTAGAAAAGTCATAAAATTTTGTGTTTTTGCTCTCTTCCTAACATCATGATTAATCTTTGGTGAGGCACTGTTGTCATAAGAACATACTGTCGAAAGTTCAGCAAATGAGAGAAGACTATTTTATCATCAACCTTGTTTAGATAACTAATAAGATAAGCAGTTCTGAAATCTCATGAAGACACTGTACTTTAGGAAATGTATGGTGATTTCACTTAAACTGTCAAGTCATTTAAGTAGATTCTAAACTTCTATAACCATTTATATGCAGTACTCCCTCCCATATTTAATTTTAAGTTCACAACTCCTTAATTTCTACCATCAACATCAGGATCAACATTATTGATAAATTTTGAAGAAGAGGAGTATGTTCTCTGTTCAGCTACAAAGCAGTTTGACTCTCTTAGCTTATAACAGCAGGAAAAAGTTCACCATAGTAGCTGTTCTCTGCACGGCTTCGTTAGCTAATATTTGTTTTTGTAGCATGGTGATCACAACTGCATACAGTACTCCACATGCAGCCTCAAAAGTAAATTACACTCTAAGCTAAATATCACTTGTAGTGAAGTTTTTATATTAAAAGCTACTATTTTATTTATATTTTAACTGCTTTCTCAGAAGTGTCTCTGCATTAACAGCCTGTGGGACATGGCCCGGCAAATGTACAAAATAAGTAATTAACTTCCCTCAGTAAATTAACTTAATATTAAGCTGTTTATAATAACTTTGAACTTTGTCTTTTTAAGCAACTGTTTGGCAATTCCCATTTGCAATTGACAATGCCAATTTACATTCCAATTTTCCATCATATACTCAATGCTATTTTTTATGTAGAAAAATATTACTTTTTTGTGTAATTTGAAATTATTGGGCCCTTCATGTCTGTTTCTGGCTGAAAGGGCTAGCTCCTTTAATCTTGTGTGCAACCTAAACGTTCCACTTTACCGATTTAATTTGAAGGCAAGAGACCCTTATTATCGGCAAAAAAAATGAGGCCAGAATTTTTTTAATCAAGCTTTTCCTAGACCAGGCTATTTACAGAGGTGTTGATTTGCAAAAAAGCCAATTATCTGAAAGTCTAAAAGTCTTCTGGTGTAAATGGAATGGAATAAACAATTAGAAGTTATAATTATCCACCAAAGGGAGTACAGTACAGTTTGTCCTTAAACATGTGGGTACTCTTTGGTTATAATAAAGGCAATTTATGGAAATAAATACTTTCAAATTTGCTGAAAATAAGGTGAAATAAAAGGTATTAAGAATTGACTTCAGTAAATCTAAATTTGTGCACACTTATTACAAAATACGTGATTTCCTGCTTTGGCGGCATGGCAGAGCAATGAATTACTTTGACAAAGAAAAGAAAACTTTCCTATATGAGTATGAATCTAGATTGTTTCCAAATAATATTTCTGGCCTTGTATGTCCGATTAGCCTATGATACACGAGTACAGTAATCCCTTCTCGATCGCAGGGGTTGCGTTCCAGAACCCCCCGTGATAGGTGAAAATTCGCGAAGTAGAAACCATATGTTTGTATGGTTATTTTTATATATTTTAAGCCCTTATAAACTCTCCCGCACTGTTTATAAATATTCCCCACACAGTTATACAGCATAAACCCTTTGTATTCTGTTAGATATTAGGTAAGATTCATTGAAATTATGTATGTAAACACACTGTTTATATACAGTAAAACCTAAATATTACTTTAAAGATATCAAGCGTCTCCGATATCACATATGATATCATTACAATAGATAAGCCACCAGCAATAAATACGTACAATGCAAGAAAAATTGTATACAGTAAATGTGTGTACAGTAACACTAAACATAAGTACATGTACAAACTACTGTACGTAGAAAATTAATTATGGTTACTCACCAACAATGATACGACGACTTGTCCGATAACAATGAGTTTAATTTTACTGCACAACAAAGAAGAGCGTTACGGCTTTTCTAAAGGAGCCTCTTCAGGCAACTGTGCAGCACCGCCGTTGTTCGTCTTCAATCCAAATCCCTAAAGCAGATTCCATCCAGACTACTGCCTTATTACATCCACTTACAACTCGCTTTGCGCCCTGGTTAAAAGGACACTGCGGCCATAGATCTTATATTCTTTTCCTCCTTTTTAAATAAAAAGAATCGTGGACTCATTGATTCCATAATGGCGTCCTACAGCGGTGTAGCTTTTCCCTTCCTTCTACATATTTAAAACTTACCTTTTCGGCAATCATTAGCATCATCCGTTGGCGCTTGGGCATGGCCTCTGATGCAGTAGCAGGAGCAGATTGTTTTGGAGCCATAATGAAGGGCTTGACTACGCACAAAGATAAACACAAAAGAGCACAAAAGTTAACTCTTTACACAGCGAAACATGTTGATGCTGAATGAGCGAGACAAGACTTCCTAGTTAGCACTGTGGAATCGAATTCGGCGCTCCGTCGCTGAGCCAATCAGCACAAAGGACCTTAACTGCGTGCTCTGATTGGTTAGCTTCTCAGCCATCCACCAAAAGCGTCCCTTGTATGAAATCAACTGGGCAAACCAACTGAGGAAGCATGTACCGGAAGTAAAAAGACCCATTGTCCACAGAAACCCGTGAAGCACTGAAAAATCCATGTTATATATTTAGATATGCTTACATATAAAATCCGCGATAGAGTGAAGCCGCAAAAGTCGAAGCGCGATATAGCGAGGAATTACTGTATACAAGTTTTACAAAAAAATGCATGCATAAAATGTACAAGCCATTAAATGTATGCAGTTTGTTTCCGTAAAACAGATTGAGCACCCTACACCTTGGAAATGGCACAGCTGAAACTATATAAACACCAATGGCACCATATTTCTCCCCCTTGATTACAAACTGCAAAACATCTTTCTGTCAGTAGATAGTGGCAAATGTATATAATGGGTTCCGCCAGTTTTCCAACCATTTCACTTTTGGCACTTTGTGTTGTAGATCTAATGTTAAACGGAAATATTTAAATATATATCCATAAAATATATATGCAGCATCTGCAGTAAACACAGGTTTATAAATAGGATAACTTAAAAGTCACATGAGATCACATTGCTTTCTTTCCTCCTTTACAACCTTCATTTTTATGTTGAGATCAATTGCCTTTTTTTCTGTTATTGTAAGACAACTGTATCTGAGTGAAGTTAAAACAGCTACAGGTACTGAACTGAGATCGAGAAGAATGAGTCATGGCATACAGAGCTGGCATGGTGAAAACTGTGTCAGACAAAAAAAAAACATTTGAACAAATTATTAATCTGTTCGAACAAATTACATAATTTGTTCAAATGGATTATTTTTACTCCCGTAATAAGCATATGATTATTGGACGCATTTTATTTTTGCAAGCCATCTTGGTTTGGGGGGCTCCTCAATTCCCAAAGTACATTTTTTTCTTTCATTATTAAAAAAATTGCACATATCCCTGCTTCCTCGCCAAACTCCATCCTGCCCCTATGGCTACAGATTTTGGAGCAGGTCATGACACAAGGAAGGGAGCAAAAAAGAAAAGGAAGTCTTTTAGCAGCTATTTAAAAAAATACAGAAATTTAAAGAAGGCTACTTGACGATACCAGAGGTGGACAGTGATGTAAATACACTTGAGTAGTGTTAAACACAAGAAGTACATTTACCCAAATTGGCAAAACTTGCAAAAAAGTACCTCTGCACCCCTGCCTCAAGCAGCCCTTCTGAGAGGGCTTTCAAGCACTGGAGGAAATGTTGTACCAATGTAACAATACTGCTCTCATGCCAGATGTTTTGGACAGAAATAGCTTTTAGGGTTAGCCTGTGTAAAAATGGGTGTTCTATCTTTTAGTATAAACTTTAAATGCACTTTTCCAAAAATTACATTTAATCATACTGTTGTACATTCACATAACTGAATTATTAGGACCAGGCAAAAGTTGAGCAAAAATTATCAAGGCAATCAAACGTCATTGTGCCATGGCAGACACACACCAAAAAATCAGAGTTTTATGACAGACGCAGACATCTGGGTTTTAGATTTAACTAAAGATCTACATATTGAGCAAGAACATGTTCAAATGATAAGACAGCCAAGTTGCCGAGACAAACTGGTGACATCGATGATCTCAAAAGGTTCTGTTAACTGTCTGATTACTACTACCAATCAGGTTACACATACACCATAATGCCACCCCATTTATTTATTGAAGTTTCAGTAAACCAATGGGATTTGACATTCCACCTTGAAACCTAAGGACAGATAAAATAATTACCCAATCAATTACAAAAGTTAAAGGAAAATTTCACATTCTTCCTTCAATGTAGAACCCTTGTCATCATCTGAGTTCACCTCTGTTATGGCACATCTTTATGTGAAAACAGCAGTGTCAGATCAGGAGAAGTGTGAACATAACTGAAAGAATAAAACTAAATAAAAAAACACTAACCTTTACAAATATTATACATTTACACCCGCTGTTTTTATATGTTTTTATTCTAAAATAGTAAGAATAAGAGCAGTTCACTTCTCAAAACGAAGTCATGGGGGATCGAACTCGTGACCTTTTAATTACTAGTCAGAAGTTCTTATTGTTACGCCACCAAAGCAGTTGTGTCAAAGATGCATCAATGTCACACCCTAACGTAGGTTCTTTTTCTGCAGTTATATTCTTGAATAAAAGCGCACTTGTTTTGTTATACTTGTACCTTTTGTGAACGTGTTTATTTGATATTTGGACTTCAGGCTTAACACATAATATGCTTCTTGTCTACATTTTGTCAATTATTACTAAAACATGAAAAGTTTCTTTTTTTTAAACAATGTGTTTACACAGATTGTTGAAGACATGGAACAAACATGAAATGCATGTGTTCCAAATAACGACATAGTATTTATAAAAGGTGTCATTTTGCTTGACTTCTCATTCTATACAACTCTATGCAACTGACACACAGGTAAACAGACTTGAGCTGAGAAAACTTTGTGCAGTGGTGGGGGGATGTGATAGCAGACTGACTGCTGCTTATGGACACATTTAAAAGACAAAAGACGCTGACAGAGAGATGCAAAGGGATCTAAGGTGGGGCGGATTTACGAGTTTTTTTCGTAGGCTTTGGTAATTCTAGTGTTAAACAGAGTTTTTAAAATATTTGGGGGGTAGTGCCCCTGCACCCCACATTACAAACTACCACTAGCAGTGACGTTTAAATCAATAAAGGTTGTGATTCTTGGTGGCAGATGAATGGATTGGCCAGGTTGCTCTGTTGGGTCAATCACTTTTCCACCTTAAATTAATTTCTAACTATCCAAATAACACATACTTAAATTAGTCATAACTTCTGTTTTATAACAATACTTTCTGGATCAAGAAGGTCTCACCAGTTGGTCTTTAGCCCAATAAGGAAAGCACCTAGTGTGTAAGAAGACACAGTTGTGGAAACCAGCGATAAACTATGATCCACTGCAGAAGGAACAGCTGATGGCCAAAAATTACATCACCTAGGCAGCTTTCAGAGTGAACTTGATGTCAACTGTCATGTAACAACATTGCCAGGTTGCTAGGGTGCAGGGGCAGTGCAGTTGAAAGTTACTGCGCTGCCTGTGCTGCATTTGCAGGCTGATACCATCCGAGTTAAAGTGTATTATTGAGGTAAAAATTAGTGAACCTACCATAGTGTAGTTTGTAGGGGTCCTGGTTTCCACTGTGGGTGATGAGCAAGGGTCATGTGCGCATGGTAATCTGAGACCCATTTGTGCTTTGAAATGCCGCATGCTTGTCACGCACACTCTAAGGACTATGTGGAGCCATGGATTGTATTACTTATTGGGTTTAGTTTATTGTAATTAAGTTATCTTTCCAGTGTTTAATGTCATTTAATTGTAAACCCGAAATTTTTTGTGTACTTTTTTGTTTTGTTAATGATTAGGGTTGACTTGAGAATAGTATAAGTGGAGTAACTCACAAGGTCCTTATGGTAGGTCCCAAGAAAAGGAAGAGGGGATAACTGACCTCTTTCAAAAGGGCTGTGGTAGCTATAGGGAAATATGTTTTTGTTCTTTTTGTTTGTCATTTGGAGGATGTGAGAGATATTGGGCTAGGTGTGTGTTGCGTGGGAGAGCGCAAGAATCTGTACAGGCTGCAGAGTAGGAGGTGCAAATAAGCTCCTGTTATTCTTGATGCTGTTCAGTAATTGGAGAAGAGGAGCATTGTGTTGGAGAGGGTTGCATCAGAGATTATACTGTTGCTTATTTTAAGGAAGATAAATCACCCATGACTGAGTAAGGTTAAGTGCCTTAGATTATTGTTTTGATTATTGTCTTGCTACATCTGAAGACTTATTCTGGCCTTTATACACATTTTTCACATGGATATTTTTTAGTCTTAGCTCTGCAAATGGTCCTCCAACATGCAAGGAAAACCTAGGGGTTGGTGGTAGAATTGGCACTGCAGCCACCATAAAAAAACTTCACCCAGCTCCAAAATGGCAGAAAGGGCTTCTTTCTGCTCTCCACGGGAGTAACTCTGCTGCAGCTACCCTAAGGAAGGCTGCATGCATTATGAAGGGACTGGGGAAAGCCCTAGGGAGCCTTAACCCCGAAAGAGTCAAAACCACCGGAGAGCCAATGAGGTCAGGTTTGTTAGGGATTGGAACTGTTGTGATGCTCAGGCGTCACTCACTGCATGGCAGCACTTGGGTCCCAATTTGAGGCGGGCCATCCGGGTAGTCGCGTGAAATGTCAAGTCTCTCCAGCATGATGATCATCTTCCTCTGCTGTCAGAGGAGCTTCATAAACTCCACATTTCAGTGGCGCACTCTCTGAGATGTGCAAACATGGGACTGGCCAGATCTCTATAGATGGGTACACCTTTTATTGGTCTGGTCTCTCTGGGTGGGTTTTATTATATATTATCCTTGAATATAACTAATATATCAATCAGGAATGGAATGTTCAAGGTCTGGATTCAAATGTGAAAATGATTGCTAATCTCGAATTCCTTTGGAACAAAAAGGCTGATTTTGTCATCTTTCAAGAGACCAAACATCTTGAATGTGGTATGCCTAGAATTTATATTAGATACTACTGTGTGGTGGTATTTGCATTCACCCCCTTTAGGAAGCATGGTGTGGCAATTCTGGTGCACCACAGCTTTCAGGTTAAAATTTTGAACACTCTGAATCTGATATTGGGAGATTTTGTCACACTCTAACAGAACTTGGGGAGTACAAAAATGTGTCCTGTTCCTTATGCTATTCTACCCCTAATCAGCCTTATTTCCAAAACTAACTGTTATAATTGGCATATTCATTTAATTTTCTGTGAGCTTTCAGTAATTGATAAAAATTATCTATACATCATTGTGTGTGGTTTCTGACCCAAGGAATTAACAAAAACAATTACAATTTATTTTTTGCTAGAAAATGCCCTTTATTTATTAATATTTTAAAATGATCTTTGACTTTTTCTAACAGTTTAGATCTTAACGATTATCTTATTTGACCATGTTCGTCTTCCTGGTCCATTCTCATAACATTTTTACTGACTTAATTTTTCAGTTAGTACAGTAAATAACCAAATTGTACAGATAAAGGATTTTGAAATTATACTGGGTATGGACGCTACTACTACTGCACTACTTGAGCCATCTATACTACTTCAATTATTTCGGTTTTCACTCCTCGGCTACATTCTTTGATTTACGATTTTGGTTTCAAGTCCTTGGCATTTGTTCAATTGTTTATTAAGAGTATTGTCTTCCCGATATCAACCTTTGTCTGTTAATAAAACTCCTGTCTGTCTGCTTATTGCATTCTTATTTAAATACTGCTGGCAGGCCGTACACTTCATCTCACTGCTTGCCAATGGTGGTCTGCTGAATCTTTTACTTTAGCAAAAATGTACATGATCTGAAAGTCTTTAAGCACCACTAACGTATATAAAATGTTTTTTTTCTTTAAACAGGATTAGTAGGTTACTTATGTTTTGACAATTTTCTTAAAAAATATATATAATTGGTTCTTTAATTTACTTTTTAATTTGCATTTTTTTGTTATTGACAAAAAACAGTTACTATTCTGATATGATGAAATGTTATGGTGTATATGTTGCAAAATGTGTGTTTGTTTTAAACTAGCCCTATATTTCACTTGGAGGGCAAAGATTGTCCCTTTAAGAAAATCCTAACCTGCACAGCATTTAAGATTTTTGTTCTACGTTGCAGGTACTTGAATCATGCAATGTTTTACAAACACCAAATGTGTACACTACTAGTCAGCTTTGCGTAGCAAATCACGTAATTCATCCACCCAACAAATTTTTCATACTTTCATTGGGAATATTAATAAATATTAATAATCAATGACAAAAACATAAAAGCATAAATAAAAACTTGCACAACCACATGAGAAAATATAACAGTTGCTAGGGTCTGTAAATTTAATCAAACCATGAACACACTGTATAAAGAATAGTCTACATTACACTAAGATGCACTGTCAAGTTCAATCTAGCATTCAACATCTAATAAGTGAATACTTGGTTACCAATATAATCAACTTTACAACTCACAAAATTACTAGCTATTTCAACAGATGGATTTGACGTTTTTAAAAACACTGTCTGACTTGAGTAAAACCACTATAAATAGGCTATGAACAAACCTTTTTAGTGACTAATCTTTAACACAGAACAAGAAGTGTGGCAACAGTAGTCCTGCTCAATAGGACTGTAAATTCACTTTCCCTTTGGCTGACGGTTGGTACAGTACGGACAGATGACCCTAATTGATAATAATCCACTAAACACAATGATAGATTAGCACAGAGATCTCATAGTCAATACTTAATACTCGATAACACTCTGGCTGGCTTGGAAAATGGATGAATTCTTTAAGTTTTGGGTTTTTGTTTTCATATTGAAACTCAGTACCTTTCACCTATTTTTTGAAACACAAAAGCAGAATAGGTTTTATTTAAATTTATGAAAATTACTTCATTTTAGAACACAATTTCATGTGGAAAATTGATATATACCAAGATTGTGAAGGAATAATCTAATCCTTTAACTAATGATTTTTATAGTATAATTATTTTTATATTTATTTAAGAAGCAAGACATAATAAAACAGATAATCAAATAAAAATAACACAGGAAGTACAATAGTAGTTAGGCAGAGCAGCACAGTAGGTAAGGCTTTGGACTTCAAAACCTGAGGCTATGTGTTCAAATTCTGCTAATGACAGTGTGTGACTAAAAGCAAGTTACTTTACCTGTCTGTGCTCCAATTAGAAAAACAAAAGAAATGTAGCTAATTGTATCTTAAATGTTCTGAGTTGCCTTAAATGAAAGCATCAGCCAAATAATTAATTGCAAATTATCCCAAAGACACTCCATGAAACTCAGCACTCGTAAAACCAGTAAGCCCCGTCTAAAATGATTTTTTTGTCTTACTTAGGATAAGATAGCATATAAAAAGGTTCAGGATAGAAGCAGTTTATTTTGGAATTACATTAATAAGTTCTTATCCAGTACAGAAAAATTCTGAACAGATCCTTGTAAACAAGATTAGATTTTTTCTAATATAAGAATATATAGAACATAGTTTTCCCAATGAGTTATAGAAGGTGGATTGACAGTTTTCCAGTTGAGCAGAAGTATGGTATAAAATATTACAGCATATCTTTATCTAGTCTAGTGTTAGGAGTGAATTTAAACTCAATGCTACCTGACAGATGTACAAACATATTTGTTTAATCAAAATGCTTTAACCATACTACACATTGATAAAATGTGACCTAATGATGCCAGCACTTGATAACATAGCTCACAATCTGGATCTTGTCAAGAGAATATTATGGGTAGTTTTACAAAAGATATTGTAGAAGTGAATGATGAACAATTTTTAACAATTATTTTAACTAAAATATCGTGTATATAGAGCTGTTTACGCAAACAGTTCTAATACAATCAATGAAAAGGTGTCTAGCTAAGTCTAGTATGCAAGAGAATTCTCTGGAAAAAACACGCTTTTATTAAAATTATTTTTGAACCAGTAGATTTTATGATCTACTAATGGCATGAATTAATATAGGTCTGAGATAAAATTCACATAGGATTGTCAGAAATATCATAATATACATAAGTACCAAATTTAACATTTTCGGGTTAGGGTTATTACTTCAATGCAAATTTTTTATGGTATCAATTCTATATCCTACATTATGAATGCACTTCCAGTTCACCATGGCTCAAGTTGAAGCCCCATTTCTCTGCACTCGCACCTATTAATAAGATGGCAGTAATAGCAGTGTTAGAACCTTTAACAGCACACTTAACTCACTAAAAGGGCAGTCAGAGCAACATCTGGAAATTTTTCAGATTTACGGCAAATGGAAACACCCATAAAATTAGAAAGTGAGTTATAGTGTAATTATGGAGTTAAAAAAAAAATCAGTAATTTAGTACTGAATGTCTTAAAACTACATACGACAATAGATACCACAATAAAATCCTAAAGAGAAACGACCTGGCCACCTCTCCACAGCACTCACACTAAAGTAATGCCAAAGCACTAGTCTAGTGATTGGTTTTTTAAATAACTTCATTTGATTCCACATGTTCTTAACTCAGCCATTGAGAGGGGGATCTAGGACATTATATTAACTTGTACCTTTTCTTCTAATAACAATCTGTCAATTAATTTTTACCTTTGAACCTGGTTAACCCTTTTAGGGCTCCCCTTATCCAGGTAAATTCAGGTTCAAAGAAGAAACTAACCCTGAACAAGATTTAATTTTACCAAAGCAAACACTAATTAGCACATTCACTCACACTTAATAATACAGGGTCAGTTATATCTTCGAATGTACAGTATAAGGAAAAACCAGAAAATAAAAACTCATGCAGATACAAGAAGAATAGCAAAATCCACACATACATATACCAGGCTCCTAGCCAATCAAAGACTACAGTCAACAATGAGTTTTTGAATCACTAAAAAAGCATTTACTTAAAAAAACCCTAGGCAGCCTGGTACAAGGCCAACAAAGGTTCAAAAATGTTTAAAAAAAATCTTTTGCTGTCTCATACAGGCAAATTACGCCAGAACAAAAATAATATCTTGTTTCAAGTGACGGGTGTTTACTACACATTCATACTGATTATATTGCTCTGAGAGACTGCTTTGGAACTACAGACTGGAATATATTGCTTGGGTCACATAGTTAGAACATTGAAGAGGCTGTTGAATGCACAACTGATTACATCAACTTCTGTATGGACATTGTAGTTCCAGTAAGAACAGTATGCTGCTATGCTAACAACAAGCCATGGGTTACAAGTGACATCAAGGGCCTTTTGAACCAGAAGAAAAGGGCTTTTAAAGGTGGTGATAAGCATGAGCTCAAGTGCGTGCAGAAGGAACTCTGAGTCCAGCTCAGGGAGGTGAAAGAGCAGTACAGGAGAAAGCTGGAGCAAAAGTTGCAGAACAACAGCATGAAGGAAGTGCGGGATGGGATGAAGATTATCACTGGCTGCAGCTCGAAGTGGGGTGCCGCCATCGAGACAGATGTGGAGAGAGCAAACCAAATGAACAACTTCTTTTTTAGGTTTGATCACAGTAACCCACTCTCACCTCGGAGTACTGCATCCTCCAACCATCCTTCTGCTGATACCAGCATAGGTGAGACATCCTCACCCACAATTACAGCAGCCCAGGTGAGCAGAGAGCTGAAAAGACTTTGTGCCAGCAAAGCAGCGGGTCCAGATGGTGTATCGCCACGATTGCTGAAGGCCTGTGCGTTGGAACTGGGGAGTCCTCTACAGCGCATCTTCAACCTGAGCCTGGAACAGGGGAGAGTCCCAAGGCTTTGGAAAACATCTTGTATCACTCCTGTCCCAAAGGTATCACGTCCTAGTGAGCTGAATGACTTCCGGCCTGTTGCTCTGACGTCACATCTGATGAAGACCATGGAGCGGCTGCTGCTTCACCACCTGAGGCCACAGGTCTGTCACGCCCTCGACCCTCTGCAGTTCGCATACCAGGAGAAGGTGGGAGCGGAGGATGCCATCATCTATATGCTTCACCGATCCCTCTCCCACCTGGACAGAGGCAGTGGTGCTGTAAGAATTATGTTTTGGACTTCTCTAGCACCTTCAACACCATCCAACCTCTGCTCCTTAGAGACAAGCTGACTGAGATGGGAGTAGACTCACACCTGGTGGCATGGATTGTGGACTATCTTACAGACAGACCTCAATATGTGCGTCTTGGGAACTGCAGGTCTGACATTGTGTGCAGCAATACAGGGCGCCGCAGGGGACTGTACTTTCTCCGGTCCTGTTCAGCCAACATACATCAGACTTCCAATATGACTCGGAGTCCTGCCACGTGCAAAAGTTCGCTGATGACACTGCTATTGTGGGCTGCATCAGGAGTGGGCAGGAGGAGGAGTACAGAAAGTTAATCAAAGACTTTGTTAAATGGTGCGACTCAAACCACTTACACCTTAACACCAGCAAGACCAAGGAGCTGGTGGTGGATTTTAGGAGGCCTAGGCCCCTCATGGACCCTGTGATCATCAGAGGTGACTGTGTGCAGAGGGTGCAGACCTTTAAATATCTGGGAGTGCAGCTGGATGACAAATTGGACTGGACTGCCAATACTGATGCTCTATGTAAGAAAGGTCAGAGCAGACTATACTTTCTGAGAAGGTTGGCATCCTTCAACATCTGCAGTAAGATGCTGCAGATGTTCTACCAGACGGTTGTGGCGAGTGCCCTCTTCTACGCGGTGGTGTGCTGGGGTGGCAGCATAAAGATGAAAGACGCCTCACGCCTGGACAAACTTGTTAAGAAGGCAGGCTCTATTGTAGGATTAAAGTTGGACAGTTTAACATCTGTGGCAGAGCGACGGGCATTAAGCAAACTCCTGTCAATCATGAATAATCCACTGCATCCACTGAACAGTGTCATCTCCAGGCAGAGGAGTAGCTTCAGTGACAGACATTTGTCACTGTCCTGCTCCACTGACAGACTGAGGAGATCGTTCCTCCCCCACACTATGCGACTCTTCAATTCCACCCAGGGAATAAATGCTAACATTAATTTTATTTTAATTTTTTTCATTTTTATTACTATTTAATTTAATTTTTTTTTTTTTGTAGTATCAGTATACTGCTGCTGGATTACGTGAATTTCCCCTTGGGATTAATAAAGTATCTATCTATCTATCTATCAGAGGGGACTGGGCGGTCTCATGGTCTGGAATCCCTACAGATTTTATTTTTTCTCCAGCCGTCTGGAGTTTTTTTGTTTTTTCTGTCCCCCCTGGCTATTGAACCTTACTCTTATTCGATGTTAATTAATGTTGTTTTATTTTGTTTTATAATTGTGTCTTTCATTTTTCTATTCTTTAATATGTAAAGCACTTTGAGCTACTGTTTGTATGAAAATGTGCTATGTAAATAAATGTTGTTGTTGTTCTTGTTATCTCTGGTTGTGTGTGAAATCCCAGTAGATGAGCAGTTTCTGAAATACTCAGAACAGTCTGTCTGGCACCAACCACCATGTCATGTTCAAAGTCACTTAAATCACAAATTATATCATATTTTAGAAGTTATCAGTCAGGTTTTAGTGAAACAGTGACTATCTTTCCTTTAATTTGTGTTTAATAGGGCTTTATTTTAGTGTTCTCAACCTCACGTAGAAAATGAGTTGCAAATTAATTACAAAAATCTAAACAGATTAAATAAATGTATACCATATTTACAAATGTTTAATATGTATAAGTTACACTTGCCTTTAAAATGTCAGGAAATTTTTTAGAATTAATTTTTTTATTTACAAAAATAAGAATATGCCTATTGATGTATTTTTTTTAAATCATTCAGCTTTGTGTGATTCATTTAGGTCACCTTGCCGTTTTTTGCAAACCATATGGATACCCTGCTATGCCATACAGAAGGCCAGTCACTGATTGCTGACTTTGTCATAACTTCTACCACAGTAAACTTTCCACCCCACATATCTCTGCTCAAGACTCCCATGAGATGCCTTGCAATCTGTTTGGATTGTAACTGTATAAAAAGTCAGCTGCTGCAGGATTGACTTTCCAGAGTCCCTTTATAAGCTGCACTAAGTCAATTCTATGCAGCCTTTGCAAATTAGTCATCGTCAGATGATCGCCGGCAGTGTGACTTGTCACTTTTTTGTCCTCAAGTCCTTCAGATCCATTTGTTAGTAAGCTTATTATAGTTTTATATAATTGATTTAAAGTTGCTTATGAATATATACCAATATTTAAATATTCATATAATACAGTACATTTCTAAACACCCTACATATCATCACAGATATATTTATTATTTTATTACCACACGCAGCAGAGGGTTACACAAAAAAAACTCTCTCATTTGCCTTTCCTAAACGTGTTAATTTCTCTGCTTTTGACGAGACAGAGATTTCCAGTAGAGTCTTGCTTTTGTCTCTCCATGTTTATTAGAGTTTCCTGGCATTGTTTTTTTCCTAACAGCTTACTTAACTTAAGAAATTCTGGTACAATGTGGTTTTAAAACCCAGTGACAAAGCACTCTCCCAACTGTCCCTGAAGTCCCTACACCTCTTAGGCCTGTGTTTCCCTTTAAAAGACTGGGCCTCTCAGGCAGCATGTGTCCTGCCCAATTAATCGAAAGAAAAGCATGGTTCCAATACTTCAAGCAAGAGTCTGTATGCTGTCCCATAACAGCAGTCTAGTAGGCAGTGGGGGTCTAGTGGAAAAGGCATTAGACTTTAAACTCCATGGTTGCTGAGTCATAAATTACCTCTCACTCTTTACTATGTGACCTTGAGAAAGTAACAACCTGCCAGGGCTTCTTCTGTAAAAATACACATAAAAATGCTACTATATATTCCTATTTGTATTGTACCTTAAAATAGTTTTCTCTATAGAAAAGGTATTGTTTATTATCTAGGTGGGAGAGCACTGGACTCCTATCAGGCCTCATAGTCTTTCTCTGTATATTACACAAAAACTGTGTATTTCCTTGCAGACTGTCACTGTCTTTCTTCCTCTCATTGTTTTACGACACTCCTGATGTTTCACTCTTTGGACACTATGCATAAATAGAGTCTGACACCCCTTAGAAAGAGTAAACTTCACAGGATTCCTGCAGGACTGTGCTGTGGTCCCCTTTAAAAACTACAGTAAATGTGGCCATGCCCTGGCAACTCTTTGCAGCTAGGTGTCAAATTACTGTATTATTTCAAATATAAACATACAGAAATATATAAACGCGCGCTCACAGACTTTCGATCCCCAAGCAATAGTCTCCAGCATCTCCAGGAAATTTTGCAGGTTTTTATTGGATAGCTAAGATCTTGAGTATAATCCCTCTTTCTGCTGTTGTGTCTTCTTCCAGTGGGCTATGACCAATAAACTACTAAGGGACCTCCACACTTGATTTCTAAACCACTTACTTAATTCCACTTGTTCTTAACTCTGTCACTGAGAGTGGGGTCTACTGTCTTCCAAAGAAAACTCATTTGGGTTGCATATATCATGATCTGATTCTTTTGAGATCATATAATAGGATAAAAATTTAAACGGATTGGTAAATTGACAGCTTTGTGTAAAGACTAAATCACTGTCATAAATTAAAATGCATGCTGTGTTTGTCTTGGGTACGACATCAAACTGAATCCAGCCCTGAAAGTGGTCCTCCATCTTGTAGGGAAAACTTGGGGGCTGATGGCAGGATTGGTACACCAGCCACAGCAGAAAACTACACACAGCTCTGAAATGGCAAACAGCACTCCTTTCTGCTGCCTGTATTATAAATGGATGGGGGAAAGCCCTTTGGAGTCTCATCCCCGGAAGAATCATGAGCTTCAGAGAGCCAATGGGGTCAGGCATATTAGGGATCAGAACTTGTGTCAGCACTCGGGTCCCTATTTGAGGCAGTCCATCTGAGTAGGAGCGTGGAACGTCTTGTCTCTCCTGCATGATGATGATCATCCTCCGCTTTCAGAGAAGCTTCGTAAACTCCGCATTTCAGTGGCAGCCCTCTCTGAGGTGCACAGATGTGGGCAGATCCCTGTAGGTGAGAACACCTTTTATTAGTCGGGTCGCTCTGATCGCTGTCATACTCAAGGAGCAGCCATTGCTGTGGCAGATTGGTTCTTTCCAATGGTGTCCAATGTCACTTCTTTCAACAAACATATTATGAAAATCAGATTAAAACACTCTCTTGGTGCCTTGTCTGTTGTCTGAGTGTATGCTCTGACTGCGATGAGTGATGTCTCGCTGAAGGAGACATTTTATTCGCAACTTCGCTCTGTGGTTGATGGGTGCCTGCAAGGTGACTTCAGTGTGACCACTGGCACTAACAAGGCTGTCTATGAGGATTGTGTGGATCCTCGTTCCACCGCCCTGAGCTGCATGGTTGGACTTGGTACTCCAATACCGGTGGTGCAGTAAAGGAGATCGATCACATCCTTGTGGGCAAATGCTGAAGACTCATACAGAACTGCAGGGTCTATAAAAGTGTCCAGTTTGTGAATTCTAACCACAGACTTGTTGTTGCTACTCTGAAGATCCAGCTTAGGTCCAACAGACTTCCACCTTCTAGGAGAATGAGGCTGGACCTGGCCAGGCTCCAACATCAGGTTCTTTCTAATGAGTCTGCATGCAGTTTGTGTGAGGAACTTGTACACTTGGGTATGACTGCTGATCGTAATGTGATGTGGGAGACATTCTGTGACAAGTCTCTAAAGGTTGCTGAGGATTGTGTTGGTGTTGCCAGAAAGTAATATTTCATCTTGCAGGGGTCTCTGGATACCATTGAAAGGAGTCACAGTGCACGGCTTGATGGAAACTCTGGTCTGCACTGGGAACTGAGAAGGTCAGCTGCTAGGGCTCCAAGGGCAGACAAGAAAATATTTGTTAGAGGAATCTGTGAGCAAGTGACACACCATCTACGGTCAAGTGACCTACGTCCTGGTTACAGAGGAATCAAAGTCATTATGCACATCCAAATCTGTTCTTCAGAGAGTCGCAGTCAGGGCAGGTGAATGAATGGTCCTTACGGACGACACTGCAGTTGTGACCCGCTGGGCTGGCTACTATGAGCAGCTGTTCAAAGCTCATTCTCCGGCTAGGACATTGGATATCTCTGGGTCCACAGTTCTTGAGGCTGATCCTCCAATTAGCTATGAACCACCCAATCTCACTGAGATTGCACAGGTGGTGAACCAGGTGAGGGGAGGGAATGGAAACAATGCAATACAAAATGGTGCAGAAGTGGTATGTAAAATGTACAATTAAAATGAAATACTAATACAAACAACTTAAACAAAAACCATTACCAACTAGTTGGAACCAATTCAAACACAAGTTTTCCACAATGACTGCCAGGGGTTTTTCATAAATGACCAAGTAGACTGAATTAATTAACCGAGTACTAAAGATTTTAGTGGTACTATGGGAGAGAAATCAGTCAAAGTCAAAGTCAGAAACACTAAAGACTAAGCGAAGACTTACAGAAGTTCAAGGGAGATCACTAACTTTAAAATCACTAACAACACTTGAATCTTAACCAAAACATCCTCTACACAAAAAAATGAAAAAGTAAGTTTATTATGAAATATATGTTAAATCATATTTCTCTCTTAACTTCATTTTATGTAGTATGTGAACCATGTACCACCCCAGTGATTATATTCTTCAAAATTGTAGCAATTGTGATATTACCAAAATAACAATAAAAGCTATAAAAACTGATAAAACATAAATGGAATATCTGTTCAATCATAGCATCCACATGTTGGCTAGATTTTGAGGTGTCACCCATGAGCATCATTAACAGCAAAAAGCTCAATCACCTGTGATAATAACTGAAATATTATATATGTATTTCATGAATATGCTTGAATGTGGGTACATTTCTTAGAGTGACATGGATTTTCCCATATGAAACGAACAAGTAGATGATACTGCAAATATGTTGTTTTTAAAATGAAAAATGAATTAAAATTATTAAATATTATAATATAAAATATTAAATATTATTTCAGCACACTTGCACCACTGAAGTTAAACAAGGAAAATTACACATTTTAATTCTATCCTGATAAAGGTTTGAATTTAATTATCAATTGAGGAAAATAAAACAACCTGTTGTACTGGACATCCCCTCTATTTTAAAGAAGGAACAATTCTTTACTTTACGTTTATCTTTATGTCACACAGGTTTATTGCAGCTCATGTACTAGTAGATCTGAATTTTTCGAACACCCTTTTACCAGTATGCAAAATATTAGTGAAAAACATGTGAATGTATTTAACTTAAAAACATGCATGCGAAAGGAAATGGGAAATGTGAGTCTGTGTTTATGTAATATTGTTTTAAAAATAATATCTTTACGTATGGTCTAGTATGTGGACAGTATTAAGCAGAGTGGTATGCAGTTCGTCTGACTGGTGAGTCTATGCAAACAGGAAGAGAGCGCGGTGTCCTAACTGTATTTGCTTGGCACTGTGAGTGCTTCAGAGAGAGAGACAGAGAGAGAGATATCAGGAACAAACCTGTACCTGTTCAAGAGAAATGAACACCAGCAGTCAAATCTATTGTAGTAGAGTGGTAACAAGTATTTTGATTGATTAGAGGCATGTCTGTGTTGATTAGATTTTTCAGTAATACATTCAATATTTATTAATTGAATGCACTGTATATTGTATTCAATACACAGTATATTGTGTGGTTTGTGTTTGTTTTGTAACAAAGACATCTACTAAATAATGATAATGACGAATCCCTCATTAATCAAAAAAATATGACAATTGTAGATTCAGTTGTTCCATTTGTGAAACATGAAGAGTCAAACTGACCGTTAATAATACAAATGAGAGACTGATGGTGACATTACTTGCTCTGTTTTGATCTCTTGAAGCACCCACAAAAATGCACACGAGCAACAAAAATGCATTAAATCATGACTGTGTGGAAGAACGTTTTCTATTTTAAGAAAACCTCATATAGTTTTAAAATTTTCTGTCTACAGGTTATCACTTAACTGTTGAATTTTTCAAGGAGGCTGTGGCTACAAAGTATGTGATTAGACAAAGATGGCTGTATGCAAAAATACCAAACAAAAAACTAACAGTTGAAAAATAAATTATGTTTACCAATTCTCAATAAATGCCCATTACAAATGTATTGTGAAGGCAGGAAGCCGCTGAGAATTTGCAAGGCACCCTGCCAAGTGAAGACAAACAAACCCTACTACGTCAGCATGATTTGGGTCTGTACTATGTTTTGAAAAGAACATTTAGATTCAGATAGCTTTTAAAGTCCAAATGCACCTAATGTTACTCTGGTCAGGGACTACCTTTAAATTACATCCTAGGGTCACTTCTATACCATTTTTATTTGTATTGTATTTTATTTGGTATTTCTGCTGTCGAAGATGATCCTCAATGGCTACAGTGTAACCAAATATATCTCCTTCTAGTGGCTCTTAATGTCCCTGTGAAACAGTCGTGGGGTGCTGGACAACAGGTTATCCTGTATGCTCTGTTTATCAGGCAACATGTTCATATTCATATTCCAGGTTAGCTTTGAAAGTCTATCAAAGCAGGCCTGTGATGGCTTACCTACCTTAAACTGTCAGCTTTAATGAGGCTAATTGCTGCCATCTAGTAGTCTGGAATGTCTTCCACTTTTTGCCAGAAAAGCAATATTTCTCTCTTACCCCTTTGTCCTAAGAGCATGTAGTGTTGGAATACCACTCATAATGGCTTGTCTACCCATGAGGAGGCATCCTCTATTTTCTAGTGTTAGCATTTCTCACTCTTTCAGGCTTTTACTGATCATTAGTCTTGTCCTAAGCCATCCTGCTGTAACCTCACCCTGACAACTGTATAAAATTGGTTTCTATGCTTTTTATTTATCAATTAACAAGATGACAACAAGCTGTAAACATGGCCTAATTGGAAAACCATGGACTGCACTTTATACCATTTTCCAGTCAAGTGCCTATCACTGATTTATATCAAGGTTCCCAATCTTTTTTTATCAGTACAATTCCAAAGCTTCTTCATAACTTTTCCATAGCTTCTAATCAAATCTCCATGACTTAATTTTGGTATTTTTGTAAAAAGAAGCAACAGGTTTATGGGATTTAGAATAGTGTTATTGAATTAATCATTTAAGACCATGTTTTGCAAATCTTCCTCTAGCTCAACTGTTGGACACTTGTCTCCACTAAAAGATTAACGATTTGATAATTAGTCATTTCAGATTTGTAACAGTTCAAAAGTACTAACTATAATCGTGAACTAAAACTTGTTGAAATACTTGAAGTTCAAGGGTCAAAAGCATGATTTATTAAACTTTTAAAAAGAAACCAATACAAATCTAAAAATAAATTAAATGGTCTATAGTTTTCATAGATTTTCCACAGTTAAAACTTAATACAAATACAGTTCTGCATGGCATTACTCTTTAATCTCAACAATATTTTAATTTCTAGAAAATTTGCAACCTTTCTCCACTGTTAGCCTAAACAGGCAGATTATATGACTTTCCTCCTTCATGAAATGCTTCTCTACATAAACATAAACTCTATTCTGTAAGAATAGCATCCTAAAACCTGAACATGAATGTTAATACTGAAATGTTTTATTTGTGAATCAGCTGAGTTTCTATCATTATTGCTTTATTTCATCCAATTTCTCCATAGTTTTTTTGTTGATATCCATTAAATATACCTGTTTTTGTTTTGCAACATGACAAAGAATTTTTGATTTTGCAATTAAAGTCAGTTTACTTCTAGTTTCTACTTTGACAGCATAATCATCTGTTGCATGCTCAAATGCTTTTACATCAGTCTCCAGTTGGGATCTCTTTTCTTCAACTTGTCAAGCTCACCCATGAGACTCTTCCGCGTTTAAGTTAATCCTCTGTTCTTCACTCTGTCTTTTCTGCTACATCAAGGTACAAATGGTACTTCTGCCAAGATCCTGCAGCTGACTTAAGAAGCTTGGAGTAATCTGAAAATTACATACTTCCCCAGCAGCCCTAATGTAGTCAATGATGATTCTCTGTGCAACCATTGACTGCTCCTTCAGGATTCTCCATTACTATATCCTTATTCACAGAGAACCTCCTCCCCACACTTGCCTGTCAAAAAAACATAGCCAACAATTCCACTAAACTCAAAGACAGAAATGCTACACTGACAACTAAGTCTTTAAGTTTTGGTTAGCATAGTAGACCTGGTTTTTCTGCCACTTCTCCTCTCAAAAGTTAATATGCAAAGACTGAAAGCAAAGGTAGACAATTATGGTAAAACATGAAAGAAAAAATTACACATATACATATATTTTAACTGAGCAATTTCATACATCTGGTTCACACAAAACCATCAACTAAATAAAGTCACCTTTAGCTGCCCCTTGGGCAATTTCTTGCTCCCATATACAAATAAAAAACCCAAAACACACCAAATCCTACCTTTAACTATAAGGGATGGTCCAACAACCCTCCACAGATATATACATGCATACACACAAAACTCTCAATACAAACTTAACACTAGAATCCCTGAGGCCTACAGAAATACTCATAATCCCAGGCCACCTTAAATTCCTTCACACCTCTCCACAAGTGTATTTTGTTTTGTAAATGTGTCGATCAGCACAAGCAGCCTGCTATCCCATCTATTAACTCGCTCGCGTACTGACTTGTCTATAGCTGCAGGTGGAAGCTGCTGTCACACTTTTTGTAACCGATCTTTTCCTGAATAAGGAGTAGCACAGCACATGTTCTTTGTCAGCATGCCCATGTCGATCAAACACAGGAAGCTCTACAAATTATTTGTAACACCTCCCAAATTAGTGATCAGCAGTATTATTCGTGATATAGAACCCAGAGCATTAATGTTCTTTCACATGCAGCCACATTTTCTATGCAGCGGTGTTGACAAAATTTCAGTACAAACATATCGTAACCTGTGATTTTAGCAAAGTCCCCTCTCCGAGTAGGACTGTCTTTGAATAGCCAGTATAGGCTGGAAGGAGTTTTGTCCAATTCCCATCTACTCAATTTACATTCATTGCGAAATGATCAATGGAGAATGTGAAGTCAACATTATCCTATGTTGATCACTGCCTTGTTCATATCATACAAAATCTGTTACTCACATGCATATCCTTCTGTTTGACCTGAAAGGTGTCATTAAGGAGCTCATCAAAATAAAGGGCATGCCCAGCTTATTGAGACACTTTTGTGCCAAGCAAAGATTTACAGTAGGGAGCTATGCTGAATGTAGTAGAATATGAACATTTTGTTTCACTGTATGAAAATGTAGCTGGAATTTTGCTGGTGATTGACACTGTTTAAACAGCTGTCTGAGACTGTTGCACAATTTGCAAGAATAGTGCGAACCACTATTCAAATGACTGAGGGATGCCTTTGAAGCTAAGGATCAGTGCTGGTATCTGGAAGGATGCCAGTTCAAATCCCGTTACTACTCAAAGGAATCCTGCTCTGTTGGGCCCTTGACCAAGGCTCTTAACCTGAAAATTGCTCCAAGGGCGCTGTACAATGGCTGACCCTGTGCTCGGACCTCCAAAGGCCATGCGAAAAGACAATTTCAGACAATCAGACAGATAATCCCTCAGGGATTAATACTGTGTACCAAAACAAAAAAATTACTTTCAGCACTCACAAGATTGCAGTAGACAGAACATCAGTGTGGGACACGGATATTTTTGTTGCATGTGGCTAACTTCACTATGTAAGGGAATTCTACTAATCTTTACTATGCCAACCCACCCACCACCCATCTGGACCTGCCTCTTCCTGCCCGGCACCCAAATGACTGGAAGAACCTCCATCTTGGGCAGTCTAAGTAGAACACTGGTCTGAGAAGGCTTGATTTTGCATTTTCATGCTCTTTATTTTTTGAGCAAAGCTTATTTCAATTGTAGGAGGTTTTCCCAATGGTGCCCAAACACTCTCACTGTCTCTTTTGATCTTATTATAACAGATACAACTGCATTATTTCATATGCATGCTTCTTTGGATAATAATGCTAATTAAAGTGCATAATAAATTATCTGCCAAAAATAAACATATATTTCATATGCATTTCTCATCCTAAATATTTCTAACATGTTTATCCCCTTCAGACACTAAAAAAAATAAGTCTACCAAAGTAATCCCAAATAAAAATAATGTACTGCATTATGTTACTGTTATTTCATTACTTAAAAATGTACTAATCTATATTGTCTATGTATGGTAAAAAATTACGCAAGATATGTTTCCTTAACTGTAACATTTTATTTAACTTTGTCAGCTGTAATAATAATAATAATAATACAAATGGAAATATTTAAACTTAATATCCATTATAATAATAATAATAATTAAACTTAAATATTGTACTTGTGGAAAGTAACTTGAGTCAATATAAACATTTTGGAGTTTATAAACCTATTCAAGTTATACATAATTAGTTATATTGTTTCTTTAAAGGGAGACAAAGTGGGATAAGTGGTCAGCAGTGCTGCCTCACAGCTATAAGAAGTTTAGGTTCAACTCCATGTTCTCAATTCGACTCGAGTTTCCTCTATTTTCTTTCCCCACTAGAAAGACATGTAAGTTGGGTTTATTGAAGACTATAAATTGTTCCTGTTTGAGTCAAAGTGGGATATGAGTATCTCCTTTAATGGAGTGGCATCCCAGACAGGTTTGGCTGCTGCTTTGTGTCTTCTACAAATATATAACATTACTATTAGAACAGGGTGGGTTGTAACTTAACTACATTAATAAATTTTATTTTACTATTTATGAATTTAATACCAATTTAAAAAACCCTTTGCAGTTAAATTATATATATATTAACACATATACTAATGCAGAAAAACACAGAATACAGTGCAAAGAAGAAAGAAAAACACAAACAAAAGGAACCCATAAATAAACACAGAAGTACTTGGACAGAATAACAAATATGCAATGGCAGGTTAATGATTATGTGTATGGGTATACAGTATGAGTTGTCCGAGTCAACAGAAAAAAAAAAATCTTAGGAAGCATAGACAGAGCTGTACTACTTTCCTACAAACCAAATTCTGCCACTGGAACAAAAATATATGACCTGTATTCTCTGTCATTGTAGAAGTTCCAGAGAAATGTATGCTTTTCTAATATATTTTAACGAGCCACTATTATGTAATTTTATTGCTGCATATTTGTCAAGATTAACATTTGTTTAAAATAACATACTGGATTAATTTTTGTAAATAATAATTAACCTAAGATATAGTTTTTGTGTTATTATGTTATTCTACTTGGAAATTATATACAAAATATTTAATATGTAGCATTTTTACACTATTTTACACTATTATTGTACTCGATTTAACCACACTTTATTTTCTTCACAAAATGGACATACTTTATGTAATAAAGTACAAATAATATTACTTTTAATTTTGTTTGTTTCAAATTGGATTGTTAACAAAAACTTAAACAATTAATGTTAACACAAAAATGAAAAAACAAAAAACAAATACATTTTTTAACTTTTGCCAATAATTTATGCAACTTTTAGAGTTTGTACTTGTATTTAACAAGAATTACTCAATAAAGTAAAAGTAAGTAAAAAGCTATAAATAGTCAAGTGAGTGGAATAGTATTCTTTTTAACAGGCCAAAATAATGCACTGGTTGGCTAAAATAATTATTAAGGCATGATTTTAGAGTTGTTCCCAGAAATAAAATGTAAACATTCAACTTTACATCATCACATCTGAAACGGCCGATTTAATGATCAACCTATACCTCTATGTGTATTTGCTTTAAGTGTTTACAGGTACAAAGTCTACAGCCATTTTTAACAAGAACATCTAAAAAACAGAATAAGATACATATTTTATTCTCCTAAACAACACAATGACTAGCATAATGTTAATTTATAGGCAATTATACTCACAAACATTATTGTACATGCATATAGTTTAAAAAAATATAGAAGAATATTGATCATACCTGTCTCCCTTTAAAAGAACAGTCTTCTTTTCCAGAGCACTTGGTGGCAATAAAGGAGAACGCAAAGTTATCAAAGGTGTACTGGGAAAACCTTTTACATTACTCCTACCACTTGAAAAAATAGCTGCTTTTTGTCCCTGGCTCGCAGAAGTTTGTAAGTCTTCCAGCGTGTTATTCATATCATTCATCAGTTTGTCTAGATCCAAGGCATCATCTAAATGAGAAAAAAAATGAATAGATTTTTAGGAAACAAATTTAAAGAGTATTTCATTCGGCACAATGTGCCAGTTGCAAACTCTGAATGCAGCTTAACCTTAGAGTGTCTGCTGCTACTCTGCTCTGCTCCAGCAGGATAATTTTCCCCTCCTACCAAAACATGATCCACCACAATAAAGTTATTTTTAAAGTGATGACTCCTAAATTAGCCCTCATTGCTTTTACTCAGTGGCATATTAAAAGTCTAGAAATTGTTTTTACACTCTTTTACAATTCTCTTTCTAAGAATTACCTTTAAGTTAATGTTACAGAAAGCTGCCCTTTTTCCCCCACACTCAAAAGAGCTGACACAAAAAGCAATTGCTGTTGTTGGTATGCAACTTTGTTTCTGTAATGAGTCTTGGCAAACATTCAGACTGTAAACCAAGTGCTTCTTTGTCATGGACTTTGCACAGGATTCCCAGTTGAACCCTAAACACAGTATAATATTAATACCATTTAAGCAAAATACAAAATACAGTGATTACTGATTCTGTTGCAGAAAATTGAAAAATATCTTCCCTTGACTCTTACTGGACAAACACGGCTAAAGTTAGAAAGTTCTGTATGCAAATTTCCAATTATAACCTGCTCTGCAGAATAACTTTAACAGGATGGGATGCCAGTAAATATAAATATACAGTGTGTGTGTATATATATAAAAATACATATATACTGTACATACACATGTATACATATATTAATATATGTATGTGTGTATATACACACACACACATATACATATATATATATATATTTTACAGCAGAATGGAGCAGATGCTCTGTGCTACTGCTACTACTATAGTTTATTTCCAACACAGACTGAAGATTTCTCCAGCCTAAGTGTCTTACCAAGTTTTTCTTTTTCTCATAATGCAAAAATGATCAAATTTATAAGGACAAGCTTTCAAATTAAAATAATGTATGTATTACAGACCTGATGAATTCAGTTCAAGGCTGCAAAATACCAGAGAGTACTTTGGAAATGTCAGGCACAAGGAAGCAACTAACCCTGAACTGAGTGCCAGTTAAACATGCATGTCTTCATGATTTTGGAAGTAAACCAAAATACACCGAGAAAAGCACACCAGCATAGGGACAATATCGGAACTCTATATCCGAGTATGGTTTTTAAATGCAATACATGCTAAATAAGCTTACAATGCCTAACACTTTATCTCTGTGCACCATTAGCTAACTTATAAACTGTCATTTGATATCACTGGCCCACCCCAAATTGGGTAGGTTGTATGGGCCTATTATGATCTACAAATTAAACTATGAACCAAACAAACCCATCAAACCCTAGGTGTTCACTGGAAAGAGTTGAAGAGACAGCTCAAGCCCAGAGTGATGATTAGTGGAGCTGGCACTGCCTGAGGATCTCCTACAGTGTCTATCAGATTCTTTATATTCAGTGCCATCCGTGGGAGACAGAGGAAGACCTAATCAAGCTGAAGGACTGAGCGGATCTGGCAAAATGAAAACATGAACTAGAATGGTAAGTTGACAGGAAAAGACACAGCCTTCAACATAAGACCTGCAGGCTACATGATGGAAGAAACAGACACCTGAGAATCTGTGACCTATGACCCTAAAACTCCCAAATGTTATGAATGTATAAAGACCAGCTACATCATTGTTGTTTTCTTTGCACAGGAAAACGTATGGAGTGTGAACATGTCAAGGGAAGATGGCATTGTCACTTATTGGTCAATCCCACTGTGCCTAACTGGTATTGTATACAAGCTGTGATTAAAATGTTTTTCTGTCACAACTCTTCTAGACTCATGGAGTAACATCCCCAATGGTATATCCCCTCTCCTACCTCACAACAGTTATTAAAAAAAAAAGAAAAACTGCTTACCTGTAAGCACGGGGAAACTAAGCCCTTTGTCATTGGTGTGGTTCATCTTATGTGGAAGTGACTCACTGGGCATGTGCAGGCAATGGTTCTCCCAAATCTCCATATAAGAAAATTAGCTGCATTATACGGCTTTGCTTGTGAAATTTATAAGACAATGGGCGTCAGTTATAGTGCAGTCAGTTAATTGTTTGTATCAGAAGTAACATTTTTTAAGGCTTTGGACCTAGGACTTCAAACCCAGCATTTGTGGGTTCAAATCCTGCTACTGACAATGTGTGACCATGAGAAAGTCAACTCACCTTCAGTGCAGCAACTAGAAAAACAAAAAAAAAAAGTCACCAATTGTATTTCAAATGCTATATGTCACTTGGATAAAGGAATAAGTAAAGCAATAAGTAATAATATTACTACTGTAGGTAGGTTACTCTTGAATCTGCTATATACAATTGTCCATGAGTAAAACATTCCTGCATTACATTAACTCCTACTTTTTTCTGCTTTTCCTGGTGACTTTGTCTTTGTTGATGGTCATTGCAAAACACAATTTTATAGGAAGAGGGGGTGGGTGCTCCACTTATGTTTTAGTGCTGCAATCGAAAAGTGGGGGTGGGTGGCATAGATAACCATGTGAACCGTGCTGGCATTTAATAGTAACAACAAAAAAAGTATTTGTTAACCAGTGGGCTTTACTTCTTACTTGGGCCTTCCCAAAGTTTCTCTTTTCATTTCATAACATGATCCCATCTCTTTTTTCATGTCCAGGGGCCTCATGTATAAACAGAGCATACGCACAAAAATGTTGTGTAAGAACGTTTCCACGTTCCAATCGTGATGTATAAAATCTAAAGTTGGCATAAAGCCATGCACATTTCCACGCTCATACCCTGTCGTACGTAAGTTCTATACTCGGTTTTGCAGACTGGCGGCACCCAGCGTTAAAGCAGTGCTACTGTTCCAGTGTGTTCCAGTATCCTTTCTTTTTTAGATCCACATCCCTGATGTGGCTTTATAAATAAACTGAAAGCCGCATATAATAATGTTTATTAGTTTAATGCATCTGATTGTAATTAAACTGTAACAATATAATGGAAGCACAGAGCGGAGCAGCGAGCAGAAGCACATAGAGGCGGCGTCTCCCACAGGCACATAGCCCTTCGCAAACACCCAAGTA
The DNA here is from genome assembly GCF_016835505.1 of Polypterus senegalus. Lineage (NCBI taxonomy): Eukaryota > Metazoa > Chordata > Cladistia > Polypteriformes > Polypteridae > Polypterus > Polypterus senegalus. The sequence goes on from NC_053159.1 coordinate 169,155,082, forward strand.
AGTTCAATTGAAGTAAAGCTGGCAGCTAACCAGGAGAAATAACCAGCAGTGAGAAATCAAAGTCGATTGCTCAGTGGGTAGTGGAAACTTAAAGCCGACAGTCTCTTAGTGATTCAGCTGAACGTGGAAAGCACCACTGAAGTTACTACAAAAACGGAGAAGATGATACCAACACTAAATATAAGTTCTGTCTGCTTTCTGTCCATTTAGGGCACGTTTATATGTTGTGTGTCCTGCAGCATGTACAGTTCAGGTTTTCCGGCCGACAGTGTAGACAGCTTCACCTGCCAAAAGTGTATAGTTAATTAATTTAGAGTTGGTCGGGAAAATACGCGAATTGGAGGACCGTGTTAGGAACCTGATAGCAATTAGGCAAACCGAAAATTGGATCAACTCGGTTTGTTTAGACAATTCAGCTGCTTCTGATTTGGCTTCAGTCTCTCCAGGTCCCACTGTAGTCAGTCCGCAGCCAAAGTCAGCAGCATCAATTCAGCCACAGGGTGAGTGGGTAACAGTAAGATGGGGGTCTAAGAAGCCAAAATTTAGTCCTCCAGCACCCAGGTCACCAATTTGGACCCAGAACAGATTCTCAGCACTCCGCAGTGCACCTGGGGAAACTGAGAATAAGAACGTGCTCATAATTGGTGATTACATAGTGCAGAATGTTAGAATTCCAAACTATGTTAAACCAGCAGTTAATGTTAAATGCCTTGCAGGGGCCAAAATTTCTGGCATAGAGGCCGCACTGAACCAGCTCACCAATGAAGTAGTATCTACCTTATTGCTGAATGTCGGCACTAATGATATTTATTTACAGCAATCTGAGGTATTAAAGAGGAACTTCTCTCTATGCACCAAAGTTAAAAGAAAATGTTGGAATTTAGTTGTATCTGGCCCCTTACCAAGATTATATAGAGGGGATGTGATTTATAGCAGATTGCATTCCCTTCACTGCTGACTAGAAACCTGGTTTGCAAATAAAAGCATAGCGTTTGTGAACAACTGGGATGATTTTTGGGAAAGGCCTGGGTTATTCAAAAGAGATGGTTTTCATCCTAACTGGACGGGATCTTATGTATTATCCCAAAATATGGCAGCAAAACTGCCTGGTTGACTGATCAGAGCACCATCCAGGCAGCAGTCGTGTGATCTTAACACTAGAATTACCAGAGCCTACGAAAAAACTCGTAGATCCGTCCCACCTTAAATCACTTCTTAAACCCGTCCTCACCTCTCCGCCAGCGTCTTTTGTCCTGTTAATGTGCAGATTAAGAGCAGCAAGCAGCCGGGTATTCCAATCCCCACCGTCGCAGAACATGTACGAACTTCTCCCAGTTCATGCCTTGATTGATTATCTCGGGAGTGAAGTAGAGTTTTAGAGTGGAAATAATAGATCGTTTTTGGAACACACGCATTTCATGTGTGTTCCGTTTCTACAGTAATCTGTATAAACACATTGTTAAAACAGAAACTTTTTCATATTTTAGTAATAAATGTTACAAAATGTAGGCAAAAAACTATAGAATATATGAAGCCTGATTTCCAAAGATCAAATAAACACTTTCACAAAAGGTTCAAGACTGATACAACATCTGCCATGAGTAGCGGTAAGATATGCTGTCACAGCCTTCCTGCTGTGCCTCAGCCGATTCCCAGCTGAGGAGAAAGAGTTGTTTTTCTTTTTTTTTTAACCTCAAACGGACATAAAATTTATAAAATGGTATGCACTGTCAATTAATGAGATTGTTATATTTTGCTCCTTTTAAAATATTTTTTTAACAACTGAGACTGCAATTAACATGAATAAGTGTCCTTATAACTGCTATTTTTAAGATCCATAACACACAGACAGACAGAGCACTGTGTAATAGAGAGACAGACAAACAGGCAGTGAAGTCACTAAATAAACAGGGAAGGCACATGTACTGAAAGAAAAAAAAAAGATCAACATGTGCGTTGTTCCTGCCGCACTAAATAAGCTCTAACCCCTCCCCCTCTCTCCCGATCTGACTCTAAGTAACGCTCACGCTGTTACTTTGAGTCAGATCAGAAGAGGCACGCAAACAGGCAGGCAGGCGGGGCTAGAGCGTACAAGAACCGTCTTTCCTACATTAAGACGTGTGTACCTGTTGCAATGCGCACACTTTTCTATATGCTGTGGTTTCTATAACATATAAAGGGCACTTGACACTGACACAGTTTACTTTCCTGGGGAAGCGGCTGTCTTGTAACAGAAGCTTGTCAATGTTGCATCCTCCTTTTTTGAGTTTTATTTTCTCAATGACGATCACGCTCTAACCCCCCGCCCGCCCGCCTATTCTTCATTTAGTAGTGCTTTCTCTGTCTGTCTATTATACTATGAACTCCGTCTATCAATATAGTAATAACAGTAATTTTATTATTACAGTGGTGTGAAAAACTATTTGCCCCTTCCTGATTTCTTATTCTTTTGCATGTTTGTCACACAAAATATTTCTGATCATCAAACACATTTAACCATTAGTCAAATATAACACAAGGAAACACAAAATGCAGTTTTTAAATGATGGTTTTTATTATTTAGGGAGAAAAAAAAAATCCAAACCTACATGGCCCTGTGTGAAAAAGTAATTGCCCCCGAACCTAATAACTGGTTGGGCCACCCTTAGCAGCAATAACTGCAATCAAGCGTTTGATAACTTGCAATGAGTCTTTTACAGCGCTCTGGAAGAATTTTGGACCACTCATCTTTGCAGAATTGTTGTAATTCAGCTTTATTTGAGGGTTTTCTAGCATGAACCGCCTTTTTAAGGTCATGCCATAGCATCTCAATTGGATTCAGCTCAGGACTTTGATTAGGCCACTCCAAAGTCTTCATTTTGATTTTCTTCAGCCATTCAGAGGTGGATTTGGTGGTGTGTTTTGGGTCATTGTCCTGTTGCAGCACCCAAGATCACTTCAGCTTGAGTTGACGAACAGATGGCCGGACATTCTCCTTCAGGATTTTTTGGTAGACAGTAGAATTCATGGTTCCATCTATCACAGCAAGCTTTCCAGGTCCTGAAGCAGCAAAACAACCCCAGACCATCACACTACCACCACCATATTTTACTGTTGGTATGATGTTCTTTTTCTGAAATGCTGTGTTCCTTTTACGCCAGATGTAACGGGACATTTGCCTTCCATAAAGTTCAACTTTTGTCTCATCAGTCCACAAGGTATTTTCCCAAAAGTCTTGGCAATCATTAAGATGTTTCTTAGCAAAATTGAGACGAGCCCTAATGTTCTTTTTGCTTAAGTGGTTTGCGTCTTGGAAATCTGCCATGCAGGCCGTTTTTGCCCAGTCTCTTTCTTATGGTGGAGTCGTGAACACTGACCTTAATTGAGGCAAGTGAGGACTGCAGTTCTTTAGACGTTGTCCTGGGGTCTTTTGTGACCTCTCGGATGAGTCGTCTCTGCACTCTTGGGGTAATTTTGGTCAGCCGGCCACTCCTGGGAAGGTTCACCACTGTTCCATGTTTTTGCCATTTGTGGATAATGGCTCTCACTGTGGTTCGCTGGAGTCCCAAAGCTTTAGAAATGTCTTTATAACCTTTACCAGACTGATAGATCTCAATCACTTCTGTTCTCATTTGTTCCTGAATTTCTTTGGATCTTGGCATGGTGTCTAGCTTTTGAGGTGCTTTTGGTCTACTTCTCTGTGTCAGGCAGCTCCTATTTAAGTGATTTCTTGATTGAAACAGGTGTGGCAGTAATCAGGCCTGGGGGTGGCTACAGAAATTGAACTCAGATGTGATACACCACAGTTAGGTTATTTTTTAACAAGGGGCAATTACTTTTCACACAGGGCCATGTAGGTTTGGATTTTTTTTTCTCCCTAAATAATAAAACCATCATTTAAAAACTGCATTTTGTGTTTCCTTGTGTTATATTTGACTAATGGTTAAATGTGTTTGATGATCAGAAACATTTTGTGTGACAAACATGCAAAAGAATAACAAATCAGGAAGGGGGCAAATAGTTTTTCACGCCACTGTATATAGCAGCTTCCCTGTCTGCCTATCATATGCCTTTCCTTCCTATCTATCTATATAACTATTCCCTTAGCTGTTTTTTTAATATATCTATTATACAATACTTTCCCTGGTTTCCCTGTTAATAAATATAAAAAGCCCTCTTTAAAGCTTGCTCAGAATATTATTCTACAATAATAAAAATCCTTGGGTATTGTTTAGAACAGTGGCTAAATTAACAAATGTAAATTCTGATCTATAGTGCAAAATACCAACAGATATTAGCAATACAAACTTTATGAACTTCTTCAATGAGAAAATTAAAAATATAAGATCCCAGATCTCAGCATCACAGTACAAACCAAATACTAGCTTACCAGACCCTGTCTCACATTGTATTCAGCACTTTAGTAATTTTAATTCTGTAACTGAGCAGGAAGTCTTAACTTTAATTTCTAAAATGAAGCCCACTACTTGTTCCCTAGATCCAGTGCCAACAAAACTAGTAAAAAGTTCAATGGATGTTCTTGCAGTGCCTATTCTAAACATCATCAATAGTTCATTATTGCATGGCACAGTACCTGAAGCACGAAAAGTGTCAGTCATTAAACTATTACTTAAAAAGTCAGACCTAGACCCACACATACTAAATAATTATAGGCCTATTGCAAATTTACTCTTACTCTCTAAAATACTAGAAAAAGTGGTCGTCTATCAGCTTTAGTCACATCTTACGCATTACAATCTATTTGAGAAATTCCAGTCTGGCTTCCGCACTGGTCGTAGTACAGAAACAGCACTAACGCGGTTTGTAAATGACATTCTGATATCCTCTGATGAAGGAAACTCCACTGTAATTACGTTGTTGGACTTAAGTGCAGCATTTGACACCATTGACCATTCTATTTTACTGCACAGGCTAGAAAATGATGTTGGGCTTACAGGCACTGTGCTCGCTTGGTTTATTTCTTATTTATCAAATCGATTCCAATATGTACAGAAATGTGCCGACAGTACTCCATCATTATACACAGAAGTTCAATATGGTGTCCCGCAGGGCTCAGTACTGGGACCTTTACTGTTTTCACTTTAAATGCTTCCACTGGGATCTCTCATTAGGAAACAATGTTAATTTTCACTCGTATGCAGATGACACCCAGTTATACCTTTCATTTACATCAAATAAAGTTTCTCCAATGTTGTCTTTAATTAGTTGTATTAGTAAATTAAAGGAGTGGATGAATGAGAACTACTTGTCTTTAAATACAGAGAAAATAGTGATTTTAATTGTTGAAGGGAATGACGCTGATCACAGCAATATTTTGTCATCATTTAACTGAGTTGGAATCCCCATTAATTTCACTGAATCAGCCCGCAATCTAGGAGTTATCTTTGACTCCAGCATGTCATTTAAAGCACATATTACAAAGTTGTCCAAAACATGTTTCTTTCATCTTAAAAATGTTAGGAAATTAAGGGGCTTTTTAAATAAATAGGATTCTTAGAAATTAATTCATGCATTTATTTCAAACTGTTCTTTAAACAGCCTCCAGTTAATCCAAAATGCTGCTGCAAGAATTATTACAAGAACAAGCAAATACGAACAAATAACTCCAGTTCTTAAATTCTTACACTGGCTTCCGGTTATGTTTAGGGCAGATTTCAAAATCCTCCTTTAAACATATAAAGCATTAAATGGCCAAGGTCCGGCTTACATGTCTGAACCTATCATGACTTAAAAACCAGAGTGCACATTAAGATCTCAAGATGCTGGTCTGCTTATGATTCCAAGGATTAATAAAATAGCAGTGGGAGCCCCTAAACTGTGGAATGGTCTGCCTGCTACTATAAGAGATGCCCCTTCGGTCTCAGCTTCTAAAACCCGGCTGAAGACTCACTACTTCAGTTTAGCAAATCCTGACTAGAGTTGCTGATTAACTGTACAGACTGCATCTCTATTGTTAGTCATTAACACTAAAACATAAGTAACATGATAGTTATAATTGGATAATAACCCTAACCTATTCTGTTTCTCTTCTTGGTACTCAAATGTGGCACTTGGTGCCTTGGCCCACCTGCCAAGTTGTTTTGCCTGCCTAAGGTAAAAAGTCATCGCTGATGGAGGATCGCATGAATTGTGGGAAAGAGGTGTCCTTTCATCAGATTGGCCGGCCCAGCACTGTTCCAGCCATGGAATGGCCAAATGGGGGAGGGCAGCTTGATGGATAAGGTCTTCAGGACTGTAGCAAATTCAAATCATATTATGCGATATCATCTACTTTTAAATTCTGCTACGTACTTCTAAAATGTTTATTTTTATACTGTATTGAGGATTTGTTCTGTTCTGTGTATTGTATTGTATTGACCCCCCTCTTTTTGCCACCCACTACACGCCCAACCTACCTGGAAAGGGGTCTCTCTTTGGACTGCCTTTTCCCGAGGTTTCTTCCATTTTTTCCATACAAAGTTTTTTTTTGGGGAGTTTTTCCTTGTCTTCTTAGAGAGTCAAGGCGGGGGGGCTGTCAAAAGGCAGGGCCTGTTAAAGCCCATTGCGGAACTTCTTGTGTGATTTTGGGCTACACAAAAATAAGTTGTATTGTATTGGTCCACAAAATGGTAAAACTATTTCAAATACTATAACTGCTTTAGTGTTGTTACTCTCACTGCACCTCGGATCATTTTTTTCCATATTACTCTCACTGCACCACTTGGAGTATTTATATCACTATATCTGAGTGTGAATCACAGCTGTACAGCAGCTGATCATAAAGAGAATTATCAGTATACAGCAACAAGCACTCGCTGCCTCAGCCATGCTGTCTATTGAACTGCTCTCATATGACAAACGCTTCAGAGCCTTTCCTGTATTGATCTCGCAGTTCAGAAACAGTTTTATCCCAAGAACTCTAAACACACTCAATCAGTCCATCAAGTGCTCCTTGTAGAACTGTTTGTACTTATTAGTACTATCACCTCACTGCAAACGTGCACTACAGTTATAATATTGCACAACCTGAGCCACTTTATATAGCGCGTATTTACATATGATGACGATATCATTTTTAAGATGAAATGCAGCAAAATATATTTATTATATAATACACTTTAACTACACAGTGAGCTGCTGGCGCTCCATTCACGGATTGTTCCTGCCTCGCACTGTATTCTTGCTGATGCTGACGTGACACTGGAAGTATAGATGGATAGAATAATTAAACATGTACTATGAAGATATTTCAATGTTCCTTAAAAGTTTTGAAGAAACGGTGTTCTAAGCTTACAGATGGCTTAACGTCTAAGGGCAGGAATTGGAGGTTAGTACATTTGAAAGAGACAGTACTGCTACAAAAAAGTATTTCATTGAAGGTAGCACACAGTGCAGCGAGAATCTTGCATGAGACATGAACAATCACTGCGCCACCGTGTTCCCATATTATATAACATGCTTTAACTCCTATCATCATGAAAATTATATCACGTATACATCTCAGTATTTTAATTATTCAGAGAGCTGTAATATCACGAAAGGTAATGGATTCTGTGTCCTGTTGGAGGAAGAGAAAGCCCGGAAGCGTGTAGTGATTCACACACAGACAGCACATAGAAGATCAATACAAAACAAAGCATTTATCGTGCTACATTAGTTACGATGGAATTGAGAAACTAGTAAATTAAACGATTTTAAGATTAAGTTTATGATGTTCTACTTTAATAACAAAATAAACTACGTGATTAAAGCGGAAATTTCGAGATTAAAGTTGACATTTCATACTTTTTCCCCACTGTATGCCTTTTTTATCTCTATATCCTAATAAGCTTTCATATGACACTCAGACGGTGGGCAATGACTCGGCTTTTCATGGCGACTTTGATATCTGACAACTTCTTTTTTATTTCGGGAACTGTGCAACTTTGTGAACGTGATCTTTCAAGTTTCTCCGACACTATGTCACTCGATCAACTTCCTTTTGTTGTTTATACCACTGTTTTAACCAACAAATAGTACGTTTTTCTTTGGCTCCACTTGGTATTCGCTGAACTTCTTCTGTTTTCTCTTCTCGCTTTTGCAATTGCCTTTTCACATAATTCTGAGCTTAAGGGCTATTTATATTAATTTGCATATTCAAAGAGGCGTAATTCTGGGAGGAGTTGGGGCAGGACAGCAGGTGCGTGCACGTGGGTTACTTTTCACGCTGACCGGGATTTATGTAATGGAAGAACGTGGAAGTTGGCGTATGCACAGATTTATGAATCTGGATTTTTTTGTGTGTAAGCACATTTCTGCTTTTGTACATGCACCACGTTTAAGTGTAAATTCTATGCACGCCATTATACATGAGGCCCCAGGTCACTGTTCCATCTTCAGTCACCTATTCAAACCCAGTTCAGGACTAGGCAGATTAGAAAATGACATGACAAAGATACCAGGCGAAGTAAAAAGGCCTAGTAAAATCAAAAAGAGATGTCATTAGCCACTACAAAGAAAACTCCAGGAAAAGCTGTTATGGAAAACACAAAAGGCTCACAAACTTCATACTAGGTAAGACTACTGGGAAACTGGTGACATAAAGATATGATTAAGAAATACAATCTGCCAGCCAGATGCATAAATCACGTCATAGGTACCGTCTCAGTGTCATCAAATATGCAGTTGCTGGAAGCCATGCCAACTGATCCCACTTTTGACTGTCAACTTTAACAAGAAAGAAGGGCAGATCCCTGTCTTTGATGTGAATTCTCAATCACAATTTATACAGTCACTCTGGCTTTTCAAATGTGAGCAATGGAATTATGATAATACTGTACGTCTTGCCCAGAATGTCAGTTTAATCATATTATTAGACATCAGCAAGCACTATGGCTAGAAATCCATTAAGATTGCCTTTACATCTGATGCATTCAAACAAATTTCTAAATTAAGAATTGAAATCTAAAAACAACTGTTAATCACCCATGGAGTGATGGGCTTATAGAGAGCTTTAATCAGCCCTGAAAGAGTTTTTGAAACCCTCATACAGTCAGATGCAAGGAATTGGGTTCAGTTATAACTCCAGCATACTCTTTGCATATCGAGTGGTGCCATGGGCTTTTACTAACTTCTCCTCCTTTAAGATGCTGTATGCAAGACAACCCAGGAGAATCCTAGAAATAGACTGGGAACATCAGAAGTTGCATGCTTGTATGCAAACCAATGGTTGGGAATATATAGCCTAACTAAGGGACAAATCTGAGAGGCTGAGACATCTCATGCAAGAACACATAGAAGGAAACACAAAGAATACAAGTACTTTTATATAATTATAGAACCACACTTATTGGACAGACCGGTATGAAACTACTAATACAAGAAACTTGGTTTGATCTATTGGCTTTTTTACACGTTTGTTAATTAGAAAAACAGTAATGAACTACAAGTTCAGGAGCACTCTACACTTGTAGATATATACATACACATGTATATACATATACAAACACATTATATATATATATATATATATATATATATATATATATATATATATATATATATATATATATATATATATATATATATATATACACACACACACACACACATATATCTATTTATACATACATACATACATACTACATATATATATCATAGAATACCAGAATTGGCAGGTCCACCACTGCTACAAGCTAGACAACGGCACTTTGACTTCCATTAGGTATAAGGATGAAATCCTTGGACCCATTGTCAGACCTTACGCTGGTGCAGTGGGTCCTGGGTTCATCCTGGTGCATGACAGTGCCCGGCCTCATTCATCAAAATCTCGAAGCCAAATTTTTTCACGTTTCCTATACTTTCTTTATACTAAAAATCCATTAAAAATTGGATCAGGGTGTTAGATTTGCTCTCATTTCCTTCAAGCCTCTGAGCCCTGGACTGTTTGAGCCCAGCAATTATGCCCAGACCATTCCAGGAAACTTTTATGTTATTCTGAGTGAGTTTGTTTTGTCTTTTATCTCTTTAATATTATTTCCCATTACTCGGTACCCTCTGTACCCCCTTCAGGGCCTCTTTATCACCAAAAAAGCTCTTTTCTTATCATTCAGAAGACTTTTTAGCACCTTAGTAATTCAGGGCTTGTTCTTAGAAAAGCTGTGCAGTTTTTAAAAGAACAAGAGTGTTGACAAAGAAGTTCATATAGCCTGTGATACAGTGACTGAGTCCATTCATATTGTCCCCATGTTATTCACATATCATATGCCACCGTGCCCTTTGGAAACAATCATTCAGAGCCATTTTAGACTCCAAGAGTCCACCTCCTTGGGTCCACTTCTTCACTATTTGGTGGTAAAAGGTTGCCATTTAGTAACACACTGGTGGGAACAAGATGGATCAGGTTGTGGCAAAAACTGCCCTATGGTTCATTTAAAGACATCTTTAACATTTAACAAAAAGCAAATCCAGCTTTTTGTGCCCATGAATATAACCCAACACATGCTGATGAAACTTTGTCATTACTTCTTCTGAAGTCACACAGTTGAAGTCATTGAATATTATAGCTGCAGGATCTTAATGATTCTTCATTACAGTGCTGGTAACAGGAAATAAAATTCTGTTGTTGAGTCCCCATTTGCAGAGATATAGACTCAAGTTGCCCCATGACCCAGTCCAGAATAAGCAGACAAATAGGATGGATGGATAGATGAAATATAAATATTTAGGTTGGTGTAACTTACCTCACTAAGCAAATAACAAGGACGAATTAGAGACAATATTCTGATTCTTGGATTAGTTTTAATTAAAATATGCTCCGTTTTAAATCATTCCCCATTCACATAGATGACCAGTCCACTTCCTCCTTTTTTTCCCAATACATGTCCAGATCTCTGTCTGCACACATTAGATGAAATTCGTCCAGCATTAAATGGGTGTCAGGTACATCAGGTGTGGGACATCTCTCCATAACCCAGAATATGCCACATTAACTTAATGCCTACAACTTGCTAAGAGAGGTGACAGTTCTTTGATCTTATTTAAAAGCAATCAGACATTCGCTATTAGAGTGGATGGCAGGCCAGTTTTGAATCCCTTACACTTTACTTTTATTTTTACTCCAACTCTATCTTTCCCTGTCTTTGAAAAAATAGCTCCAAGGGTAACAACAACAACAACAACATTTATTTATATAGCACATTTTCATACAAACAGTAGCTCAAAGTGCTTTACATATTAAAGAATAGAAAAATGAAAGACATAATTATAAAAAATAAATCAACATTAACATCGAATAAGAGTAAGGTTCAATGGCCAGGGGGGACAGAAAAAACAAAAAAAACTCCAGACGGCTGGAGAAAAATAAAATCTGTAGGGATTCCAGACCATGAGACCGCCCAGTCCCCTCTGGGCATTCTACCTAACATAAATGAAACAGTCCTCTTTGGATTTAGGGTTCTCACGGAAGAGCTTGATGATGATGATGGTCACGTAGACTTCTTCCTTTTAATCCGTCCATCATTGTTGGAGCATCATGAAGCTTTGAGTAGGTGGAGGTGGCGCAGGCCACCACCACAAAGAAACCGGAAAAAGAAACAGAAAAGAGAGTAGGGTCAGTACCGATTTTAGAGCCAGCATGAATAGTTGTTATGATGAATTGAACATAGAGTATCAGGATTAAGTTAAATTACGATTAAAATGAAGTGATAGGGTAGGGTGAAATGGAGTTGTTCAGGTGCTCAAGATTGCATTACTAACTAACAACTGATTACAGGAGTATTTAATTTACTCCACTTTAAGTTTCTTGGTGTTTCTTAGGTTTTCAGGTGTTATAGATATAGGTTAGCCTTTAGATAATCTGCACTCTCTCTGTGACTTCTCATGAGTTCACAGCTAGGCGGTTGAGATGAGCTAGAGGTAAAGTGTGTAACAATAGCAGGAAAGATTTTGTAAATTTAAAATCTATTTATGAGATTTCTGGTGGCTATGTTCAGTGACAAGCCAGATCACATTTACTTTCTAAAATAATAAAAACTAGTAAAATAAGTTAAAAAAACACTGAGAAAACACAGGTATGGCTGTTTCCTGCAAAGCACCCTGAATAACAAATAATGATAGTAAATGAATGTAAACAGTTACAGTATGCCATACTATACTGTAGTTCTGTACTTGTCACTTTACACTGCCAATCACTTTATACCACATCACTACGAGGAAGCTCCATGCTCCATATAAAATAATGCCTGCTTGCAAAATCATTAAGAATTATTTGAACACTTAAAAGTTGGCAAATTCATTTGGTAAAATTTGCTACAAGTTACTTAAAAATATTTGACAGTGCAACCCTGAAAATGTTTAGTAATCCAGAAGAATGCATTTCAGTTAATTCTGAAATGATCTGATAATATAAAGCATACATCCCACAATGTATGATCTATTGTCACAGAACATGATGAAAGTGTTAATAACTGAAAACAAATAGAAGGTGGATGTTCAATGTGGCAACATTTGTCATCATCTGAAGCCCATATTTTCTTCAAATCATGATTAAACGTTCAAACAAAAACATTCAGACCCCACTGGACTTAAAAATCATTTTGTAAAAACAGTTTTAAAACAGAATATAACTGTGCCTTGAAAAAAAAAAAAACAATATTGCAGATACTGTACATACATTCACAAGAAATGACAGGCTATTCATAATAGTTCATAAAAGTTCACAGCTTTGGAGAAAACTGGAAAGAAACCTTGGGCCAAAAACCAAATGAAGGAGTGTTTAAACATAATGCTCATTGAAACATTTTTTCTAAGGTATTTGCAGATATTTTAAAGACAGAATCTGGATGACTTGTAATTTGTGGTTTCTCTTTTCCAGACGAAAATGTTTACTGTAGTATGTAATCCATGATTCATCATTAACTTCTGGCTATACTCACTGTTTCTTCCACCTAACTGACTGACTACCAGCTACAACACTAATGTTTTTGTTCCTCAAAACAACCCTTGTTAGGAATAGGATACCTAGCTGAAAGTATAAGAAATATCAAATTACTTTTAAATCCTTTCACAAACCTTATTTCATTTAGGATCACTGGGAACTAGTACCAGAGTATACAAGAGACAATCCTAACCTGGCAGTAGTCTCAGTATACTGTTCAATATATTGTCACATTTTCAGTCCTGTGTTGCACAAATAAAAATAAATGATTCTTTTTAAAGGCATGATTTATTCTTCAAGAGGTAGAAACCAATTTAGAGTCTTCCAGCTACAAATAAAACACAAAACAAGCCTTAAACTATAAAATTATAAGGTCTGTGTGTGTGTGTTCAGTCCCTCAGAGCCATCTGATTGAACAGTTTGGCTTTGCGGTGACTGGTCTGTTTGGCTTGGGTGACATGATCGAAAGAGGAAGTGCGAGTGTGAGAAACATAAAGAACAGCAAAGGCCTAGCAGATACACTGAGATATACCTACAAAGAGGGAAGCTATAACATCGGACAAGAGGTCGACAAGGCACCTCAAAATGACAGTGTCTGAGAAACAGGCAAAAGCTTGACAGAGGAAGAGCTGGTCAAGAGAGATTCAGACACAAGGATACTGAGGAAATGCACTGAAGGTGCATTTAGTGCAAGAGATATCAAATATTTTTAAATTATACTATTATCTGTCTTCAACAGGTAATGTGGCAAGACCTTTATAAAACCCAACTCCATTTCAGACTAAATACATTTCAAAAGAATCTTCTCAAAGCTGCCCCACTAGATGGGGTCAGGGATGATGCATTCAAGTGAAAGGCAGAAGTCCAGTAACTGAAGAAAAGCTAAGGCATTACCAAGAGGGACATTTTAAATGACATTTATTACCATGGAATAAGAAAGTTGAACCCGGAATCTCTCTAATTACTGTGTGTGTAAGAAACTGTTTTCTTTTAAACTTAACCCTGTCTATAAAGAGAAAGTGCAGCATTTTCTATCTCACATGTCACAATCAATATATATATACATATACTGTAGATTTATATACTGTGCACACACAAACATACATACATTATACAACATACCATATATATTTCCTGTTTAAGGGAAAACCAATACAAACATAGTTGTCAAATTAGTGCACTAATATGCAATGACCAGAGAATTTTGTTAATAACTACTACTACTACTACTACTACTAAGTAACACCAGAACAGGATTTAGCAAATCACTCTCTACCAGTTCATATATACACTGTAAATTATATTGCATTTATACTGTATACACATGTATTCATATATATATATATATATATATATATACACACACACACACACATATACAGTGGAACCTCTGTTCACGACCATAATTCGTTCCAAAACTCTGGTCGTAAATCGATTCGGTCATGACCCGAAGCAATTTTCCCCATAGGATTGTATATAAATACAATTAATCCGTTCCAGACTGTACGAACTGTATGCAAGTATATATATTTTTTTAGTTTTTAAGCACAAATATAGTTAATCTATACTAATAAAAGGCAAAGCCCTCACTGACTCACAACACTCACTAATTCTCCAACTTCCCGTATAGGTAGAAGGCTGAAATTTGGCAGGCTCATTCCTTACAGCTTACTTACAAAAGTTGGGCAGGTTTCATTTCGAAATTCTACACGTAATGGTCATAACTGGAACCTATTTTTCTCCATATACTGTAATATACTTTAATATACTTTAGCTCGATGGCCGTGGGGGGGCGGAGCTGCGTGTCACATACACACACATACGCCTCCCACGTAATCACATGAACAGACTGTGAGCGCAGTACGCAGAAAAGAAGGAAGAGCTCCCAAAGAGCGCTGAAGAAAAACGCATACAAGCTTATTCATAAGTGCATCTACTGCGGAAACAAAGCACAGTGTAAAGCGTAAGTTTAAATTAAGTTTATGGACACGCTCCCGCTGCCGTTTGCCATGCCTTCGTCGAATACTTTATTCGCGAGATACAAGTTTAAAGAGAAGACACGAGGTGTAAACAAGACTTTGGATCACTTTGTAATGGAGTTAAAATTGCTGTAGCGAGAAACTTTTAAGTGCCGGGTCTTAGCTAACATTAAATAAAGCCGTGGACATCGCAACATCACACAAGAGAGCAGCTCACGTGAACTGACCGAATGCAGTATGAGTGATCACTTCCATGCATCAAACCTGTTCAAAAAACGCATTACACAATTGACAAGGTAGGAAAAGAATATGCTCCGAGCTGAGCTCCACAGCTAACGCGGTCTTGCGGAAGCATCTTCGTCACGCTACCACCAAATACTCACAGAAAAATCCACAAGTTAATATACACGCTGTCTCTAAAGTTTCTCCACACTCAGTGTATTCCTCGTTTCCCCGTTACACCCTCTGATCTCCCATTTAAATTCAGATGCCTCCAATTTCCAGTAAGGCTCTGCTTCGCGATGACAAATAAGGCCGGAGTTATACTTCACACGACGCGACGCATGCTGCAGCGGACGCTCCTGCTACGCAAGCGTTGTAGTGTTTATACTTGCGCGCGTACTTTACGGAAATCTGGAGGGATCCACCAGGTGGCAGTGCGAGATATTATCGCGGTGAGAACATGTTCGGCTTCTCTGTGTTGTGAATTGCCTAAAACACCCATTAAATTCCGATAACACCTTACCGCAATATCTCTGAAAAGGATGTTTACTGATTATATCCATAAATCCAGGGATGTATGTGTCCATTCCAGCAAGCATTGGGCACGAGTGAGAAACAATCCCTTGACGAGGCCTCAGCTCATCACAAGGTGAATACAAGCACACACATACACTAGCGTCATTTTAGCGGCACCAAATCCCCAAATCTGCATATCTTTGGAAGAAAACCGGAGCACAGTGTGGAATACAAGCAGGAAATACCAGCAACATAGCTCCCTGCGAGACAGCAGTGCTATCGCTCCGCCACCGTGACACCCCCATGTGTGTAATTATTCCCCCATGTGTGTATTTATTAACAGTATTCATTATTTAAACAAAATTATATGTAAAATGTAACATACACATTTTAATGCATTTCATCATGAAAGTGATATCAAGTATAAATCTAAAGATTCTAAATGTGCAGAGAGTTGGAATATCATACATTTAATTTGTTCTGTTTGGCGATCTATTGCTGCTTTCCGCTGCTGAAGCAAAATGCCGACATACAGATGCATTCGTGATGATTTTATATTCAAGCGTCGCATATTCCCGATCGTAACGACACGATACATTTTAAAATTCTCACATACCATCTTTTGTGCCATCTATTTTTTATTGTTTTACTTTACCTGCTGTCAGGTCCAAGAAGCTCGTAGCGATTAAAAACTGGGATGACGTTTACGACCGTCTGCTTTAATGATAAAGTAAACTACGAGGTTAAAGTGGACATTTCGAGATTAAAGCCAAAATTTCCACTTTAATCACAAAATACACATTTTCACCGTGTCCTTTATTTTTTTCTCAGTGGCTCAAATATAACGCTATACATTATGTTGCTGTTGTTAAGTTGCAAAAATTAAAAAATAAAAAAGACATATAAATGACACGATACATTTTAAAAGTCTCACATACCATCTTTTGTGCCGTCTATTTTTTTTTTTTTTGTTTTTGCAACTTCACATCGGCTACATAATGTATAGCGCTGTATTTGAGCCATTCATCAAACAGCAAAGTGCGCACATCGATCCCCGAAGGATCTCCATAGAGGCTTGCTGTCACATGTAGATAGTAAACAGAGACTCTGACGCCACGCTCCAACTTTTAGCACACTCGCCCCTGACTTTTGCTGGTACTACAACTCGCGACGCTGCCGCGTTAATTTCTGAGGACCTGCTCAGAGGACGCGCGTGAAATGAACGCTGGGAACGCGTGGCAGCCATGATGCGGGCGCGTACGGGTTCTGAGCGTGAAGTATAAATGAGCCCGAATATGTCTCAGGGACAGACCCTACAAAAGGTTGCCATTGATTTCAGGCAAGATTGCTTTTCTCCTGGACAATTATACGTTGCATTCTCAAGAGTGAGCTCGCGCAGCTTCGTCATATTACAACCAGAGTGCTGAACTGACAACGTGCTATATAAAGAGAACTATAAGAACCGTAATAAACGAACAATAAAACAGCGGAGAACCCATAGATTAAATAAAAAGGCAGCTTCCTTGGCGAAGCAAGGAAAAAGGATGGCCTTATATGTCGTTCGATTATAAAATAGCGGAGAAGCTGTGTAAAGGCTGCTTCACAAAAAACCAGCGGAGCACCTTATATGAGCAGGCAGTCAGCTAAAGAAGGAAATCAATAAATATCTATAGTAGTAATAAACGAACAAAAAAAGAGCGTACAAGCTGCGGATTAAATAAAGGAAATGGGTACCTGAACAGTAAAGTAAGTCTCAAATAGCTACACAATAACTATAGCAATCGTAATAAATGAACAATAAATCAGTACAGAACCGCGAAGCAAGGAGAAACGACGGCCTTATATGGCATTCGTTTATAAAGCAGCGGAGAAGCTGTGTGAAGGCGGCTACACAAAAAAAAAGCAGAGTGCCACACTATGAATGTATTCCTCGCATCACTGTTATACCCTCTGATCTCCCATTTAAATTCAAATGCCTCAAATTAATAAGTCTCAGGGACAGACCCTACAAAATGTTGCCATTGATTAGAGGCACCATTGCTTTGAGGAGGTTGTCCACGCGTGGCATTGGATAGGCATCAAATTGGGAGACTTGATTAAGCCGACGGAAGTCATTGCAGAATCTCTAACTCCCGTCAGGCTTACCGACGAGCACAATGGGGCTGGACCAAGGACTATAACTTTCCTCAATCACACCTAGTTCCAGCATGTGCTTGATCTCAAGTTCCACTTTAGCCTTTTTTGCCTCGGGAAGACGATACGTGCGTTCTTGGACAATAACCCCGGGCTCTGTCACAATGTTGTGCTCAACCAGAGAGGTCCTTCCGGGGTTTTCACTGACTGCCTCCCGAACGGCCCGGATAACTACTTCCAGCTCCTGCCGTTGTCTAGGACTTAAGTTCCGTATCGAAGTTAAGGTTGTGTGTGTGAGCGAAGAGCGAGCGGGGCTGGCCGGAGGAGGGATCGGGGTCCCTGTCCTTCCACGGTTTCAGCAGGTTCACATGATAAACCCGCTCCTTCGGCCGACGATTGGGTTGACTCACCAAATAGTCGACCAGTCCCTTCCTCTCCTTAACTTCGTAGGGGCCTTGCCAATGGGCAAGCAACTTAGAATGGGAGATAGGCACTAGGACCATGACCCGAACTCCCGGGTGGAACTCCCGAAGAGACGTGCCGCGGTTGTAGTAACGGGCCTGTGCTGCTTGAGCCTCTTCCATGTGACTTTTAAGGAGAGGCCGAATCTTTCCAAATCTATCGCGCAACTGCACGATATACTCTAATATGTTTGTAGAGGGAAGAGCCTCTTCTTCCCATCCTTCTTTTAGAATGTCTAATATGCCCCGAGGTTGTCGCCCATAGAGTAATTCAAAAGGGGAGAACCCCGTGGAGGCTTGTGGGACTTCCCGATAGGCAAAAAGGACGAGGGGGAGGAGCTGATCCCAGTTCCTTCCATCCTCGCTGACCACCTTACGCAGCATTTGTTTGAGAGTTTGATTAAACCTCTCTACTAATGCGTCGGTTTGAGGATGATACATCGAGGTCTTTAAATGCTTTATTTTCAGTAACTTGGCACTCTTCTTGAACGTCTCCAAGGTGAAAGGGGTCCCCTGATCCGTCAAGACTTCCTTGGGGATCCCCACGCGTGCAAATACCCCTAGTAATTCCCGTGTGAAGGCGTTATAGTTGGCTGAGCGCAACGGAACAGCTTCGGGGTATTTTGTAGCATAATCTACAAGGACTAAAATGTACTTGTGTCCTCGGGCTGAGGGCTCTAGGGGTCCAACCAAGTCGACCCTAAATCTGTGGAAGGGAACATCAATCAGGGGAATAGGAACGAGAGGAGCACGGCCCCTCCTAGGAATTTGTCGCAGTTGACACTCCGGGCAGGAAGCGCAAAAGTGATGAACCTCCTCATTGATTCCCGGCCAGTAGAAATGGAGCTTGATCCGCTGCAGAGTTTTCTCGGTGCCCAAGTGGCCACCTAGGAGGTGGGTGTGTGCTTGCTCGCAGACCTGCTGCTGGAAGGTACGCGGAATTAGCAGCAGCTTTCTCTCCTGCCCGTCATGCATTGCTACACGGTAAAGAAGGTTGTTGTCTAATACAAAGCGAGGGCCCTGTGGCATCGACTGATCAGTGCGCTGGCCAATGACAAGGACCACTGCATTTTTTACAAACTTCAGGGAGTCATCATTCCATTGCTCCCTTCAAAAAGAACCCGGCGTCTCTTTAAATTGGAAGCGCAACAAGGAGAGAGGGTCAGCGTCGACCTCAATGGGCGTGGTTTCCTCCCGCTCTGCCGCGGCGTTGGTGGATGACGTGTCAGCACGCGACAGCCCGGGAGTTGCCACATCACCCAGGACGGCCGCTTTATCTCTCTCTGCCGGCTGATTACACGGCGTGGAGGCAGCTTGAGACGGTTCATCTCCGTCCATAATGAGGCCAAAATTAATCCCGGGAGTGGTATGTGTCTCACTGCTTTTCATTTTAGACCAGTCCCGCCCCAGTATCACCGGGTGTGGAGGATCAGCAAAGACCGCTACGGTGAGTTTGCGAACTGATCCTCCTTAACTGATCACACAAGCGGTGGACCTGTACCAGGGGATTTCTCCGTGGACACAGGTTATACTGGTCTTAAATTTTAGCCACTGTTGCGGTAGCACAAAGCGGCAGGCAACAATGGAAATGTTGCTGCCGGAATCGAACAACACGGTGGTCTTGTGTCCGTTGACGATCACCACGCCAGTATGTGGGACCGCCAAAGGATTAACCAGAGCACACCAACCCCTCCTCGCCCTCTACCTGCATTCCTCTTTGTCTCCAAGTGGTTTGCCCGATACAAGCTCTGGGTTGTACAGGGAGCGGCTAGGTCTTGGGACGTACCCCAGCTGAGTTTGACATAAGGACGGTTCTGCTCCCCCAGAGTGTGAGGCCGCCCTCTGTGTCTCCAGAAGCTCTATGAGCTCTGAGATGTTCTTAAACTGCTTGCCCCAGACCGGCTGGGTGAAGCCATGGGGAAGCGCTTTCAGGAGCAGATAGCAAGCTACCTGCTTTATTATTTGGTAGGGCTTGTTTTCAAATGGCCGTAGCCACTGCCCTACTGTTGCCCATAAGGACCAGGCTTGTTTGCTGGTCAGCCGCTCAGGGTCCAACCTCCATTTTTTTATTTCACTCACCTGCCAGTTTGGGGCACCCCTAGGTGGTAAATGGGGCTTTGGTTTCACAGGGAGGCAGGCACTCTCCCCCAAGAGAGCATACTGAGCCCCTTTTGCCTCCCCCCTCCAGGGCAGCCCAACTCTGTGAGCCCCACCCGCACACTCCCTGGCCTCTCTAGGTGGCCTAGTTATGCGTGCCGGGAGCGGAGCCAGCACTGGGTCTCGCCGAACCACGGGGCACCCTCCCCGCCTGAATACTCGGCCCCGGTACGCTCCCACCTGGGTGTATTGCAAGTCCTGTCCCCTTCTCTTCTGGGACTTCTCCATCCTGTCGGCTACGCCACTGTCACAAAAATGAGACAGAGACAGATAAAGGTTTGGGGCAGCCACCCGTGTAATATGGTATCCTGGCTGCAAAAGTCGTTTTTATCAAAATAACCAGCATATAACGGAGTCCAAAATGAGACTGAGGAAAAAGGGAAAAGGGGCAGGTTTTTAAAGGGGAAGACAGGAAGTGAGGTCATAAGGATCAAGCACGTGGTCTTCAACCATTGGATCACAGCCGGACGTGACATCAGAGGGGCTGGAGCTGGTGTGGTTGACCTCCATTGGGTCGGTCCTGGAAGTGATGTCAGGAGAGCCAGGTAGAATCCCCCGGGAATGGTCTACAGGCAAGGGAGAAAAAGAGTCAGTGTACTCTTCCACATCCCGGCATGCCTCCGAACTGCCTTCACTCAAGCCCTTTAGCTGCCCCCCATGCGCACGTGTGTGACAATATATATACTGTATTACTGTGTATATATATATATATATATATATATATATATATATATATATATATATATATATATATATATATATATATATATATACACACCCTTTGGGGTGCGAGCAGCTGTTGCTGGGGGTGCCAGAATCCATTGAAGAAGAAAAATAAAAAAATTATTTGTACAAAATCTTAATTTATCTATCCATTCCTAAATAATTAAATGGGCAGACTATTTCGTATCAGTGCAATACGCTGCTTGTTAAAACGAATGACTCCCGCTCTTACGTGCACTTAGTGCTGCGTAGATATTATGAACAATCATCATATCTGTTCAAGTTCTATTAAAATTTTAAATATAAGTAATTTTTATTTAGTTGACAGAAATATGTTTGGTAGGAATGCAAGTTAAATTTAGTCATCATTGCATAAATTTTTCTTCACCATAGAAATTTAAAGACTAAATTCAACTTACATTCCTACCAAAGATATTTCTGTCGACTAAATAGAACCTACTTATATCCAAATAGAACTTGAAAAGATATATCTTTTCGAATCTGATCACTCATTTTAGATCGACTTGAAATGTACTACATCGAGCCTACGTGCTATTGTGCTCTTGCCTGCCTGCCTCAATAAGTCACCATACCATATATATATATATACTGTATATATAAATAGTTTAACTGTCAAATAATGCAAAGACTGCGCCACGGCGTGTGGTTTGTTTATTTGACAGTATGTAGATCTGGATATATATACAAGATAACTCCTGTAGCCACAATAAATGCCTTTCTTGAATAGACAAACCAGGGGTGAGCAAGTTCCTTTCTGCTGCAGCCAGAGCCGCGACACACATAAAAAACATCAATAATAACTCATAAACTTGCAATATTTAGGAAAATCGCAACATTTTACTCACCAAAAATTCTGATTTTTTGTAAACAAAATCCATCCTCCTCTCTTTCCTCAAAAACAGTTCAATTACTCTGTCGTATGGATTATCCGTGCGCTTCAGTTCCATCAAAAAGCCCCTTTCGATTGCCATCGAAGCGAATGCTGAAAGTCGAATCTGCCCTGTCGTATTTCTGGCATAAGTTTTAATTCGCTTTAGGGCTGAAAATGTCCACTCAACAGAAGCAGTGTACACAGGAATGGTCACCGCCAAATATACCAATGTGAACAGCTGCCCCATGCGCTCATTCAGATTTTTCTGATGAAGGAAGTCAAGGAGATCAGTGGGAGATTTTCCTGCAAAATCATCCATGGCATACATTACAGTCAGTTCTGTTTTTAGCCGAGACAGATCAAAAACCGCTCCGTGGCTCTTGTGTTAAACTGGAGAAGGCTGTATGCGTGAAATTTTTGTTGTATTCCCGAAAATTCTGGGGTTTGAGGAGCGTGACAAACATCAGGTTTTCGTGGTCTTGAAATCTGGTCTGTGTCTGGCAAATAATATTGTCCAGAATCCTGACATGGAGTTGGCCGTAGTGCGCGCAAGGACACTCTGAGCACTTGCGGTGCGTTCAGTGGCCTTGTAGAGTTCCTCATATCGGCTTTTATCCAATCAATGGGTCTGAATACGGTGACGTTGCCGTATGCCTGCTAGAGGGCCCTACTGACACCAATTCAAAATCTGATTGGTTGAAGCAACAGGTTAATCGACATTTATTCTATGTTAGAGGGCCTGCAGAACGGATTGTGAAAGCCTCTCTGCCTGGCAACAAATGATGGCTGAAATGTGATTGGTTAATCGCTTTAATACGAAAATACATGCCTGGAAGCAGCACAACCATCAGAAAAGCTATGAAAGGAAGCGGACAGAATATTTAGAATTATTTAATAAGTATTCATGGACAAAATATAATTAACATCAGTTTGTGATTCAGATATTTGTACTTATGAATATGCTAAGCACAGTCCTTGACCCGCGAATATTTACCTTATATGGGCAGTCACTCAGTTACGTGGGAAGCGTGATGATGCGAGACGCAACTCCATCTCCCACGTCCATCGAGCTGCAGTCTATTACAGTATATGGATAAAAATAGGTTCCAGTTATGACCATAACACGAAGAATTTCGAAATATAACCTGCCCAACTTTTGTAAGTAAGCTGTAAGGAATGAGCCTGCCAAATTTCAGCCTTCTACCTACACGGGAAGTTGGAGAATTAGTGATGAGTGAGTCAGTGAGGGCTTTGCGACTAGTCTCCCAGTTCCTGCCACTGAAAAACATCCCCACAGCATGATGCTGCCACCACCATGCTTTACTGTAGGGATGGTATCGGCCTGGTGATGAGCAGTGCCTGATTTCCACCAAACGTGATGCCTGGCATTCACACCAAAGAGTTCAATCTTTGTCTCATCAGAGAAGAGAATTTTGTTTCTCATGGTCTGAGAGTCATACTGTCAGGGATGCCAGGGGCAATGACCCGGCCGGGACGCCATGAAGGACCGGAAGACGGTCAAAGCCCACCCTGGACCACGTGGGGGCCGCCTTCCTGGTTGCTCTGGGGGCCACGGGTTCCTTTAATTTGTGTTCCTTTAATTCTTTTTAACAGTATATATATATATATATATACACACATACACATATATAAACACATACACACACATATATATATATATATATATATATATATATATATATATATGTGTATATATACTGCTCAAAAGAATTAAAGGAACACTTTTTAATCAGAGTATAGCATAAAGTCAATGAAACTTATGGGATATTAATCTGGTCAGTTAAGTAGCAGAGGGGTTGTTAATCAGTTTCAGCTGCTGTGGTGTTAATGAAATTAACAACAGATGCACTAGAGGGGCAACAATGAGATGACCCCAAAACAGGAATGGTTTAACAGGTGGAGGCCACTGACATTTTTCCCTCCTCATCTTTTCTGACTGTTTCTTCACTAGTTTTGCATTTGGCTACAGTCAGTGTCACTACTGGTAGCATGAGGCGATACCCGGACCCTACAGAGGTTGCACAGGTAGTCCAACTTCTCCTGGATGGCACATCAATACGTGTCATTGCTAGAAGGTTTGCTGTGTCTCCCTGCACAGTCTCAAGGGCATGGAGGAGATTCTAGGAGACAAGCAGTTACTCTAGGAGAGCTGGAGAGGGCCATAGAAGGTCCATAACCCATCAGCAGGACCAGTACCTGCTCCTTTGGGCAAGGAGGAACAGGATGAGCACTGCCAGAGCCCTACAAAATGACCTCCAGCAGGCCACTGGTGTGAATGTCTCTGACCAAACAACCAGAAAGACTTCATGAGGGTGACCCAAGGGCCCCATGTCCTCTAATGGGCCCTGAGCTCACTGCCCAGCAGCATGCAGCTCGATTGGCATTCGCCATAGAATACCAGAATTGGCAGATGCAGGTGAGATGAGAGCAGGTTCACCCTGAGCATGTGACAGAAGTGAAAGGGTCTGGAGAAGCCATGGAGAACATTATGCTGCCTGTAACATCATTCAGCATGAGCAGTTTGGTGGTGGGTTAATGATTGTCTGGGGAGGCATATCCATGGAGGGTCATACAGACCGCTACAGGCTTGACAAAGGTACCTTGGCTGCCATTAGGTATCAGGATGAAATCCTTGGACCCATTGTCAGACCCTATGCTGGTACAGTGGCTCCTGGTGCACGACAATTCCTAGCCTCATGTGGTGAGAGTATGCAGGCAGTTCCTGGAGGATGAAGGAATTGATACCATTGACTGGCCACCACACTTTCCTGACGTAAATCCAATAGAACACCTCTGGGACATTATGTTTTGGTCCATCCAATGCCACCAGGTTGCACCTCAGACTGTCCAGGAGCTCAGTGATGCCCTGGTCCAGATCTGGGAGGAGATCCCCCACAACACCATCTGTCATCTCATTAGAAGCATGCACCGATGTTGTCAGGCATGTGTACAAGAACACAGGGGCCATACAAAGTGCTGCACAATTTTGAGTTGCTGCAATTAAATTTTGGCAAAATGGACTAGCCTGCCACATAATTTTTCACTCTGATTTTTGGGGCGTCTTTGAATTCAGGGCTCTGTAGGTTGATCATTTTCATTTCCATCAAACAATGTGGCATCCTTTCATTCCTAACACATTACCCAGTCTATATCAGTATAGATATCCAGGAGGATTTCTTTTTCCCATTGAGATCTGATGTGTTTTCAAAGTGTTCCTTTAATTATTTTGAGCAGTTTATATATACATATATATACATATATATATATATACATATATATATACACACATATATATACATATATATACACATATATATACATATATATACACATACATATATATATACATATATATATATACATATATATACACATATATATATATATATACACACACACACACACACACACACACACACACACACATATATATATATATTGTGGAGCCAACCCAGACACAAACAGGCGGACATGTTGTTTTTTACCACCACATGTTTATTATATACATTATTTACAATTAATTTGGTCACTCAGACCCAGAATAAAGTGCACAAACCCCAACAATCACAGTCCTGGCCACAAATGCCTTCTTCTCGGGCCGCCTCCACTCTCCTTTCTTGCCTTGTCCTTCTTCCACCCGACTTTAGCCTCGAATGAAGGGAGACGGCCCCTTTTATCCAGTTCCCAGATGAGCCCCAGGTGTTCCTGGCATTCCTCCCTTGGCCACGCCCCAGTGTGGCGGAAGTACCGGTTGTCCTCCCGGCAGCTCTCCGGGTGCCGTCCTAAATCTTACCCCCAGCACTTCTGCCACACCATGGCATTGGGGCGCCTCCTGGCGGTGACCACGGGCCCCTACAGGGTGGAGCTTCCATGCCCTCTACCTGTGGCCCCAGAGCAACCAGGAAGGCGGCCCCCACATGATCCAGGGTGGGCTTTGACCCTCTTCCGGTCCCTCACGGCGTCCCGGCCGGGTCGTTGCCCCTGGCATCCCTGACAATATATACACACACACACACATATATATATATATATATATATATTGTCGGAGATGGCTGGGGTGGTGACCTGGCTGGAACGCCTAGGAAGACCGGAGGAGGGCTTACGCCTTCTCCAGACCATGTGGGGGCGACTGCCCTAGTTTTTTTGGGGGCCACGGGTACAGAAGCTTAGAAGCTCAACCCTGTAAGGGCCATTGGTCACCGCCAGGGGGCGCTCCTGTGTCTTTGGAGCCCTTGACCTCAGCACTTCCACCACACCCGGAAGTGCTGGGGTGAAGAAGAGAGGAGACACCCAGAGTGCTTCCCGGGATGCACCCGGCACTTCCGCCAGACTGGGGCGTGTCCGTGGAAGATTGCTGGAACCCACCTGGAGCACATCCGGGTGCTATAAAAGGGGCCGCCTCCCTTTAGACAATGACTGGAGTCGGGAGAGTAGTGGACAGAGCTTGGTGCAGGAGGCGGCCTGAAGAAGTGAAGGCATAGAGCTCAATAGCCAGGTCTTTGGGGACTTGTGTGCACTTGAACTTGTAAATAGTTATGAATAAACGTGTGTTGGGTGACATTAACGTTTCCGCCTGTCTGTGTCCGGGCTGGCTTCCACAATATATACATATATATTTAATTTACTGGTGCAATCTCCAATGGTCCTGTACAATTTGTCTAAAAGAGGGAGTTAGAAAAGCTATGCAGGATGGCTTACGTTGTTTGATAATACTGGTTGCCCTTCTGAGATGAGGCAGATGAGTGGTAGCAACCAAACATATGCTGTACCAGGTTGTAAAGCTGCCAGTGAGGATGGACTTGTACACCTGTACAAGTTCCTTAGAAGAAGTGAAAAAATGCGAGCTGTCTTAAGATGTCTGAGGAAATTTTTGACAAGAGATGAAAAGTGTTTTGTCCACATCAGTTAAACATCCATCCACCCATTATCCAACCCGTTATATCCTAACTACAGGGTCACGGGGGTTCTGTTGGAGCCAATTCCAGCCAACACAGAGAGCAAGGCAGGAAACAAACCCCGGGCAGGGCGCCAGCCCACCGCAGGGTGCACACTCACACCAAGCACACACTAGGGACAATTTAGAATCGCCAATGCACCTAACCTGCATGTTTTTGGACTGTAGGAGGAAACCGGAGCACCTGGAGGAAACCCACACAGACACGGGGAGAACATGCAAACTCAATGCAGGGAGGACCCGGGAGGCAAACCCAGGTCTTCTTACTGCGAGGCAGCAGTGCTACCACTGCGCCACTGTGCCGTAAAGTTAAACATTACTCCAAGAAATGTAAAGCTGTTCAATCTTTCAACAGTATTCCCTCTGAAACCAATGTGGTCTATGTTCTTCTTATCGAAATCTATGATCAACCCCTTAGGTTTCCTGACATTAAGGATGAGATTATATTCCTGGCACCACTGAAGCATTGCAAGATGTCTTATTGTTGATGGTGCCATCAACAAATTTAATAATGGATTTGTGTCAGGCCACACAGTCTAAGGTCAACGACGACTGCAGAAGGAAGCTCTGCATGGAATCCCGGTGGAATGTCAGTGTTGAGGGTTAGCATTGAGGGTATCATGCTGCCAAACTGCAGATACTGGGTTAAACAACAAAAAACAGGTTGCAGAGGTCCAACCTGAAGAGTGTGGTGGTTACCTTTGCTAGTACAACAGTATTAAATGTTTAGTCTATAAATAGGACTCTAGCGTAAGTTTTTGTTATCTAGATGTGTCAAGATGTTGTGAAATACAAGAGATATGGCATCCTTTCTGGACCGTTTATGATGATATACACACTGAAGGTGATCATGACTATCCAGAATATACTGTTTAATGCTTCCTACCAATATTCTCTCAAAGCACTTCACCCTCTGTAATCATTCAGATGCATTTTTGTCTTCATACGCACAGGCATAACTGTTATCCTTTTGAAGCAGGTGGGTACCACAGATTCTTTCATCAAAATGTTAAAAGATTTCACTGAAGACATCAGCTGTTTTTAAAACACTGTGAAATTCTATCCAGATAAGATACACTCATGGACATTAAACCTATTTGAATGTCTTGCTTACAAAGGTAAATGACAGTGAAACTATTCTGAAATGTTTTTAGAAGAGAGTTATTTTAGAAGCCTGCACACATTTTTATTTTTACATTTATGTGATTGATGTTAGCACTGATTGTACTTACCAGTGGCAATGTTATTTACAGTTCATGTACATTTCCTTGCATGAATATTCAGACTCTAGAAGTTTTTAAATGCTGCTGTTGTAGAAATATGAAATTATCACTGTATATTTTTATTAGCACCTCCAATCTTAAAGAAAAAATTTTCAAGACGAATAAAATTATTTGTTGGAAGATACATTTAACGCAAAAGGCTAAAATGTGTAACTTGTGTAAGTATTCGGAATCCACACTTTAATATCTGGTTGAAATGCTTTTTATAATTTTGGGTAGTATGGGGCACTCAACTTACATTCTGGTTGGAAGAAATTATTATTTTTATTCTTCAAACACTCCCATGTTGCTTTGACCCTGGACATCAGGCCATTGTCCTATTCAAAAGCTAAATATTCCACTTAACTGCATTTTATCAGACTGATAAGAGGTCCCTTGGAATATTTTTGTCCATCCGTTTATCCTTCAGATCTTCCCATTTCTTGCTAATAGATTCAGTGCCAAAAGCATGTTGCTACTGTTATCATATGTCACTGTAGAGACAGTATTTCTTAGACAAGTGGACATTGTTAAATTTGTATCAAACATGGTAAAATTTCAATCTAGTCTTATGCAATGACACATTAGTTCGTTCTTATGTTTTCTAGTACCAGAGGGGTTCAAGATGATTTTTGTAATGGTTTAGTCCTTGTTCACCTACCATAAAGCTCAGTGTTATACATGGCCCTTGATAAAGAGTATTTGACTAATGTCCGTTTTCTCCCTCTAAGTCACTGAATTCTATAGGTCTCTGAAGTTAATTACCTTCCCTTTCAAAGGTTTCCCTCAAGGTCTTTGTATAGTTCAAACTGAAATGTGATGTGTTTTTGTTAAATCTCCATTTTTAATGTTTTTCTGCCATGTGATCATCTCTTGTGTTCTGGGATTCACGATGGCCAAGGAATGGTATTGCCACAACCTGGCATTGGGGTATGAATGACTATATAACACTGGGAATGTCCACGTAGATTCTCATTTTAAGATACACCAGCCATTTTCTCATTTCTCCCCATAAAAGCTGTCCTGGAAGCATGGTTAGATCACCCACTATTTTCAGTTATTTGTTTACTTTTTTTTTTGCCAATTTGCACATTGATGTTCAAAACTTTCTTTGCACTTGTTTTGTGCTTATTTTCCTGAAGAGTACAGTTGTATTTTTGTGCTCATCAAGAGATAGTTTAGGTAGTCAACACCATCCTCCTATAGCTTGGATAAAGGAAGCCCTTACAGCCTCAGGTACAAAGTCTGTTAGTTTCTTTTTAAGCCATAGGGTGCTGCTCACAACCCTATAAGTGACTAATGTTTAATCAAGGTGTCATTCATTTAACATCAGAAGCAGAACAAAAGGCATTAGATCAATAGATAGTGAAGTAAGAGATTGAATGAAATAAGAAAGCTGTAGGCATTGATCATATTAAAATTTTAAAAATCAGCAACAAAACCAAAATATGAGGCAGAAGGCATAGTCACAAGAGAAAGATGTACTAACTGTAACTAGTGATGCTTAGATCGATCAGCTGCCGATCGTGATTGAATGACTTTCACCCCAAATGACTCAATCAATAATTAGCTGATACCAAAAATCTGTTTTTTCAGAACCTGCTCTTCTAAGCTATACAGTAATTTAGTTGTAGTGCCCCTTTATTATTATTACTGTAGTTAATGAATCGTACATGTCATTTTGTTGCCCAACAGTCTGTTAACGGAGAGTGAACAAGTAGTCTTTGACACAGCAAAGAGAGGAATGTCAATTTGTAACATAAAGAAAGTAGTGTAAAAAATTGAGAAAAGGGAATCTGAGGATTTATGCTGCATGGAGAGAAACAGCAGAGTATAAGAAATGACAAACACATCTTCGGCAGAAATTAAAACAGAACAAGTTCAGACCTTTTCACTTTGCCCTGCTTGTCTGAGTGTGCACAGTGAATGAGCTAGTGTTTAGCAGCTCACATATTTAATTAGTAAAAGAGCAGATAAAGAAGAATTTGCTCTTGCTCTTTAGTAAACAACAAGCTTGTTAGCTTAAGAGCTAAATGTGTCTAGTAATTCCCCTTCGGATTAATAAAGTATCTATCTAAAAATGTCAAGCATGTTTTCCTTGTATCTTCTTGATAAACATGGGCATTTTATTAGAATTGTGACTTGCAATTGTGACAAGAGTTTGTTTTTCTATTATGGCATATGTAATATGGAATATACTTATGTACATGTTTTAGTTTACAAAAAGTATGTTTTATGGGAATTATTTTATTTTATAGTCAGTGAACAGACTACATAATTTTATTTTGTTAATAATGAACAGGTAATGATAGTCTGTAGTTTAAGTATAAAAAAATACCAATTTAATATAGATCATAAGGTTTCTACATGGCTGGTTATGCAGGAACTTAGTGTAAACAAAACAAAATTGAAAGGATCAAGAAAACAAACTGGAATTGTGCAAGTCTAGTAACATGAAAGTGGTGATTGATATCAGCTAAAGAATCCTTTTCCTAATTTGAATATTACTCAAGCTGTCACTAAAATAATGTGCTTTTTTCTAAAGCTTAGACATCATGTGCAGTGCACTGCCATCTTGTACTATTTAGCATGGCTGCCATGACCTCATAGGTTGTATAACCCCCATGAAACATTCCCAAAAACAAACATAGCTACCTTAAACAGCATGGTTGCATCCATAAGAAAATCAAAAAAATGGTGGAAAATATGAAAAACATCAAAACTAAAATAAAACAAAATCATTTTATTTAGCAGCTGAGTTATCTGTCTATGACGAGAAGATTAAAACTTCAAAACTTTAGGAAATAAACAGCATTTGATTTAATTTCCAAAATAAACAAAAACATATTACACATTGTAATGCATAACAATATTTTAACTACAGAAATACTAAAATTAAACTGAAATAATAAAGTGTTATATATAGTATATAAAAGGTATTTGGGGTGAAAGAAAACATCAGATGACTATCAATTGATTCTTTATGAATAATATTTTTGTTGCATTTGCTGGAGTGTATATGAGTGAAGACCATTTTGATGTCAGCTGCCCACAAGAGAAGTAAGTTGTTCTTAAATCAATGCCTGCAAATCTCAGTGTCTTACCTTGTTATTTATTTATGGACATCATAAAGCAGACACAAACAGGAAATTAAAGATGTTTTACAGAAAATAGAAAATTATTGGGAATCAGAGTTATTCTTGTGATGAAAACAATTTGACCAGTTATTTCTGAATATGAATGTAAAGATCTATAACTTTCAATCTACATTAATCTACATTTTGAAACAATTGTTTTGCTGTTGTTGGCTTTCAGAATCCTACATCAGATGCTTTATTTTAGCATTGGTAGCCCTTGGATTTAAATTAGTTTTTTAGAAGGACGATTATTTGAAAACAAATAAAAAAAGGAAACCGAAGAAGCAAAACATATTGACTTTACTTCCAAGAATGTGAATGGCTACATCCAACAGGGTGCACCCCTAAAAATATTTACAGTAATCCCTCCTCTATCGCAGGGGTTGCGTTCCAGAATCCCCCGCGATAGATGAAAATCCGCGAAGTAGAAACCATATGTTTATATGGTTATTTTTATATATTTTAAGCCCTTATAAACTATCCCATACTGTTAACATTATTAGAGCCCTCTAGACATGAAATAACACCCTTTAGTCAAAAGTTTAAACTGTGCTCCATGACAAAACAGAGATGACAGTTCTTTCTCACAATTAAAAGAATGCAAACATATCTTCCTCTTCAAAGAATGTGTGTCAGGAGCAGAGAGTATCAGAGAGAAAGAGAGAGAAAGAGCGAGAGAAAAGCAAACAATCAAAAAATCAATACGTGCTTTTGGGCTTTTAAGTATGCCGAAGCACCCCGATAAAGCGGCATTTTTTAGAGGAGCGTCCGTATCCTCTAGGCAAACAGCCCCTCTGCTCACACCCCCTCCGTCAGACAGAGAGAGTGAGAGAGACAGAGAAAAGCAAACAATCAAGCACCGCGCGGGAAGCATATCGTATATCATTGAGGAGTTTTATTTAATATGTAATACATGCTCTGATTGGGTAGCTTCTAAGCCATCCGCCAATAGCGTCCCTTGTATGAAATCAACTGGGCAAACAAACTGAGGAAGCATGTACCATAAATTTAAAGACCCATTGTCCGCAGAAATCCTCGAACCAGCGAAAAATCCGTGATATATATTTAGATATGCTTACATTTAAAATCCGTGATGGAGTGAAGCTGCTAAAGTCGAAACGCGAGAAGGATCACTGTAAATGTCAAAGTCCAAGAGTTTGCCCCAGTGCAAAGTGATGCATATACTGCCTTTTAAGTAGGTGTATATTTAATTTCTCTCTCAACTTGACAACCACTTTGCATGCATTCTTGATCTGGAACTCAAAATATAAGAAAATGTGTCACAAAGCAATATTTCTCAAAGAAGCCATACCCAAGAAACTCCCAGTGAACCAGAGCAGAGAAAAGCAAAATATATTCTGACTGTGTCCAAGACAAATATACATACCAAATTTTATGCAAATCAATTGAGCTGTCCTTGACTAATTCCCGGACATGCATTTATATATCGAGATAATAACAAATATTTAAATTTGAAATTGAGCTAGTTTAGAAAATTGATGGATGAATGGATGGACCATAGACTTAGAGTTTAATTGCCTCTCTCTTGCTCATCTAGAGAATCTAGCACAATCTGTCCAGGCTGAGCAACTTGCCCTCAACAGATCTGGAGAATCTCTTCTGGTTCCTACCATAGAGAGTCTCTCTTTATCTTTCTCTCTGTGTTTTTAAATTTCATCAAAGAATTTGCTTTTGCAATGGCAGGGCATAATGTTCCCTAGTAGTCTGTGTTTATTCACAATGGCATGCAAAGTACCTCA
The DNA here is from genome assembly GCF_016835505.1 of Polypterus senegalus. Taxonomy (NCBI): domain Eukaryota; kingdom Metazoa; phylum Chordata; class Cladistia; order Polypteriformes; family Polypteridae; genus Polypterus; species Polypterus senegalus. Next base: position 169,188,194 of record NC_053159.1, read on the forward strand.
CTTTTCGTGTCAGGTTTGCAATTTGTCTTAAATCTTATTTTATATGTAACTATGCACATACAAACACATACGCAAACAAGTTCATGCCATGATTAAGGGTGTTTTTCTCATGTAAATATTTATAGGAATTGTGTGCAATACGCACACATTAAATAAACTTAGTCCTTAAACACTTTTCTTCAAAAAGCCAAGTATGCTATAGGACTGTGTCAGTTCAATTACTGGACTACAAAAATAGCTTCAATATTCACTGGTGCTACCATACTCACAGATCCAAAAATAGATCTGTCTGAAACACATTCTTCTCCTATCAAAGTAAATACCTTTTAATTACATTCATGTAAGTTGACAGCTACAACTATTTTTGTAGCAGCTGTGTCAATACTGCTTCATTTCATATATCACTAAACCATCAAATATAAAGATAGGTAAATTATTTGGCACTATCGCAGGCTTTCAAACAGCAGAACATTCCAACTGTTCTTCAGGGTACATTTTTTCAGATTAAAATTATGCATTTATTCCCAAGTACTATGAGTGACCTTATAGTTATTTTAGTTCTACAACTGTTTTGCATAACCATTCTATTCTGATCAAATTTTTGTAATGGTATTACTAACTAGCATAGCACCAGGCATAGTATCAGGAAAACCAGGTGAAGCCGAAGACGGTTCCTACATATACTTAAGTCATATATGTCATACTCTATGTGGTCCTACCAAAACTGAGGGAAAAGCAGTAACTCAAACAATGACATTATTATGTAGCCCTGCAGTTGTCAGTTTATAGCATGGGTATACCAAATTCAAATCTTTAAATTTCCCATATTATAATGTACATCCAAAGTCTAGAGTATAATCATCAATAAATATGGCTAATTTCCTCTTATACTTTCATAAAATACAGGAGATAGTTATTTTTTCTAACCAAAAAATTGCTCACCAGTAAATAATGTAATTAGTATATTTTCCAGAAACTTCCAAACACCATTAAATGAGCAAATGTTTCTTTTATTTCTGTTTTTTTGCATTAAGACACAAATTTGCATTGAAGATCACACAATTATCATTAAATATTTTTCTAAACAAACAGGGTGACTTTTCTATTTGTTCTGTTCTGGAATTTTGAAAATCTGTGAAGCTTGGTGCAATAACACAAGAAAGAAATGCCTCTGTATTTAAATGAATATTATTACATTGTAACTAATCATTAATTGTTATTTAGCAGTTCAGATAGCCCCATGTCTTATATGAAGAATGACTGATTAATGAATGAATGAAGCACCTCACCATGATATAAATTTCAATCAATGTCTAAATTTTAGGTACTTACACTTTGCTTATTTTTTAATTAAAACTAGTGGTTATTTAATTGCTGCCACAAATACTATAAAATAGGGTACATTATCTAAGAGAAAAATTCAGGCATCCTGTAATGGAGTCAGGTTCAGCAATCTGTTGCTTATATAGGTGGGTGCAGATACCACTTTTCCAAACTGCTATGACAGGTATATACACTAGTGGAAAGTGAAAAAGAACACACTGTTGCAAGGAGTTTCCCAGCTTTAGAAAACATCAGCTATATTAGCAAGGCATCCGGCCATTTGGAGGAATTAATGCCCTTGGTTTGTCTATATGTAGAAGCAAGTAAATTCTCTTTATTTTTAGTGTATTATCATTTAAACAATTGCAATTAACATTTACTTTACCCTTCTACTCATCTAAGTATACATGACTAACATTAGCAGTACCACTATACAGTATATATGGCAGACATTAACAAATGCTATTTTTAGCACAGCTTAATTTTAGCAAAGCAAAGTAAATCTTAAATATTCTGCACATTAAATTAAAAATGTGTAAGTAAAACAATCATATTAATAAAGGTAATCATTTGTAAAATCATCTGCAGATCCATTGAACAGTCTGAGGCTTCAAACACCTAAAACCAATATAATATTTATAACAGCCTGCAGAACGTGATCTTATGCAGAACCTGGATTCAAAAAACAGCACAGATTAAAATAAAAATAATTTTATCAGAAAACGATAAGCAGAAGAGTACAGGGTAATAGAAACTGAAGCATAAAATAATTAGATAAATCACCTGCAGCCATACTGGGTTTATCTAAACAAAAGTTTCCTATCTCTCTTCTGGGGTGCTTACTGCACTTTCTTCACAAGTCAACCACCTTTCATTTTCTTCAGCTTGTTCTTTTTGCCTTCTCTCCAACTTCTGCTCTACAGTACAGGGTAAAAATTGAACTATTTGAGAGGGCCACTACAGAGACAGTGCCTATTTTGTGAGATGTACTTAGCACCCAGTCAAGTCTCTAACTATATAAAACCTCTTGAATCCAAGCTCACTGCTCTAGTGACTGGAAAGTGATTTTAAGTACCAGCCAGAACATACATCTGGGACAAGCTTTTCTGCGGTCAGGAATTTACTTTTTTTTTTTTTTTTAATTCTGGGGCATTTTTCCTAAACTTCTCATCTCTACTAAAGATTCAGACCAAAGTTTGTGACACTTGGAGTTTAGGAAGCCTATTGGCTTGGGATAATTCTATTCCATTTTCTGTTCCTCCAAATATCCCCTATCCAATTTTATGCCACAGAAGTAACTGTCTCCATGGTTCAACCCAATTCAGTGGCACATGTTGTCCAATATTGGTGGTCTTATACCCGCCAGTCAAATTAGAGACTGACTTCTTTCCTGCTTTATTATATTTAGACTGAAGCTAACAAATGTACCGAGACCTCCATCACAATATATAAATGAAATATTAGTTACAGCTGCTGCCTTACAGCTTCTTGAAATTTGGTTCTAACCCATGCCTGGTTACTGCTTGTGTGCGTTTTCATATCTTCCTCATATATGCATTGTTTCTTCCCTGAATACTTTACTTTTCCTCCAAAAATCTATAATTTTTTTACAAAGATACTATTTAAATGTGTTTTTAATTCCACACTTTTAATCAAACCTACACGTAATTTCCAAAACTGCCCAGGTTGTGCAACATCCAAAGTCTAAGGTGCTTTGATCCAGTATACATATATATTGCACCGCTACAGTGCTATTTTTAATGATTTGTATTGAAATTCTGCATCATTAATTTTTATTTGCCTGTCCTTGTCAGCCTTATGAATTGAATAGTTTTCTTTAAACTTTACGCAGCTAAACAATTTTTGCAAACTAAACGGTACAAATTAATCAAATTTATCAAAATGTGTGAAAAATCACCCGTTATGTAACTTTTGTAGTACAATAAAAAATAATTTATCTTTCTATCTGCATGTATCAAACATCCATACAACATTTCAGTCTGTTTCAATATCTTTTTCAGTTCCTCCTGCCTGTTCACATGATGGTTAACAAGAAAGTGATTGAGAGCTTGGTATCTCACTTTAGACCGCTGCTCATTTTCACTTTCACATCAGCAAGATACATTTGTCCTTCCTAACTGACTCAGCAGAGCTGAGTGCGCTCATTCCTGCCCTCCACTGTCAACACACACTGCCGACAAACACTAAGACACGGCAGAGCAGGTAACAGCAGCTGCCAATTAACAGTGTCATTTACACTGGCCTGCTTGCTCTGGTGAATTCATACATGAAGGAGTTGATGAGCAGCTCATTCTATAGTGTCTGTAAAGATAGGAGGTCTTCCTATGATCATTTGCTAATAACAAGAGAAAAATAATAAAAGAGCACACTGCTTTTCTTTGCATTTACAGTACCTATCTGAAGGCGCCATATAAATAAATTTTGTATTATTATTATTATTATTATTAATACACTTTAAAAACAAATGTCATCATGTTTTACAGGTAATGAGACATCTGATTTTTCTTTGACTTTTAGCTCACCTTGTCAGCCTTTAACTCTGTCACCTAAACACTCCAACACCCCCTCATACACTGTATGTTCCTTCCTTGTACAGTGCTTATCTGCAGATACAGTAATACAAGAACCAGGGTTAAGAAAATATAGATTTTGACCTCATTAAAATAGAATCTACTGCACTTTGTACCATAACTTTAGGCCCAAAGCTCTAACGTTACAAGTAGTGACTTATAATCAAATGAATGCACAAATGCTCAGTATTAATATTTATAGTATTCATAGAGCCAAATATGTATTTCTTCACTTTTCCATTACCAGTTAACAGGTTGTGAAGAATTGCAGAACTAAGAACAAAAAAAAAAAACAAACATAGCATTAGAAGGGATAAGAAAAAGGCCAAGTTACTTTTCTTTCAATTATATTCACTAACAAGCTTGGATTCAAACACATTTTGCTCTAGATTTTGGATACTACCACTATAAGCCTAATGACTCCATTCATTTGTGGCTCACAGTATTGTTTACTTTAATTGTTTTACATATAATTAAATAAATACATGCATTAAATGTGAGTAGCATAGTGGGACAGTGATAATTTGAAAGCTCAAGCATATAGTCTTGTGTATGTTTTAGCAATGTAATGTCTACAGATTTGCTTTCCACAATGAAGAATGCTCTTTTAGTAGACCCAATAACTGTGTGACATTGAAATTACATGCTGCAGTGTTGCCATTTGCACATTACATATATTATTAGATGTTTCTTGCGCTTCAAATATTGACTGAGACCCAATAATGTCTGGCCAACGTGGAGAATTTGAAAAACTAACCAAATAAATTTTATTTTGGAATGACCGTGTGGAGCACGAATATCCAAAGGTGCAGAGACTGCAACGTGATTTGAACTTTCTGCAATTTTTATTTGCTACAACTTTAGTAGAGTTTCTTTAGGATTTTTCTGTCATATCCCAAAGACATTAGATTACCTGATGACTCCATATGAATTCAGCGTGAATATGTGAGAGAGTGGTGCCATGTCCAACATTAGCTTCTGCCTTGTGCCAAGTGCTCCGGTTAAGGCAATTACTCCCAACACCTACAGACTTGATAAGCATGTTATCAAACTGAGGGATTTGTTGGGAAGAGAACTGACGCCATTTCAATTACAGTCAGACGGTGAATGCATATTTATTTTCCTAGTCCCTATCACTTACTGATTCCCTCTTTGAAATGCATAATGCTACAACCTAAAATAATTACAACTCACATCTGATTAGTCACATCACCACACTTTCCAAGCATGCACAAATCATGTATTTTGTTCTGAATTAGTTCCATAATGAGATAAAAACGACCATAGCAAAAGTTTGTTTTTTTTTAGCCTCAAAACAGCAGCAGGATTTCCCTGCCTTGAACTAAATAACATCGATAATTATCACCATTCTTTGCAGAAATATAATGTCTGGCTATATTTAGACAAGTTGGAAAATGTATGCATAGTATAATATTCAGGTATGTTGCAGGGGGTGAGTTCTAATCTTTCTAAATCCATTTCCGGGTTGCAAGCGCCAAAGATTATTTCACCAGGATTAGCAAAAAGGATGGAAACAAGCCTGGACAGAATTCTAATCCATCACAAAGGCCACTCTCACTCACATACACACACACCCATATTAACACAGAGTGACATTTGGCATAATCAAAAAAAAAAGTTTTATAATTAATTCCTTCTTGGTTTTAGCATATCTGGCCATTGTAATTTTCATTAAAAGGGACTTGCAAAGCTACTTAATTATGATAAAAGTTGCCTGTGTCATTCAGGATTGACTTTAAAATACTGCTTATGGGTTACAAAGCCTTAAATAATCTCGCTCCATCTTATATATTGGAATGCCTGACACGTTATATTCCAAATCGTAACCATAGATCTTCAAATGAGTGTCTCCTTATAATTCCAAAAGCTAAACTTAAAAGAAGTGGTGAGGCGGCCTTCTGCTGTTATGCACCTAAAATCTGGAATAGCCTGCCAATAGGAATTCGCCAGGCAAATACAGTGGAGCACTTTAAAACACTGCTGAAAACACATTACTTTAACATGGCCTATTTATAACTTCACTTTAACCTAATACTGATACTCTATGTTCAATTCATCATAATAACTATTCACAGTGGCTCCAAAATCTGTACTGACCCCTACTCTCTCTTCTGTTTCTTTTTCCGGTTTCTTTGTGGTGGCGGCCTGTGCCACCACCACCTACTCAAAGCATCATGATGCACCAACATTGATGGACTGAAAGCCAGAAGTCTACGTGACCATCATCATCAGGTCCTTCCATGAAAACCCTAAATACAAAGGGGACTGGGCGGTTTCTTGGTCTGGAAACCCTACAGATTTTATTTTTTTTCTCCAGCATTTGGAGTTTTTTTTTTGTTTTTTCTGTCCACCCTGGCCATCGGACCTTACTTATTCTATGTTAATGAATGTTGACTTATGTTTATTTTTTAGTGTGTCTTCTATTTTTCTATTCATTTTGTAAAGCACTTTGAGCTACATTTTTTGTATGAAAATGTGCTATATAAATAAATGTTGATTGATTGATTGAACTGTTTGTACTTATAAGTACAATCACCTCACTGTAAACTTGCACTACAGTTATAATGTTGCACAATCTGAGCCACTTTATAAAGCTCATATTTACATATGATGACAATATCATTTTTACGAAGAAATGCAGCCAAATATGTTTATTATATAATACAGATAAAAACACTGTATGCTTCACTGGGACTGGCGTGAAGGATAGAATAATTAAACATGTACTACGAAGATATTTCAAAGTTCCTTAAAAGTTTTGAAGAATCAGCATTATAAACTTACAGATGGCTTAACGTCTATTACAGAGCTGATTGTGTGGCCATTGGTTAATTGGAGAAAGAAAAGGAAGGACAGGAATTGGAGGTTAGTACGTTTGAAAGAGACAGTACTGCAGGGGCGGCCTTAGGGCATGTGCAAACTGTGCACCTGCACAGAGCCGTCAAATTCCAGGGGCCACCACGCCAACATATACTGAATATAAAATAGAAACAGAAAATAACGACACAGATAAAAGCGCAGCGGCAAATTTCAGTAAAAGTTAAACGCTTGTATCATGAGCACGAGGCGGCTATGCAGTGTCCGCAACGGATGTGGCAATCCACCGTGCAGAACACACCATATTGACATTGGCGGCTAAGGGCCACCAATTCTTTCTCTGCCCAGGGCCGCCACAAGCCTAGAGCCGCCCCTGAGTACTGCTGCAATAAATTATTTCATCGAAGGTTGCGCACAATCACTGTGCCACCGTGTTCCCATGTTTAATAACGTTATTTAACTCCTATCAACATGAAAATGATATCAAGTATACATCTCTGTATTTTAGTTATTGAGAGAGCTGTAATATCACAAATGTAATGGATTCTGTGTTCTGTCGGAGGAAGAGAAAGCCAGTTTAAGAAGCATGTAGTGATTCACACACATAGTGCACACAGAAGAACACATACAAAACAAAGCATTTAATGTGCTACTTTAATTACGATGTGATTTGAGAAACTGGTTAACTAAACGATTTTAAGATGAAGTTTATGATGTTCTACTTTAATGACAAAATAAACTACGTGATTAACGTGGAAATTTAGAGATTGAAGTTGACATTTCGTGCTTTTTCCCCACTGTGTGCCTTTTTTTTCTCTGTACCTTAATTAGGTTTCATATGACACTCAGATGGTGGGCTACGACTCGCCTTTTCATGGCGTCTTTGATATTTGCCAACTTCTTTTTAATTTCGGACACTGTGCGACTTTGTGAACGTGAGCTTTCAAGTTTCTCTGACATGCTATGTCCGTCGATCAGCTTCCTTTTGTTGTTTATACCAATGTTTAAACCAACAAATAATACCTTTTTCCTTGCCTACACTTGGTATTTGCTGAAATTCTTCCATTTTTCCTTCTTGCTTTTCCCATTGTCTTTTCACAAAACACTGAGCTTAAGGGCTATTTATATTGATTTGCATATTCAAAGAGGCGTATTTCTAGAAGGAGTTGGGGCAGGACAGCAGGCGCGTGCACTAGCGAAACTTTCCATGCTGACCGGGATATATGTAGCGGAAGAACGCGGAAGTTGCCGAACGCACAGATTTATGCATCTGGATTTTTCTGTGCGTAAGCACATTTCGGCTTTTGTGCTTACATCATGTTATAGTGTGAGTTCTACGCACGGCGTTGTGCATGAGGCCCCAGGACACCTGAGTAGCATGTATGTTCACACAAAGTCCATGATCATTTGTTTAATGTTTGCTTTATCTCATCATCATTAGACAGGAATCAGAACACAGGAAAAAAAAAAAAAACTTTTTTCACTTTCATAAATGAACACATACAATTCCACACATTGCTTATCTGAATTTTGACCTCTTTACTATTATATGGGTTTTTTGCCACTTGGGAGTTTCAAATGTGGAGTTCTAAATATATTGTGAGGATGCTTATGTTGGCAGAGCGATTTTTTATTAGATGGGCAGCCTGTTAAAACTGGGACAGTTCCATATTCTTCAGTTATTTATTGGGACGCATAGCCTGAAATTAGCACTGTCACTGTCCATGTCCCTGTCACCATAAAGTCTGTTGACCCTAGTAAATTATAGTATCTGTGAAAAAGTTAATTATTATAAATTGCAGATAATGGAGCTGTGAAGTTTGGTTAGCACAAGGTAAATACTGAGTAAATGTTTATTTTTTTCTTGCACAGTGGCTTACATGCCACAGGGTACCTCATTCACATCTACATAACCTTTTATTTTCAATGTTTTCATTTTATACTTTTACAGTTAGGAAAATTGTTCAACTTGTATCTTACAACATAAAGCATTTGAAGGACTGAGGTTGTGATGCACTGCTTTTCTTCTATTTGCATTCAAGCTGCTGAGAAGACTGCAAAAAGCAGAAACAACTTACTAAGTGACTTTCTACCAGCACACACACTCAGCCAGAACTCGATTGGTTGTACTGGGGATCTGTTTGCCATTAGTGTCAGAGGTGAAAAGGGGAAACATATACAAAATACAGTAATCCCTCCTCAATCGCGGGGGTTGCGTTCCAGATCCCCCCGCGATAGATGAAAATCCGCGAAGTAGAAACCATATGTTTGTATAGTTATTTGTATATATTTTAAGCTCTTATAAACGCTCCCACACTGTTAACATTATTAGAGCCCTCTAGACATGAAATAACACCCTTTAGTCAAAAGTTTAAACTGTGCTCCATGACAAGACTGAGATGGCAGTTCTTTCTCACAATTAAAAGAATGCAAATATATCTTCTCTTCAAAGGAACGCCGTCAGGAGCAGAGAATGTCAGACAGAGCGCTCGCTAAGAAAAGCAAACAATCAAAAAATCAATACGTGCTTTTAAGTATGCAGAAGCACCGCGATAAAGTGGCATTTTGTAGAGGAGCGTTCGTATCCTCTAGGCAAACAGCCCCTGTGCAAACAGCCCCTCTGCTCACACCACCTCCGTCAGGCAGAGGGATAGAGAGAAGCAAACAATCAAGCACCGCGCGGGCAGCATATCTTATATCATTGAGGAGTTTTAGTTAATATGTAAAACATGCTCTGATTGGGTAGCTTCTAAGCCATCCGCCAATAGCGTCCCTTGTATGAAATCAACTGGGCAAACAAACTGAGGAAGCATGTACCAGAAGTTAAAAGACCCATTGTCCACAGAAAGCCGCGAAACAGCAAAAAATCTGTGATATATATTTAGATGTGCTTACATTTAAAATCCGCGATAGAGTGAAGCCGCGAAAGTCGAAGCGCGATATAGCGAGAGATTACTGTATACAATTTGGTGTAACTACTATGAAGGTAAATTTTAAACAGTAAACTAATTAGCAGTTGAAGTCGCAAGGAATGTTTCTCTATTTTAGGACAGACAAGCCTGAAAATTCTCAAATGTTTTTCAATAGGAAATTTTGAAATTTTCACACTATGTACAGTGTGATCTGTTCAAGATATGCTGCATTTCAACAAAACTGGTCCATGGGGACGGCTGAGTTGTTCCATTTGGACAGACAGACAGAGGATATTGTAATAGGTGCTTTGTGCATTATATGCAAATGCATGTAAAAACACACATACAGTATCAGGTACACTAATGCAATTGCCAGCACATGCAACAATTGAGGTGCATTAGGAGCTTAAGATAAAAACTTGTTCCTGGCATATTCAGATTGGCACCATCACTTTCTCTACACTGCTTCTCAATGCAGGCACCCCAACAGTGTAATTTTTTCAGCCCACTGCTGTCCTCTTTTAAATCTAAGACAGAACATCCAGACCCTTCTCCAATACAATTAATATATTTTCTTCTGACACAACAATCTTAGGCCTCATCACCAACATCAATGAGACAGCAAACAGAAAAGATGACACTTTATAGAAAAAAAGTTTTTCCTTATGATAAAGTGGTGCCTAGGTAACAATCTCTCAATTAATGTCAGAAAAAAAAGTTGATTGTAGACCTAGGAGGCATGAGGCAGAACATTCTTACATCTATACTGGAAAGGACACTGTAGTCACCATCACTGATGACCTAAATTGGACACAATACATCATAGCGTCTGAGAAAAGCCAAGGTTTCTGGAAAATCCAGACTGTGTTTAATAAATAAACTAAATAATTATTGAAAATGTAGCGATGTATAAACATAACTGTTGTCAGCCCTCCATGATGTGTTTTTCTCCAGAAAAAAAATTTTCTTTATGGTTTTTTAAGGATTCATTAGACTTCCCCCTACATCCTTTGTGGATGTGTACATGAGTGAGCCCTACAATAGACTAATGCCCCATTCATGGTTTGTTCATAGGCTTCAACAATCCATGACTTTTCGCAGGCTTGAGAAATTCAGAATTATCAAAACAACAGCAGCCACTTTAGTCATGACTCTATCAAAGGAAAACCATATACTGTATACTGACCAATAAATCCACCATAATAAAAGGTCTATTGGTGTGTTCATCTGGTTGCTATGTCTCTGCTATCCAAAAGATGGCACATCATAATAGGGCTGCAACTATCAATTATTTGGATAATTGGTAAATCTGGCAATTATTTTGTTGATTACTTGGATTGTAAAAAAATGCATTATTTTCATTTGAAATTAAATGCATAAACTGCATGAAATGGAATAAAAAAATAGACATAAAATTTTCAGAAAAGTTTTTTTTTTTTAATTTACTACTTGTAGATATTTTAAACAAAATATTTATTTTTTATAAAACATTTATCCATCCATCCATTATCCAACCCGCAATATCCTAACTAAAGGGTCACGGGGGTCTGCTGGAGCCAATCCCAGCCAACACAGGGCACAAGGTGGAAAACAAAGCGCTGGCAGGGCGCCAACCCACTGCAGGACACACACATCCACACCAAGCACACACAAGGGACAATTTAGGATCGCCAATGCACCTAACCTGCATGTCTTTGGACTGTGGGAGGAAACCAGAGTACCCGGAGGAAACCCTCACAGACACGGGGAGAACATGCAAACTCCATGCAGGGAGGACCTGGTAAGCGAGCCCAGGTCTCCTTACTGCGAGGCAGCAGTGCTACCCACTGCACGACCGTGCCGCCCTAAAACATTTACATTAATTATAAATTGAAAATAAATTGTAATAAATAAAAATGAAACACTTCATAGCACTTTTGGCTCTGATTGTGCAATGAATACACATACAATTTCCTTAAAAACTCAAATGTTTTAATAAATTAGATTAACTACACTAAAAGCCTGTTTATACAAGCCTCATTGTGTCTTCCTTCAGACTGTATAAAAGTCAGCTGAACTGCGACAGCTAACTAGTCTGGAAGTTTCACTTTTCCACTCCACCTCTGCCTTTTCACTCAAAATGAGCCTTTCAGTCATAGTTGATGTGCTGTTGGATTCAATGCTGCACTCACTGCTTTGTTCTATCTGTATGGTGCTGGAGTCAGACTTTTTTTGCACACAATACTAATAAAAAAACTTGTTTTCTGCTTGGAGAGGGACATTTCTTCACATCCATTTTTTGTAAACATACACTCTACTGTTACATGTGTTTACAAGCATATAATGAAACACCATAATTTAGTAGAGTGACTGTTTCAAAAAAACTCAAATAGGGCAAGTGAAAATCTGAATGTTTACTAGCTAGTGGCAAATTACACATATTTTTAAGTCGCCTATCATGAAATTCTGTTTCATATGCAAGTGTTTTATTCATATTGTAGAGGGCTGATCTATGACTCCAATTATTCTTCACTTCAAAACATAAGTTATGTCATTACCCCTAGCCTAGCAAACATTGTGTCCATGTATCTGTATCACATAAAGCTAAAGTAACATTCAACTTACTGGGATGGCAGCAAGTCTTCCTCCTACACAGAGCCTGTAACAGTAGGTTTCCTTTTCAAATGTTTCTGCATCACCTTTGTTCTCCCGTGCCATACGAAGTCAGTCCTACACATTTTGCAACTCACAGCTCTTTATTCCGTGTTCAGAGTAAAGTGTTTACCAACTCTTGAAGTCAAACATTGCTCAGTCTTTTCTGTCACTTGCTTACAATCTGCCATTTCCCAAATGCATTCACAACTAAATAAAGAAGTGATGCAGTTGCGCACCACAATGTTCTCTGCCTAATGGCATAATCAACTAATCATTTAAAGTGAACTACTACCAATGTTTCAATAATTATATTTGATTATGAGGTTTAGTTGTTGCAGACCTACATGGCAAAATTAGCAAAGCTTTTACAAATCCTGTACAAATGATATGTAACAAAGACATAGCAACCAGATGGACATACTGCACTGCAAACAATACTGCTAAGGTCTACATTAATTACTTGGATTTAAACCGGTAGTATAGCTAATTAAAAAGTGTATTATCTATAAAAAAAATCCTCACACTATCTGCTATATTTAACAATCTGGCAAACGGTCATAAAGTAAGAATACACTTTCACAGTTATGCTTTTTTTTCCTTAGAATGACAAATAAAACTGCTATCCCTTCAAACCCAAAATCATGTGAAGAAAACTTGATAAATAACATATAAAAATATATATTACGAACAATAACAATAATAAAAGTAAAAATATAGTACACCCTGGAGTGATCAACAGAATTTAAAGTGGCAACACAGCAGTACAACAAAACCACCTATACAGGTGTTGATTCCTATCTTTATGGTAGAGTAACTTGTCTAATTGTACAATACCATAGTACAATTGTACTATCCCTTCTTAATTCCTATCTGCCTCTGTTTCTCTAAAAATTCTTCTGTTCAACTTAGCATAAAGCAGATTAAGAATCCATCCCACAATCAAATATGGAATCAGGGAAGGCACATGTCGGATAAGATTAGACATCCTAACAGTGATGACATAATTACAGGTTTTAAGGGACTTAAGAAATGATCAAAAATATTCAGTCTTTGAATATGTTTATAACAGCAGATTCCCAGTGACATCTGGTGGCCAGATAGTTCTCAAAACAACCTTCTAGCAGGCAGGCAGAATCAGATCAAATAAACTGTATTAATGAAACTACATGAGAAACATTTCATTCATTTTGGTACTGAAGACAGTGCCTTAGAAAGGCAAATAACAGAACACCCGTGACCTGTAATATTCAATAGTTATCTGAAGCTACCATGTTCTTTTGGGTGTGGTATTTAATTCCTTGATTTAAGACTGATATTGACATATTTGATATGAACACATTTTGAACTGTGTGTGCATCTACAGTCAGTGTTTACATGTCTGCATTGTGGTTTTCTTCACTCTTACTGTTTGCCTGTGCATTGTCTACATATTGTGAATATGAAAATACAGTGTATGTGATTATGCTGTACTGCATGCTGTTTACAGTATATATAGGGAAAGTGCTTATGCAACTCTGCTTAACAAAATATACTTTTATTAAGAGAGCTAAGCTATTTAGATGTGCTTAGGCTGTGGCAGGTTTTCTTCCTACATTTTTACTTCTCGTATATGAAGTACAGGGAAAGTATTGTAATTGTCCAAAAATTCGATGTCGAGATTTTGATGAATTTTGATGTTTTAGACCTCCCTGACTTTTTCATATACGAAATACAGGGAAAGTATTGGGATCCTCCAAAAATTTAATTTTGACATTTCGATGAATCTCGGTGTTTTAGACATCCCTGAGTCTGAAAATATCATTTTTGGAATTATGTCTGTGTGTGTGTGTGTGTGTATGTAAACACAATAACTTGAGTATGCTTTCTCTTAGGTTAACCAAACTTTGCATACAAGTATTAGGTACAAAACATAGGTTTCTATCAACTTTTGAGCTATTTCCGCTAACCGGAAGTGGTACTTGACCTTTTATTCATGCAGATGCAGAGTCCGATTTATTCAACTTTACTTTTATAATAATTATTCAATATGTTATTAATTAGTTATGTAATTAATATTTTGTTGTTGACAGTTCTTTAATGTACATAATATAAAAATATAATCATTGTCTTGTGTTTTACTCCTCAAATATCCATCTCCATATCTGAGTATAAGAGAAAGTCTAGGGGAGACCACTCCCGATTTTTTTAATTTGTAAAGCACCTTTCACAGACACAGTCACAAAGAGTACACCACAGAAAACAAAACACACAATTACAGACAATAAAAAATAAAATTAAACAAAAAATTCAACAAATGAACCCTAAAACTAAACAGCCAAAAACAGATACCCATATGAAAACATAAAAAGGATCCTCTTCAACTATTTTTTTTTAATGTATTGATTGTATCAGCAGCCAGTAAAGCACAAGAAAGGCTATAACACCAATTTGGTACAATGGACTGGAAAGCCTGATACCCACAAGCCTTTAGCTGAGTAGGTGGAACAGTAAGAAGGCTCTGGTTAGATGAGTTATGTGGGCAACTGGTAGTATAACGTTGTAAAACATCTGAAATATACAGGGTGATTCAAAAAGATTAATCTGATTTCAAAGTGCCAAGTACAATATATTATGTAAGGCATCTAGAAACCAATCACATATGACTGAAAGAGGAGGTCATAGAGTTTCTGACCGTCGCCGAAACATGGCTCCCTTCAGGCTGTAAGGAGATGATAACCCCAGAGCAGAAAGCGTTTTGCGTTCTCCACTTCAATAACAGTAAATTCATCATAATGGTGCAACGAGCCTATGATTTGGCACTCAACTTCTGGCCCCCAAGATCACCAGGGGCCTCATGTATAAACAGTGCGTACGCACAGAAATGCTGTGCAATAACGTTTCCACATTCAAATCGTGATGTATAAAACCTAAACTTGGCATAAAGTGTTGACACTTTTTCTATAGTTTTGTTTCTTGTGACTGAAGACAGAGAGATATAATTAAAGTTAGTAAAAAATATTTTATTAATACACACCAGGAAAGGGTAAGATGACAGAGAAGCACAGTCCTAGGACACCTGCCCTTCATCTGCCTCGAGGGGTCGGTGTCCCAATCTTTTATAGGGCCTTTGTCTTATGAATTTAGTTGCACAAGAATTTCAAACCGTTACATCTTAGAACATTTTGCTTGGATCAGCATTTACCACATCCTTTAAGTTCATCAGTTGGTCACTTGTGGTTTTAGTTCATCAGTTGGTCACTTGTGGTTTTTTGTTCGTTAGGAGAAACAAGAAGTTGCACTTGTCATGTGCACTATAGACAAGACAGGGTCTGCATGTACACTAGATTGATCAAACTATTTATTATTTTTCCACAAAAGCCACGCACAATTCCACGGTATCTCATACCCTGTCGTATGCAAGTTCTCCACTCGGTGTTGCAGACTGGCGGCACCCAGCGTCAAAGCAATGCTACTGTTCCTGTGTGGTTTAGCTTTCTTTTTCAGATCAACATTACTGATGCGGCTTTATAAATACACTGAAATTAACTGCATATTGTTTATTAGTTTAAGGCATCCGATTGTAATTAACCTCTAACAATATAATGGTCCACAGAATGGTCAAACTACTCTAAATACCATAGCTGCTTTAGCGTTGTTACTCTCACTGCACCTTCTTCTTTCAGCTGCTCCGGTTAGGGGTTGCCACAGCAGATCATCTTTTTCCATATTACTCTCACTGCACCACTCGGAGCAGCTAAACGGAAAGAGAATTATCGGTATACAGCATAAAGCACACGCTGCCTCAGCCATGCTTCCTATTTGAACTGTTTCTCACAAGGCAAACGCTTCAAAACCTTTACTGTACGGACCTCGCGGTTCAGAAACAGTTTCATCCCAAGAGCTCTAAACACAATCAATCACTCCATCAACTGCTCCTTGTAGAACTGTTTGTACTTATAAATACAATTACCTCACTGTAAACTTGCGATACATTTATAACATTGCACAACCTGAGCCACTTTATAAAGCACGTATTTACATATGATGACGAAATCATTTTTAAGATGAAATGCAGTAAAATATATTTATTATATTATACAGATAAAACTTTAACTTTATTTAAATAATCTATATTGTTAATAATTAAAGGACTTGGTGTCGCTATGCTAGCAAGGATCTGGCGCTCCGTTGACAGATTGTTCCTGCCTCGCACTGTATGCTTCACTGGGACTGGCGTGAAGGATAGAATAATTAAAAATGTACTATGAAGATATTTCAATGTTCCTCAAAAGTTTTGAAGAATTACCGTTATAAGTTTACAGATGGCTTAATGTCTATTGCAGACCTGATTGTGTGGCGATGGGTATTTGGAGAAATAAAAGGAAGGACAGGAATTGGGGGTTAGTACGTTTGAAAGAGACAGTACTGCTGCAATAAATTATTTTATTAAAGGTCACGCACAATCACTGCGCCACGTGTTCCCGTGTTTAATAACATGCTTTAACATCTATCATCATTAAAATGATTTCACGTATACATCTCAGTATTTTAGTTATTCAGAGAGCTGTAAAATCATGAATGCAATGGATTCTGCGTCCTGTTGGAGGTAGAAAAAGCCGGTTTAAGAAGCACGTAGTGATTCACACACATAGAGCACATAGAAGATCAAATACAAAACAAAGCATTTAACGTGCTACTTTAGTTACGATGGGATTTGAGAAACCAGTAAATTAAATGATTTTAAGATTAAGTTTATGATGTTCTACTTTAATGACAAAATAAACTATGTGATTAAAGTGGAAATTTCGAGATTAAAGTTGACATTTCGTGCTTTTTCCCCCACTGTGTACCTTTTTTTTTTCTCTGTACCCTAATAAGCTTTCATATGACACTCAGACGGTGGACTACGACTCGCCTTTTCACGACAACTTTGATATGCGACTTGTTTTTTATTTCGGGCACTGTGCGACTTTGTGAACTTGAGCTTTTGAGTTTCTCCGACATGCTAAGTCAGTCAATCAGTTTCCTTTTGTTGTTTATACCACTGTTTAAACCAACAAATAGTACGCTTTTCCTTGCCTCCACCTGGGATTCGCTGAAATTGTTCTATTTTTCCTCGTGGTTTTGCCATTGTCTTTTCACAGAACGCTGAGCTTAAGGGCTATTAATATTGATTTACATATTCAAAGAGGCTTAATTCTGGGAGGGGTTGGGGCGGAACAGCAGGCGCGTACACATGCGTTACGTTTCATGCTGATCGGGATTTATGTAGCGGAAGAACGTGAAAGTTTGTGTACGCACAGATTCCTGCATCTGGATTTTTCTTTGTGTATGCATATTCCCGCTTTTGTGCTTACACCATGTTATAGTGCGAGTTCTACGCACAGCGTTATACATTGGGCCCCAGATCTTGAGCCGTGAGCTTTTTTTTGGTAGGGGATTCTGTTTATGTGCCGCCACTCAGAACAACACTGGATGATTTCCAAAATCGCATTGAAACAAACATGAATACAGTGACATCAGACATGCCCAATCGAGCATGGGATGAATGTGACTATCGCATTGATGTTGTCCATACAGCTGGAGGAGGTGATAATGAGCACTTGTAAAATTACATAATAAACTTTATGCTCACCTGAACCATTTACAATTTACTGCATTGTTCTGTAATGATTTACAAGTGAAATAAAGCATTTTGAAATCGGATTAATCTTTTTGAATCACCCTGTATTATGGTATTTGGCCATGCAGAGCTCTATTGGTGATTACTAAAATTTTAAAATAGATTGTAAATTCCACCATAAGCCAAAAAAGAGAAGATAAAATCAGAGTGATATGAAACCACTTACTGGAGTGGGATAATCTAGCAGCAGTATTTTGAACAGACCGAAGACACAGCAGTGACATCTTGTTTAAACATGTAAATAAAGAACCAAAATAATCAAGACCTGATAAAATAATACCATGCCTTAACGTCCCCATATGAGCCTTCAATGCTATTGTTCTTAGGTTTGATATAATCCTCAGATGATAGAGATAAGAATGAGGTAAGGACCTAACATCAGCATGAAGATTTAAAGACTGGTCAAAACATAACATAACACAAGTTCTAGAAACAGAATTTAAAGTTGTGTGAAACAGCAGATAACCTGAGACTGATCACTGTGTGCAAATTTAACAGTGAAATAATTAAAACTTATTTTTTTAGAATTAAGCTGTAAAAAAAATAGCAGCCAGCCATTTATTAATTTCACTCAGGCGTTTGACCAGGGCAGATAACTTATAGAGGTGTCTTGGTATAAAAAAAAAAGCATAAAAGCTGAATATCGTCCACATTAAAGTGATATGAACTATCTTTAAAAAAACTTAATTTTCGAATTAAAGGAAGAATGTGCAAGGAAACTAACATTGGCATAAGAACAGATCTCTGTGGCACACCATATGACAAGAATACTGAGGCTAACATGAAAGACTGGGCTGAACATGAACCGTGGAATCAGCAGAGATACACTGACCCTAGGTAGTTTCATGAACTCTGTTGTCAAAGAAATCCTAAAGACTGTCTTTATTATCTTCATTGACATGAGGTACTATAGCTACTGATTTCAGACTAGGACTTAATTGTGTTTTAGTAGTAGAACAAATGATAGCACAGCATTCAGAAGACAAATACTTTATAGACTTTGCTACCATTTTCTGAATATCCAAAAACTAAAAAACTTTGAAATCCAGCTGTGTTGCCATAGAAAGGACCTCACAGGCACTACCTTACATCGTTCCTGCAGATTCCTTTGAAGTGCAATATTGATGAATTTGTAATTCTTACGTTTTTTTCCTGAAGTTTGTGATAAAGTATACTGGCGATAGGAATAATATTTGAAGATATTATTTTTCCTGTGGACAATTTAGTTCAAACAGGAACAATTCAAAAATGGCTTGACTGAAAACAATAACAGCCTGGAAGTACTGGCTGACTGTTTCACGCTGCCCAGTGCCTACCATTTAAGTGATATAAACTAGTTCTGAGAGAGGCTTGGGCTGCTTCTGCTGCTTCACACTGCTCAAACAAGCAGTGGAACATTAATAAGATTCTGTATGATCAAACTTCAACTTTTTAGACAAGTTTAAAATTGGAATTGCCCTTTTGCTCCTGTATGTCAGAAAAGATTCCGTTTGCAGCGATGGTAGAACTAAACAAGCCAATTACGTTTTGAGACCGAGCATGTATTTCATGTAGATCAGAGAAATGTACTATGGTCTTCTGCACCACCTGATTCAGTGTATGACTAAAACAAGATAGTATATAGGGCATACTTCTAAAAGTAGTGGACATGCGTAGTGAATATTGGTGACATTGTCAATGACATGACATTATATTTTCCTTTGGTCTTGGAGCGGTAACACCTCTCTGGCAACAGGCAGCTGCAACCGAACGTCGGAACAGGTGGTGGAGGAGGTGTGTCGACAGGAGGAAGCAGCCAGAAGGGCCAGAGCTGTAGCGCTGGCCAAGCAGGGCCGCTGGACGAAATGGGAGTGTGTTGAAAAAAGGAAACTCACATGGAGTAAAATCTGGGGAATGGAGTCCAACAGGCTGAGTTTCATCATCCGAGCCACATATGATGTGCTGCCTTCCCCCATAAATCTGCAGCTGTGGTTTGGAAAGGACCCATCTTGCCCCCTGTGTACAGTCCCGGCAACACTCAAGCACATCGTGGTTGGTTGTAAGACTAGCTTTACTCAAGGCAGATACACATGGAGACACAACCAGGTCCTCAGGTGTCTTGCTGAGAAAGTTGAGTGCAAGAGGGAATCCATCAACGCCCAACCATTCACGAACCAGGAGGAGCGCCAGTATCCATCAGCATTTGTCCGGGAGGGGGACAAGCTGAGGACTAGCCCTTTAACCCCGGATCTGGGACCGCAGAAGGTTGCCAGGGATTGGCAGATGCAAGTTGACTTGGGTCAGAGGCTAATCTTCCCCACAGAGATCGTAACAACTACTCTGCGACCAAACCTCGTCCTTTGGTCTAATTCCCGCAAACTTGCTTACATCATTGAGCTGACAGTACCATGGAAGGATGCAATTGAGGAAGCATTTGAACGTAATAAGCTGCGGTATGCCAACTTGGCAGCTGAGGCGGAGGACAGAGGCTGGAAGATTAAGGTGCACCCAGTGGAGGTGGGGTGTAGGGGCTTTGTTGCCAGTACAACAGCAAAACTACTTAGAGAGGTTGGAGTCCGGGGACAGGCCCAACGACAGGCTATCAGAGAATTGGCTAACACTGCTGAGAGGACCAGTCACTGGCTATGGCTGAAGAGGGCTGACATCACTTTGGCGGCAAAGGCGATCAGCTAACCGCGAGACACACGGCCAGGCTTGATCAACCTGTGGTGGGCCTGCCTCAACAGAGGGTGTCTTGTGATAAAAGGCCGAAACACCCTGTGAAGGTGAGGCACACAACTGATGATGTGTCCTGCTGGTAAAGCTTCCTGGCTGCCTATCCTCGTAGCAGCCATCCCTCAAGATTTTGCCCATTAGAAGCGATGCAAATATCAGAGATTGTAACATCTAGTCCTTTCATTGAATCTGGGAAAAAAAAATTCTCTTTGCTTCTAGAAGGATACTCTTGGCATCTTTAATGTACTCTACTGTTTACTTCCGATGGAATTCTGATACAATCAGGAGAGTGGTGAAGTTGTCATCACTTTGTCGAGGTATTATTACCATATACCAGACATTGTAGTCAACAAAATAATTCACCTGCTTCCACTTAGAAAGTTGAAAATGATCATATTCTGCAGACCTTAATCTCTTTTTAGTTCCTTTAATTTTATACAAATTCCGTGACCTTCAGTAATAATTCCTCATTGTGATTATATAACATTACTTCTATGTATTATGTATTTTATTTATGTTCATATATTTTATTTCTATTTATGTTATTTGTTTGTTTTCTTTTATTCTATTATTGTAAAGCACTTTGGCCACAGCATTCCTATGTTGTTTTAAATGTGCTATATAAATAAATTGACATTGACATTATGTACAGTATATTGAAGTAAATGTTATTTTAATTGTTTATAAAACACTTTCAGCTAATCCTGTGTATAGAAAGTGCTACAAGTATACAAATAAATTTATTATGATGTTAAGGTACTTCACAAGGTCTTTTAAATAAAAAAGTGGATTTCTTATTAACTCTAAACCCCAGCCATTTAGCAAAACAGAAGAGACACAGCAACACAACCCTTATAATTATTCTGCATTTTTACATACCAACAGCAATTCCCAGTTTATACAACAGCAACTGCCTGCCATCCACAGAAGTCATTTGAATTGGAGATCATTGCTGTTGTTAATGTTCTACTACTCCAATATTTTTCAAATATTACACAAGCAGATAATTATTGATTAAATATATAATTTGAAATATTGTCTATGGGAAGGCAAAGAAACTATAAAGATGAGGGGGCCTGGATTGAGGGAAAGGCTGTCCGCTTCAAAATGGAGCAATTAAAACGTACTGCCAATATAAAGAAATGACAGAGGAGGACTGATCCAAATTTCCACTACAGCATTTGATTGTCATAGTGGGCAAGGAAACCAGTAATGCATACTGTGTAGAGGCAGGTGTGCGCTTGGAAACAGCTGACAAAAGAAAATGTTTCTCTTTTTGAAGACTATAGCCATCTTCTTTTCTCCAATTCATAATCTCTCTCATCATGAAAATCAATTTTTCAAGCTACGAGTCATCTTCAGAATGGAGTTCTCTTCAATTTTCTCCTGAACACTCCTGCAGCTCGAGAGTCGCCATACATTTTTGCTGACACATCTCCACTTCAAAGAACTATCACATCCAGAAATATTTCAATATTTAGATGTCCCCCACACACACCTAAAACTTTCATTTCAATTTTCAATCCTCCCTCTATTAACTTGATTCAATATCTTTTCATTTTTTTCCCCAAAAAACTTCAATCTCCTATTTCATCTGTCTAACTCATTCAGAAATGCTGCAGCCCAACTAGCATATTCAGCATTTTGCAGAATACACACCATTCCTATTGCTTTGCACACTTTTACCGGCATCTTACAGTTTCTAAGATCGTATCCAAAACTCTTCTCCCCCAAGGTCTGCTTCTTGTTACACCTAACTTATCAGTTTCTCTACATTAGGTTCCTCCAAGATTAGACCAACCAAGCTTTAACACTAGAATCACTAAAGCCTACGAAAAAATGCGTAATCCCAGGCCACCTTAAATTCCTTCACAGTTCTCTATCAGCATCTTTTGTTTTGCAAATGTGTCAAGCAGCACAAGTAGCAGGCAGCCTGCTATCACATCCCCCACTGACGCAGCTTTACTCGTACACCAAGTTCTCCCAGCTCAGGTCTTTTTATCAGGGTGTGAGGTGCCTTGAATTGTATTGGGCAAATAATATATCATTATTTGGAACACATACATTTCATGTATGCATTCATTTAGTGTTAATAATCTGCATTCCTTCCTTTTCAGGCAAACTAAAAATGCATAAAATTTCCTTGTGTTTGCTCACAAGCCGTGGAACAAGGTGCTGATGATTATTCAAAATGCTTCTGGTCTGTGTATAATCATAAGCCTTTTGAAGGAAACACCTTTTCATTAAGCACTTTAAGACTAGTTAGGCTTCCTACCCTTCTGCTTTTCTCTGACTGGTCTAACTGTGTTAGCTCATACAATGCTTTAGTTTTTCTGGTAATTTAACATTTACTAATTGGACTAAGACCTAATCACCAAACTGAGCAATAGGGGGAGTAGGACCATGGTAGAAGAAGTGACCAAGAACCCGATGATCACTGATGATGACGGAGTGCCAGAGAACCTGTATAGAGATGGGAGAAATTTCCAGGACAACAATCACTGCAACACCCCACCAATCTCTTCAGTAAAACACACAAGAAAGCCTACTTGGAGTTTGCAAAATGTCACCAAAAGGAATCTCAAACAGTAAGACACAAGATTCTCTGGTCTGATGAAACTAAGATTGAACTGTTTGGCCTCGATTCTGAGTGCTATGTCTGGAGGAAAACCAGGCACCATTCATCACCTTTGCAATAAGGCATGGATGATGGCAGCATCATGCTGAGAGGTTATTTTTAGCAGCAGGTAAACTAAACAAGGTTGAAGGAAAGCTGAAAATAACAATGACCCAAAGTACAAAGAAAAGATAACATAAGTGTGATACTGTATGAGGGAGGTGTACCACTACAGATTAAAAATTACAGAAAACGAGTGAAAACATATTAGGTGGAAAATATGCCCTATATTTGTGCATATCCAGCATAAGGTCAATTCACCAATGCAGTTTCACAAACTGCTGATAAAAAACCAATAAGTACTGCAGTTGTGGCATAATGAGTAACAAAGGTGTAGAGAAAACATGAAATTAAAAGTTCTTCTCAGCCATCATTACAAACAAGGAAGGGTAAGTAATAGATAAAAAAAATCCTTTTTGATCCACAAATTCCTTTCATTATCCAGAGCTCTAACCTTCAAGTTTATAAAGAGCAAGGGAGTCACAAGGAATAAAGACCAGATGCTACATAAAATAAATCAGAATAAAATTGTGTGTTTATTGTTCTGCACTACATTTTGACAGTTAAATTTTAATTTTAATTTTAAATGTCACATATTGTACTTCAGACACTATCTCACTGCCACTCATTCTTTGAATTGCCATTTTTATTGTCTGATGCAGATATCAATGTATTATGATATATTTGGCAGACACACATGTATTATCAATAAGTCTAACTTTTCCATCCATCCATTTTCAAAACCCGCTTACCCAGAGAAGGGTCCCAGGGAAGCTGGATGTTATCCCAGCAAACATTAGGCAAAAGGAAAGACAAAGTTCTAGACTGGAAAACAGACCATCGCAGGGTGAACACACACACATCAGAGCCCAATACAACATCACCTTTCCATCTAACTTGCATGTTTTTGGCCTATGGGAGGAACCCACAGAAAACCCATGCTGGCATAGGAAAAAAGAAATGTCAACACCATGCAAGGCACACCCTTGAAGTGAACTCTAGTCTCTGTGATGTCAGGCAGCACTACTAACACTGCATCACCCACTAAAATTTCCTAATTAATGTCTTTTTAAATGTAAAATAGGCACAACGTAAATAATGATGAAAAGAAGATTAAAAACACTCCTCAGTGCTCATCACTTGTTCATTATCTGAACAAAATCAAAATTAAACAGAAGTGCTAGCAAAGATAAGAGTAAGACTTTAAATATTTGGAGACCAAGTGCATGGAAGTAGCATGCTTTATTTTAACTACTTAGATTTATTATAGCCTAGAGCTGGGCAATATGGAAAATAATATCACGATAATTTTTTCATTCAATATCGATATAAATCAAATCACAATTTCTGTCAGTCGTAAAGGCTCTTTTAAATTCTTAAGTGAGATATGAAGATATCATACGGTTAATTTTGGTTTTAATATTAATTTTCTGTCAGAAATATTATATTTGTATATAATTCTGCTCACCAACTTAACCGATAGCTGAGTGAAGTAGCCAAAGCATCTGCCGCTGTGTCTAGTTGTTTAGTAATGTGGCCTTCACTATATTCGTCCCACTGTCTGTTGTAATGCAGATTTGGTCTTCACTCAGTCCCCATGATACAAGTGTTTCTGTCAATCCTAAATCGAAGACTTTGACTGTATAGTCTACAGGAAAGTAGGCACTTTGAAGACATTTGCTTTTCAAATTATAATCTTGGACAATGAAGAGGGCAGTGAAGTTCAGATATGGCTCAGATGTGCAATTTGACCACAAAACTGATGTGTTAGCGAAGTATGGCACACTTTGCAGCTCCTTTTCATCTGTCTGCCTACACACTATAGCTGAGAAGTGTCGTCTGTGAGAAATGTTTATGTTCAGGGAGTTGGTAATGTGTGTGAATTACTTTAATCAGCTGCTTAAACCCAACATTTTCGACTGTGCTAACTGGCTTCATGTATTTTGCAATAAAGTAGGCTATTGCAATTGTGATATCACTGTGTCTCTTTGTTACTTTGCCGTAAGGCATGGCATTGAAGAAAGTAGACACTATTGTCTGTTACTGTTGCGCAGGTATCACGCTGGTTGTATTAGGTGGACCACCAGCACTTGCTTGGGTGTGGGACTGTAAAGTCTTATATTGTGCGTACTCTAAAGGCACTGCTTCAGATGCTACAAAAGATTAGTGGTATCACCTGTCTTTGTGGGAACATGCTGCTTTCAACACAATTTGCAGTGCACGCTACTCTGCTTCTTGTCCGACTTTAAATTCCTCTGACCCTTCTTTTCAACAGAATCCTCATCTTTTTAGCCTTGGGCTGTATCCACTGGAGTATCCTCTTTGGTAAGGCTGATTTTTTTTTTTTTTTTGAGTTTTTGTCAATATTTTCTGTTGCCATTTTCTCTTTTATCTCGCTCCCAATGCTGACGTACTGGTGTGCATGGTTACATTTGTGCTGCTGACATCTGCAACTCCTACGCTCACTGCTGTGTGCGTTAACCAAACCCGACTTGTTTGTAACCCTATTCCAGCCACATAACTAGTTTGGCATGGCACTATTCTCATTATCATTGGCTTTTCATGTTGTCTGTCAAAACATGGATGGAATGAGTTCCATCAACACTGTATTGACTATGTTTTATATTTCTATCAAGGAAAAGTTATTTCATAATAAATTTCTTTATTGTTTTATCACCCAGCCATATTCTAGCCTATTGATCACAAAGTTCTGACAATCCCATTAAACTAAAAAATAATGTTTTCCTGAAATAGCAAATCCACTTTTTTCCCTACTTTCCACTTCTCACTCATTCTTTAATGTACTACCCTCTCTTAGCCTACACCCTTTAACCGCCTTAAATTAAAACTGTAACTACCACAAAACAGACAAGGTGTACTTAAACAAGCCTGAATTTACCATCTTGTTTTTCTCCGGTTTCCTGTTTCATGCTTTTCTTCCTAATCACCTGCTAAATTTCCTAAGTTTTACTATTATGCCTTTGCCTATTCATTTTGCCCTTGATCTTGCCTATTAATGTGATATTCATTCTGTGTTTCTGATGATGAATTTGCTTGTGCTGTTTTCAAGAAAATGCACTTGGTCCATGAGCCCACAATTACAAATTTATTGGATTTCTCCCAGCAAATGCTAATCTTAGAAAAACATAGTTCCAAATGTGCTGTTGAAGAAGCAATAAACTTCATGGCATGACTGAAATCTGAATAAAGAAAATACAGAGAGGATGAATCATTAAGCAAGACAGAATTTTAAAACCTGCAAATAATTCAACATAGTTTCCATAAACTAATTGCAATGGCAAATGTACACCATAATGTTGACACTTCACATAGATTAACTGAAGAAAGCAAAGCAAATGACTCTGATAACTAATTAAAGTAAACAGTTCCACAGGTAAGGACAAATGCATGTTAATGTGTAAAATTTTAAAATTCAGCTCAGAATATCCGTGTACTATCTGAACACTGCAAAAAAAAAAAATGTTTTTAATCTATAAACTGTGCTTGGCTAAGTTAACACACAACTGATGTGATATAAGAAAGTAAAGATTAGATTAAAAACCATTTTCAAGTGCCTCAAGTTGTTGTAACAGAAAGAAGCACTCTCGTAGCAGCTTATACCAAAAAAGCTGAAGTACAGAAAATTATAAATGTTATAAATTAATAAGGCCTAAAAAAGGGGGAGATAAAATGCACTTAAATAAACAACAAGAAAACAATCACCTACTGCAACTCTGGGCCAACATGCACAGCCCTGTAACTCTATCCAGTGGGATGCCTTTAGCACTTGCCCACCTTAAAGTAATCTCAATCCCACCTTTTGTCTTCATGAAATCTCCCAACTCCACAATCAGACATTAAAAATAAAGCAACTTTAAACCTCATGCTAGAATTAGAGGCAGTCCTATATCAGGACTGCCAGGAATAGGACACCGTCTAGTGGTTCCTGGTGACCCTGCACCAGTGAACCTTTAGTTGCTCTTAAATAGCCAGCATATTTCTGTAAATTTCTATCTAGGACCATGACCCTCTAGAATCCAGAAGGTGTTGCAATCTTCTGTGGACCCCAGCACATCCATAGGTATAATTCCTCCAATTCCATCTGCTTTCCTCCTGTCCAGTGTCTCTTTTTACTACCTGAAATCTCCATTTCTAGTATGCAACTCCATACAGTATGCACAATACATTGCAAATCATTCAGATTTAGTGTTGCATCATTGCACTGTATGAACAATGTAAGATCAATGGCAAACTTTTTACTTAAGTTCAAAAATTTCTGTTTTTTTCTTAGGCTTGTAGTCCATATAACAAGCCAGAACTTGCTTGTCCTTAAACTAGTAAAGGGTACCTCTGAGCAGAAAACACTTTGAAAGCTCAGAGACAAACACACTTACAGACTAGATGGGGATAGTTACAACAATCAGAATAGGAAATAAACAGTGATACAATTTTCAAATTAAACTATTACTCTCCTTAACACAAGGATATAGGTATAAAATGCCTCTATAGTCATTTGTAATTTTAGTTATAATGTGTTATGCATAACTGTCGCTATTGTATTTATTGTTTTTGAAGGTTCCTCCCCCTCTTGCACCTTTTCCAGCTAAATATTCTCCCTCTTTTATAAAATGTACTGAATCATTTTTGACCACCTTTGACAAAACTGGCTGCAAACATAAACATGAAGGATAATTGCACCAAAAACACAACAGCACTTACCAATTAAAACATTAAATAGATCTCTCTATATACTAACCACTGAAACATAAAAGTTGCAATGGCATGGAACAGAAAGGTTGCAGCATGCCTATATTCATAGCACAAGGCAGAAAATGGCCCTGGACAGGGCACCAGTCGAAAAATTACTAATATTTAATCTTTATTGCTGTTTCCTAATGATTACACGGCTTCAATAACAGGATAACAAGAAACCATTCAAAGCCTTATTTTTAGTTTTTCAATAGCCTGATAATCACTTTAGGCTGAAGACTGCAAGTTAAAAAAGAGAGGAAAAATGCACAACAGAAACAGGGGTCCTACTTTTGCAGCTTTCTTATTACAACAAAAATATGTCTAAATATCCATTATCTTTGCATAATGTTGAAATTTCTTTGAAATCTAAAATGTCTGCATAGTTCTCAGATATTTCAGATGAACAGTATTAACTATTCCACAATTTCGGATAAACAATACAATGACAGGCTGAGTGAGTCTTCCAGTTTTTCATACATACTGTAATAAAGTATAATGCTGGAGTCTTATTAACTTATCAAGATAATGATCACCATTAACAAATAGTGAGGTGTTCACAGCAGAAGAGTGATCATCTACATTATACTAATAAGTTATGGAAAACTAGAATTACCTTGGTCCAAAAGAGACACCCAGTGACCAAAATTTTACATATTTTCTGTTACACTTCTGCATTAATTTAGCTAAAAAGTAGTTATACACAACATAAAAGTAAGGTATTAAGGAGAGATCCAAATTTGCCTACTCATGAAATTAAAATACGGTGTAGACTGATAATTTAACTGTACAACAGATACAAAGAAGTGACTAATCCCAGGAACATTTAATTACTGCACTTTCTTTTAAGTGAATAACAACTTATAAATACACAATGTAACTTAGTAAATATAATTGTCTTAAGACTAAAACTTTAAAAATCACTACAAGCTTATGGCTCTAAGCACTGCTTTGGTAATTTTCATGGATCACTTCTCATGTTTTCATCAGGTCAGAGAAGACCTCAGTTTAACCCAGCCACAGGGGATGCACAAACCAGTGTGTTTCTTCGTGCCAGTCCCAAGCCCAGATAAATGGGGAGGGTTACGTCAAGAAGGGAATCCAGTGTAAAAATTTGCCAGATCAACATGCGGACAACAATACAGATTTCCATACCAGATCGGTCGAGTCCCGGGTTAACGGCGACCGCCACCAGTACCGTTAGCCAACAGGGTGCAGGCAGAAATTGAGCTACTCTTGGCTGAAGAAGGAAAAGAGGGGGGGAGATGTGTCTGGAGGAAAGAAGAGTGGAGGAAGGTAAAGAGAGTGGAACTGAGGGTAGGAACTTTGAATGTTGGCAGTATGACTAGTAAGGGGAGAGAGTTAGGCGATATGATGGAGAGAAGGAAGGTTGATATATTGTGCGTGCAAGAGACTAAATGGATGGGGAGTAAGGTCAGGTGGATCGGAGGTGGATTCAAATTGTTCTATCAAGGTGTGGATGGGAGGAGAAATGGGGTAGGAGTTATTCTGAAGGAACAGTATGTCAAGAGTGTTTTGGAAGTGAAAAGAGTGTCAGACAAAGTAATGATTATGAAGCTGGAAATTGGAGGTGTGATGATGATTGTTGTTAATGCATATGCCCCGCAAGTTGGGTGTGCGATGGATGAGAAAGAAGATTTCTGGAGTGAGTTGGATGAAGTGATGAACAGTGTACCCAACGGGCAGAAAGTGGTGATTGGAGCAGATTTTAATGGACATGTTGGTGAAGGGAACAGAGGAGATGAGGAGGTGATGGGTAGATATGATGTCAAGGACAGAAATGAAGAAGGTCAGAGGATAGTGGATTTTGCAAAAAAAAGGCTGGGCTTGGCTGTGGTGAATACGTATTTTAAGAAGAGGGAGGAACATAGGGGAGAACACAAGACTTGGAGGAAGATGCACACAGGTAAATTATTTCCTATTATATATATGGATATATATATGGATATTAAAGACTGCAAAGTGGTAGCAGGGTAAAGTGTAGACAGACAGCATAGGATGGTGGTCTATTGAATGACAGATCAAGATGAGGAGGGGAGGGTGGGCAAAGCCAAGGATCAAATGGTGGAAGCTGAAAAAGGAAGACTGCAAGGTTGAGTTCAGGAAGGAGGTAAGACAGGCACTGGGTGGCAGTGAAGAGTTACCAGAGAGCTGGGCAACTACAACAGAAGTAGTAAGGGGGACAACAAGAAGGGTGCTTGGCGTGACATCTTGACAAAGGACGGAGGAAAAGGAAATCTGGTTGTGGAATGGAGAAGTACAGAAGGGTATACAGAGGAAGAGGATGGCAAAGAAGAATTGGGATGGTCAGAGAGATGCAGAAAGTAGACAAAAGTACAAGGAGATACGGCGGGTGAAGAGAGACGTGGCGAAGGCAAAAGAAAAGGTGTATGATGAATTGTATGAGTGGCTGGACACTAAGGAAGGAGAAAAGGACCTGTACCTATTGACTAGACAGAGGGACTGAGCTGGGAAAGATGTGCAGCAGATTAGGGTAATAAAAGATAAATATGGAAACGTACTCACAAGTGAGGAGGCTTGTTGAGAATATGGAAAGAGTACTTCGAGAGGCCGATGAATGAAGAGAATGAGAGAGAGCGAGAAGGTTAGATGATTTGGAGATAGTGAATCGGGAAGTGCAGTGGATTAGCAAGGAGGAAGCAAGTAATACCTGAGGAGTGGAGAAGAAGTGTACTGGTGCCAATTTTTAAGAATAAGGAGGATGTGCAGAGCAATAGTAACTAAAGGGGGATAAAATTGATGAGCCACAGCATGGAATTATGGAAAGAGTAATGGAAGCTATATTAAGAAGGGAGGTGATGTTTAGTGAGCAGCAGTATGGTTTCATGCCAAGAAAGAGCACAATGCATGCAATATTTGCTCTGAGGGTGTTGATGGAGAAGTATGGAGAAAGCCAGAAGGAGCTGCATTGTGTATTTGTGGACCTGGAGAAAGCATATGACATTGTGCCTTGAGAGGAGTTGTGGTATTGTATGAGGAAGTCAGGAGTGGCAGAGATGTAAGAGTTGTACAGGACATGTACGAAGGAAGTGTGACAGTGGTGAGGTCTGCAGAAGGGGTGACGGATTCATTCAAGGTGGAGGTGGGATTACATCAGGGATCGGCTCTGAGCCCTTTCTTATTTGCAATGGTGATGGTCACATGAGATTAGTCAGGAGTCTCCTTGGACTATGATGTTTGCTGATGACTCTGTAATCTATAGCAAGAGTAGAGAGCAGGTTAAGGAGACCCTGGAGAGGTGGAGATATGCTCTAGAGAGGAGAGGAATGAAGGTCAGTGGGAACAACCAGAATATATGTGTGTGAATGAAAGGAATATCAGTGGAAAGGTGAGAAGGCAGGGAGCAGAGTTGGCGAAGGTGGATGAGTTTAAACACTTGGGATCAACAGTTCAGTGTAACGGGGATTGTGGAAGAGAGGTGAAAAAGAAAGTGCAGACAGGGCGGAATGGGTGGAGAAGAATGTCAGGAGTAATTTGTGACAAACGGTCATTAGAAAGAGTGAAAGGGAAGATCTACAGGACGGTAGTGAGACCAGTTTTGTTATATATTTGGAGACGGTGGAACTGACCAGATAGCAGAAGACAGAGCTGGAGGTGGCAGAGTTAAACATGCTAAGATTTGCATTGGGTGTAATGAGAATAGAGAGGATTAGAAATGAGTACATTAGAGGGTCGGCTCAGGTTGGACGGTTGGGAGCGCCTTCCTCTCCAGTACCAGCACTTCAGCCCGGATAGCACGTAGCATCTGCAACAAACGCTGCTCCGCGGGCTGGAGGCACGCCTCCAGCTCCGCCAGAGCAGCCGGCAAAGACAGGAAGTTAACCGACGCGGAGCCTACCTGTCTGTCAGCCTCCGATGCCGGCCACTTCCTGTGGGCCTTCTCCTCCGGCCCAATCGGGTCTCCCCCCTTCCCGTGATGGACATTCCTTGGTCCCGCCTCTCTGCAGTCATCGGCGGGCACACAAGACACACCGTCCAATCGCATGCCTATCAGGGGGAAGGACTTCTGGTCCGCGGCCATCTTGCCTCCCCTTCTGCGGCGGCGACGTGCTTGCCGGCAGCCTTGCTGTTGCCAGCGCCTCTCGAGCTGCAACATCTCCTCCTCCGCAGCCCTCGCGGCTGCCGCCGTGCTGCCGGAGCCCCGCAGACCAGCATGCGCCTGCCACTGATGTGTGTCCGGGAAGTCCCTGCCTGGAAAGAAGAAAACACGCCCGGCCCCCACGGGCCGGCTGCCACTAGGCAGGGAACTCACCTCCCCGGACTCGTCAAACCTAGGACCCCTCCTTGGCGTGGCCTTTCTTGAAGCCATGCCGTCCAGGGCGCCTCCAGCAACGGTGCGATCTTCGGAGCCCGCTGCACTCCTGGTAAGCACGCCGCCCGCCCGCATCAGGGAAATATGGCCTTCCTGCGGACCCCTGGCGGTCCGTGGGGTTCCTTTACCCCGCGGGGCTGTGTGCACGCAGCACCCACGGCTCGTGTGGGCGCACCTGCTGCGCCGGGCCGTCCACAAAATATTAATAATTTGGGGGTCCCCGTCTTGAACCAGATGGATCGTCCCTGTCCAGGCGCCATTGTGGAGGTTGACCCGAACACAGACAGGCAGACACGTTCATGTAACCCACAAACACGTTTATTTACAATATTTACAAAATATATGGTCACTAAGACCCACAGTCCACAAGTGCACAAACCCCAAAGTCACAGTCCTGGCCACAATGCCTTTCTTCGCGCCACCTCCACTCTCCTCTCTTGCCTCGTCCTCCTTCCACCCGACTCTAGCCCTGAATGAATGGAGACGGCCCCTTTAATATGGTTCCCGGATGAGCACCAGGTGTTCCCGGCATTCCTCCTCTGGCCATGCCCCAGCGTGGCGGAAGTGCCGGCTGTCCTCCCGGCTGCTCTCCGGGCGCCGTCCAAAGTCTTCCCCCCAGCACTTCCTGGTGTGGCGGAAGTGCAGGGGCAACAGGTCCCCAAGGCATTGGGGCGCCTCCTGGCGGTGACCACGGGCCCCTACAGGGTAGGGCTTCCATGCCCTCGACCCGTGGTCCCCAGAACAACCCAGAAGGCAGCTCCAACGTGATCCAGGGTGGGCTCAGACCCACATCCGGTCCCTCATGGCGTCCCGACCGGGTCATGGCCCCTGGCATCCCTGACAATATATACATATATAAATATATATATACATATATAAAATATATTTCTCAGATTTCTTTCTCAGATCGCTTTTCGGAAGGAAGTCAGTTTCGTAGTTTTTATGAACAGTTTGAAAGTGCCTTTTCACATTTTGGAATAGTAATGATAGATTGACAGATCAGACAAAATGCTCTTCGATTGTGACATTCTGAGAAAAAAAATCCTCTTCCAATTCCACATCCAGTCCATGCTCTCCCCAAACAATTTTTTTTTAAAATCTCTTTTTTAGTCGATATAAATTGGAAGGCTAACTGGATCACAACATAGAGTTTTGCATTAGCTCCTGTGTTTGATCGTGTGTGCGGGATGACCAGTGTCTTAGAAGAAAAGAGATCTCAGACTGGCCGCCCTGTATGTCAATCAAATGGCAAATACCATAGAGAGGATATATGACAGACTAACGTTTAAAAAATTTTTTTTGGAATGTAATGCGATATACCTGCACTACCTATGCGCTCTACTGGTCGATCACGATCAACGCATTGGGCACCCCTGAACTACATACATGTACTTATATGACAGCATGAACTGCTTGTAGATAAGGTTAGTCTTTTATTGGTGTCAACATATTGCAGTAGTTTTATTAAAAATAAGTGTCGGTCATTCTAAAACTGTTCACATGTGAAATGCCCGTACACTGTGTCATCCCCGGGAGCCCGGGATTCCCAGGAATGACATGCAGGATTCCCGAATTCCCGGGAATGGATAAACCCGTCCAGGAATGGATTCCCTAGTCATTACTTGGTGCATTTATTGGTACGTTTAGGGTCACAAAGTTTCACTTCGTATGTCAATCTCCTGACAGCACACTGTGGTACAATAAAGAACTCATACTGAATTCTGTGATGATTAGTTGCCCAAGCCCTGAGGCAGAAAAGCAGCCCATAACCATAACATTTCCAACAACATGCTTCAGAGTAGGTATGAAGTTCATCTAGTCAAATGCTGTCTTTGGTTTTCGGCAAATATGTCTTCCGATAGTGTTGCAAAATACACTCTTTGCCTTTTCTATCCAAAGCACATTGTTTCAGAAGTCCTAGTCCTTGTCTAAGTTTACATGAGAAACTTTTAGTCTTGCTCTGATGTTCTTTTTGGCCAGCAAAGGTTTTCTCCTGATACTGATCCTGATACATATTACATACAGATCTAAGTTTGTGCAGTCTTTTTCTAACAGTAGACTATTTTATTGTCTAAGTGAGCAGAAAGTGAAGGGTTCTGAATACTTTCTGAATTTACTGTATGTGACCTTTGTTGAGTATATTAAGCATAGAGACACTTATATATGATAATTATGTATAAATATATTTCTGTTCTAATTATTGTTTTATCTAAAACCACAAGTATTTTATTTTTCAATTGTGATTCTTGAAGACATTGCATCATATTTAATCACAGCTTAAATACAAATAAAATATACCAATTATGTGGTGTTATTCCTAATCACGGCATTAAATTTCATGATGACACGAAGAACAAGTTATTACACTGGTAAATTTAAAACATTTCAAAAGATGATTTAATTGAAATCTACAACAAAATGATGCAACATATTGTCTATAGTATATCAGGTCAGGTAAGGTAAGGTTGGGGAGCACACATAGGTACAGCGCTTTGCCACATCCACCACATGACAAAACAGCTCGAGATACTGGTTGGAAATCCCCAAGTCCCACCCCCTGGAAATGGACATCTATCTGCTGCAGCCAAGTGTTACGTGGGCATCCTCTTGGCCTGGTCCAACCGCTCGGGTCCTCAGCAATGAGGGTCTTGCAAGTTGGATCACACATGGGGAAATGCACCACATGGCTGTAGCACTGTAACTGACGCTCCCAAACAATGCAGGTAATCTGCATCATCTTTCTTTAATTCTATTATTGTAAAGCACTTTGGCCACAGCATTACTATGTTGTTTTAAATGTACTATATAAATAAATTGACATTGATATATATATATATATATATATATATATATATATATATATATATATATATATATATATATATAAGTAATAAGAGATGTCGTTGAGGAGTGCCGTTTCAACATTATGATAACGCCTAAATCCAGATTGGTAGATCTCAAATAAATTGCTGGAGTAAAGGTGATCGACCAATCGGTTATAAATAATTCTTTTTTAAGAATTTTAGCCAGAAATGGCTGTTGGAAAATTGGACGAAAACTGGCTAAAACTCCAGGATCTAATTCTGCCTTTTTCAGACGGGGATGTACTGCAGCATGTTTAAAAGGCTGTATATATATATATATATATATATATATATATATATACACATATATATATATATATATATATATATATACATATATATATATATACATATATACACACATACACACAGTGGTGTGAAAAACTATTTGCCCTCTTCCTGATTTCTTATTCTTTTGCATGTTTGTCACACAAAATGTTTCTGATCATCAAACACATGTAACCATTAGTCAAATATAACACAAGTAAACACAAAATGCAGTTTTTAAATGATGGTTTTTATTATTTAGGGAGAAAAAATCCAAACCTACATGGCCCTGTGTGAAAAAGTAATTGCCCCTTGTTAAAAAATAACCTAACTGTGGTGTATCACACCTGAGTTCAATTTCCGTAGCCACCCCAGGCCTGATTACTGCCACACCTGTTTCAATCAAGAAATCACTTAAATAGGAGCTGCCTGACACAGAGAAGTAGACCAAAAGCACCAAAGAAATTCAGGAACAAATGAGAACAGAAGTAATTGAGATCTATCAGTCTGGTAAAGGTTATAAAGCCATTTCTAAAGCTTTGGGACTCCAGCAAACCACAATGAGAGCCATTATCCACAAATGGCAAAAACATGGAACAGTGGTGAACCATCCCAGGAGTGGCCGGCCGACCAAAATTACCCCAAGAGCACAGAGACGACTCATCCGAGAGGTCACAAAAGACCCCAGGACAACGTCTAAAGAACTGCAGGCCTCACTTGCCTCAATTAAGGTCAGTGTTCACGACTCCACCATAAGAAAGAGACTGGGCAAAACGGCCTGCATGGCAGATTTCCAAGACACAAACCACTGTTAAGCAAAAAGAACATTAGGGCTCGTCTCAATTTTGCTAAGAAACATCTCAATGATTGCCAAGACTTTTGGGAAAATACCTTGTGGACTGATGAGACAAAAGTTGAACTTTTGGAAGGCAAATGTACCGTTACATCTGGCGTAAAAGGAACACAGCATTTCAGAAAAAGAACATCAGTAAAATATGGTGGTGGTAGTGTGATGGTCTGGGGTTGTTTTGCTGCTTCAGGACCTTGAAGGCTTGCTGTGATAGATGGAACCATGAATTCTACTGTCTACCAAAAAATCCCGAAGGAGAATGTCCGGCCATCTGTTTGTCAACTCAAGCTGAAGCGATCCTGGTTGCTGCAACAGGACAATGACCCAAAACACACCAGCAAATCCACCTCTGAATGGTTGAAGAAAAACAAAATGAAGACTTTGGAGTGGCCTAGTCAAAGTCCTGACCTGAATCCAATTGAGATGCTATGGCATGACCTTAAAAAGGCGGTTCATGCTAGAAAACCCTCAAATAAAGCTGAATTACAACAATTCTGCAAAGATGAGTGGGCCAAAATTCCTCCAGAGCGCTGTAAAAGACTCATTGCAAGTTATCGCAAATGCTTGATTGCAGTTATTGCTGCTAAGGGTGGCCCAACCAGTTATTAGGTTCAGGGGGCAATTACTTTTTCACACAGGGCCATGTAGGTTTGGATTTTTTTTCTCCCTAAATAATAAAAACTGTCATTTAAAAACTGCATTTTGTGTTTACTTGTAGTTATATTTGACTAATGGTTAAATGTGTTTGATGATCAGAAACATTTTGTGTGACAAACATGCAAAAGAATAAGAAATCAGGAAGGGGGCAAATAGTTTTTCACACCACTGTGTGTGTATATATATATATACACACACACACACACACACACACACACACACACACACACACACACACACACACATACATATATATATATATATATACTGTACATATATACACATATACACACACATATATATATATACATTGTTACGGAAAACGTGCCGCAAGGGGTCTACGACGGAGTACTAACCTCTCTTTCTTTCCTTCTTCAGAAAGCCCGAGGCCTCAGAGACATAAGCAAATGCCATGACGGCTATACGAAGCACGCGCTTCCGGGTCTAATTAATCCCTCCGATGACCCTTGATGACATCAGTTCCCAGTATCCATCACCAGTACCCAGCACCTGCACATCAATCTCCGGTCCGCCCTCATAAAAAGCCCGTCCATTTCTCCCCTGATTTGTCTTTTTGCTTTCGATGTTTGTAAAAGCGATTGACTGCTGGTTTTTCTGTTTCAGTATACGGGGCGGAAGACCCCAAAACTTACAACGTGTCTTGTTTTATGTTACAACATATATACATATTGTCGCAGTAGGGGGCAGTAGTGCTCCCTTGAACCCTCAGGTACCACGCCAAACACCTGGTAAAATTGCCACAATAATTATATTTATTATAATAATGTGCACCAAGCACCCTCCACTCCACTATATTCATAAACAATACAATAAACCAATAAATCACAATCCTCCACTCCCAGACGCGTTGCCCTCCTACCACCCAGCTCAGCTCGTTGTCTGGGAGTTCCCAGAGTCCTTTTATTCCTCCTGACCCGGAAGTCTTTCTGCCCAACAGTTCCACAAGTCCTTATTCCTTCCGGGTCAGGGTAAACAGTATTTTTCTTTACCCCGGAAGCCCGTCGCTCTTCCTGTGACGAACTTCCGGGTCATGGTGCCCAAATCAGTCCATTGGCCTCCCAACAGCGACTCCCAGTGGCCCCCAAGGTATCCAGCAGGGCTGTGTATAAAAACTACATAGTCCATGAGGCCCTGCTGTAATTCGGGGCCCGTATATGCTCTCGGGAGAGCTCCTCCTAGCGGCCAGGGGGTGAGGGCCGGAGTAAAATGCCGGCAATCCACCACAATATATAGATGTATATACATATACACACATATATATATATACACATATACACATACAGTGGAACCTTGGTTCACGAATGTCCTGGTTCACGTACAACTCGGTTCACGACCAAAAAGTTCGGCAAACTTTTGCCTCGGTTCACAACCACACACTCTGTATACGAACAAGCCAGTTTCCCTTGTCTGTCTGAGCTAAGAGAAAGAGAGAGAGAGCGAGAGAGCAAGAGCGAGCGAGCACGTGCCTGCTGGGGAGAAGGAGGAGGAGGAGATTGCTGCACGTGTTTGCTGAACAAGCCAGTTTCCCTTGCCTCCTGAGCTGAGACAGAGAGAGCGAACCATCCCCCCCAACACGGGCAGCCTGAGAGAGAAAGAGAGCTGCCATGCTTTTTCATTTAAGCAAATCCGCTCCTTGTTCATTGTTTTCAATAAGACGTGCACTCTCTTTGTGCTCTACAGTATTTCGTGTGCTTTTGCAGTTAACTATGGCTTCTAAGCAAGTGAAAAGTGGTCAGGAGAAAGTTTTGAAGAAAATTGAAATCGAAGTAAATAAAGAAATTACAAGAGGTGGAAAAACTGTTTACCAGTTTACTCATTTACCAATCTGAGAACCCTCGTGCTTTCAAGCAGCATAATGTAAACAAAGCCAGACTGAAAGTAATGCGGAGGGTCACAAGAACTTTCTTTTTGGAATGGCTGCATGAGGCTTTCACTCACACCAGCTAAACCGCTAAAAGCACCAGAAACCCAAGAAATCACCTGAAGGAAAACACTTCATGCAAGAACTCGTCTCATGCAAGGTTAGTTTTCTTGGTGGTTTTTGTATTACGGATTTTTCAAAAGTTAAATTTTTTAGTTCATAATGCGATTTGTTGCAATGTCATTTTTCTCTTTTTTCAAATGTTCGCTTTTTTCCTTGTGCTTAAAACTCATGAAAGTGTTTACAGATGGAGTTTTTCATATTGCGATTAGGTGCGATGTTACATTTCTCTTTTTTCAAATGCTCGCTTTTTTCCTTGTGCTTAAAACTCATTAAAAAAATTGTTTACATGGAGGACTTCATCGTGTGATTTGTTGCAATGTTACTTTTTTGGTTGCTTGTGAGTTGGTTTTTAAATGCAGTTCGGATTTGTGCGATGTTTTCTGCTGTGCTTAAAACTCATTTTAAAAACATTGTTTACAGCGATCAGGCTTTAAGTTTAATACAGTAGCGTGATCTCCTGCAATGTTACTTTTTTGGTTGCTTGTGAGTTGGTTTTTAAATGCAGTTCGGATTTGTGCGATGTTTTTTTTCTGCTGTGCTTAACTCATTTAAAAAAAAATGCTGCGCGAGAACGGGCAGCTGACAGGGAAGGGATGGGAAGGGGATAGGGGTGGGTGGTGTGTGTGTGTGCGTGCTACAGAGAGAGAGCGCGCGTGAGCCAGGCTACTCCAGTAGCTGAGGTGGGGGGGGAGGGACATTGGTGGTGTGTGTGCTACAGAGAGAGAAAGAGAGAGCGCGAGCGAGCCAGCTCGTGTAGCTGATCAGGGAGCCTGGGTGTTTTGTGTCAGTGTTATTCAATGTTTTTACATTAGTTTACTATTACACTGTGCATTCTATGGTGTAATTAACTATATTTGTGCTTAATCTTTACATGCAGTTTGTACGGTCTGGAACGGATTAATTGTATTTACATACAATCCTATGGGGGAAACTGCTTCGGTTCACGACCAACTCGGTTTACGACCAAAGTTCTGGAACGAATTATGGTTGTGAACCGAGGTTCCACTATATATATATATATATATATATATATATACATACACACATACACACACACATATATATATACATATATATATATATATATATATATATACACATATATATATATATACACACACATATATATATATATATACACACACACACATATATATATATATATACACACACACACATATATATATATATATACACACACACACATATATATATATACACACACACATATATATATATATATATATATATATATATATATATATATACAGTAATCCTCCTCGATCGAGGGGTTGTGCTCCAGACACCCCCGATAGGTGAAAATCCGCGAAGTAGAAACCATATGTTTGTATGGTTACTTTAATATATTTTAAGCCCTTATAAACTCTCCCACACTGTTTATAAATATTCCCCGCAGAGTTATACACCATAATCCCTTTGTATTCTCTTAGATATTAGGTAAGATTCATTGAAATTATGTATATAAACACACTGTTTATATACAGTAAAACCTAAATATTATTTTAAAGATATTGAGTGTCTCCGATAGCACATATGTTACAGCCATTACAATAGACAGGCCACCAGCAATAAATACGTACAACGCAAGAAAAATAGTATACAGTAAATGTGTGTACAGTGACACTAAATGTACGTACATGTACTAAGTACTGTAAGTAGAAAATTAATTATGGTTACTCACCAACAATGACACGATGACTTGCCCGATAACAATGAGTTTAATTTTACTGCACAACAAAGGAGAGTGTTACAGTTCTTCCAAAGTAGCCACTTCAGGCGATTTTGTAGCACTGCCGTTGTTCTTCTTCTGGCAGTCTTCAATGCAAATCCCTAAAGCAGATTCCATCCAGACTACTGCCTTATTACATCCACTTACAACTCGTTTTGCACCCTGGTTAAAAAGGACACTGTGGCCGTAGAATCTTATATTCCTTTCCTACTTTTTAAATAAAAAGAATCGTAGCCTTCAACAAATCCAAAACATTTACCTTTTTGGCAATCGTTAACATCTTCCGTTTGCAGGCACGGCCCCTGAAGCAGTAGCAGATCGTTTTGGAGCCATAATGAAGGGCTTGACTATGCACAAAGATAAACACAAAAGAGCACAACTCTTTACACAGAGAAACACGTTGATGCTGAATGAGCGAGACGAGACTTCCTGGTTAACACTGCATTCAGCAGGCAGGAACTTAACTGCGTGCTCTGATTGGTTAGCTTCTCAGTCATCTGCCAATAGCGTCACTTGTATTAAATCAACTGGGCAAACCAACTGAGGAAGCATGTACAGGAAGTAAAAAAGACACATTCTCCGCAGAACCCGCGAAGAAGCGAAAAATCCGCGTTATATATTTAGTTATGCTTTCATATAAAATCCGCGAAAGTCGAAGCGCGATAGAGCGAGGGATTACTGTATACACATATACACACATATATACATATACACACATACACACACACACACATATATACATATACACACATATATACATATATACACACATACACACATATATACATATACACACACATACACACATATATACATATACACACATACACACACACACACATTATATATATATATATATATATATATATATATATATATATATATATATATATATATATATATATATACTGTGGCGTAGGGGTGCTAGTGCTCCCTTGAACCCTCAGGTACAACTCCAGACACCAGGTAAAAGTCCAAGAATTTTTATTGTTTTCCACAGTGCACCAAGCACCTTCCACACTACTCATACAAAACTATTTTACTCAGATAACACTAACCACTCCTCCTCGCCCAGACACTTTGCTCCTCTCCCACCCAGCACAGCTCAGTGTCTGGACTGAGGCACCATCCTTTTATAGCCCCTGACCTGGAGGTGTTCCTGTCCCAACAGTCCACAGTTCCTTATTCCTTCTGGGTCAGGGCAAACAGTCCTTTTCTTCAACCCGGAGCACGTCGTTCCTTCCTGTCACATGACTGTGACGTACTCCCGGGTTATAGGGCACACAAGAGCCCATGAGCCCCCCTACAGCGACTCCCGGTGGTCCCCAAGGTATTCAGCATGGCTGTGTAACACTACATAGTCCATGAGGCCCTGCTGGAACTCTGGGCACGATCCTGCTGTCGGGAGAGCTCCTCCTGGTGGCCTGGGGGTGCGGACCGGCATGGGAGGCCGGCAGTCCTTTACACTATCCCCCCAACGACGACAACTGGGGCAGAGCGTCCAGCCATGCGAGGGACGTCCTCCTCCAAGAGGACGTGTCAGCCCGACCCTGGCTGGGTTGTCCATGTCTCCCGGCAAACCTTGGAGGAACGGTGTATCCTTTATCCGCCCGCTCCCCTGTCCTCCGGGAACAGTCTCGCCACTCGTGGCCCAGCCGACGGCAGTTGTAACACCGACGATGTCCTCCTGGGTGTCTCCCTCTGCGAGACCAGAAACACCTCGGGAATTCCGTCAGCGTTACCTCCGCCCCTTTCTCTGCCAAGGAGGGGTTTATGGCTGCTTTGCTGCCCTTTAGCCCTCTCTCTGATATGTCAGGAGTCCCACGCTTTATTTTGGGGATCTCCTGTTTCGTCTGGGGCTTGTGCACAGCTTGAGGCTCTCTATGGAAAAGAGAGAGCCTCTTTGCTATTTGCACACCCGTTGTCCTTTGGTTATTAGGTGCGGCGTCATTAGTACCAACTCGCCCCGATGTACAGCACCATTCAGCTGCACCGGCACGAGCGGCGCTTCCCCCGGCGCTCCTATCACCGACGCTACTCCGCACATACGACCGGTTGGGACCTGGGGGCTCGTACAGCTCCGTCACACACATGCCCCGGACCGTTTACTCCTTTTCCCAACCTATCGGTCATTGTGCCCTTTTCTGTTGTCGGGCACACGGTGCTTTGACACGCGCTACTTATCGTTTGCAGTGCCAGTTCGCACTGTGTCCCTTTATGCTCTACGACGCGGGAGGGACTCACCTGCGCTCCCTCATCGACCACCTCCGGAGCTTCCGACCCAGCCGCTGCACGAAATCCATCAGTGCCTTCAAGGGTGCTGCAGCTGTCGCTCCCAATTCTTCCACATGTTCCTTTAGGTCTTTGATTTACTGTAAGAAACGGCTCGAGCC